>NC_083401.1:105323497-105626711 GCF_020745735.1 Hemiscyllium ocellatum
TATTATCATAACAACACAGGACTGCTTAACATTGAGACTGGTGAGTTTGGGGTGACAGGGATTCTGCAAAGTGGTTCTTTAAGAAGGGCTCAGCAATCATCAAGAGGGATTTTAACCTACATATTGACTGGAAAATCAGATGGCGGAAAACATCACCAAATGAGATATTAATTCAATGTTTTTGGAATAATTTCTTAGATTAGCATGTTATGACATCAACCAGGGGGCAGGCTACAGTAGATCTGATTTTGATGAACAACATAGGATTAGTTACTGACATAATTGAAAGTGCCCCTGGGTAGCATAATTGAATTTCATCTTCAGGATAATTTAAAATTGTGTGGGTCCAAGACTATTATTTTGAATTTAAACAAGGGCATTTGTGAGGCTGTGAAAGCATAGCAAGTGAAAGAGAACTAGCAATTTAGGTTAAGGGATAGGTCAATTGAGAGGAAGTGTCAAACACTTAAGGGGATATTCCAGAAAGCACAGAATAGAGACAGTCTAACAAATTAGAAAAATTCTAAGGGACGGCCTTGCCATCTGTAGTTCACTAAAAAAGTCAAGTTAACATCAAGCTCAAAGAAAAGGCATCATTTTGCAAAGATAAGTGGCAGATCAAAAGATTGGACACAATATAAAAAGTAGGAAAGAATTACTAAAATGCATGGGGGGGGGAGGTAGAGTACAAGGGAAAGTTAGTCAAAAGGATAAAAACAGATAGGAAATGTTTCTTCACTTATTTAAAACAAAAGAGTTAAAGATTGTGTTGGCTCTAAAGAAGTTGAGTTTGGTGAATTAGCAAGAGAGGATAAAGAGATGACAGACAAATTGAGCAAATATTTTTCTTCGTCCTCATTACAGAGGATACAAGTTGCATCCTGGTAATAGCTGTCAATTTGGAATTTAAAGTGAGGATGAATTAAAGAAAACTACAAATACAGAGGAACCTCATTTATCCGAATACCAATTATCCAAAAATCTGAAGGCGACCTCGAGGTCCTGACAGAATCATTACATCAAAGATGTGTGTCCAGCGCTGATCATGTCTTTTGTTTACAGTGATTAAAACTGCTGCCAAGAATAGTGCTGGATGGTAGGAGCCCGGGCAACGTCTCTAAATGACTAAACTCCCACATCCTCTCTCTCTCTTTCCACACTTTCCCTGGAGTTCTACACAGGGATATACCCTAAACCCCCCCCTTTCCCAAATAATCTCTCCAACATTGTCCTGTACAGGGCAGAGATGGAACCTGTCAAAATGTTGCAGTAAAAAGTTGTGTGTGTTTGCGCACTATTTGGAGACTCACCCCCCCCAAAAGGTAGTAGTAGCAGCAGCAGTCTTGTTGTTGGTGTCCAGTCCGGCTGCCCCAGAGAGGGAGAGAGGGTGGGGCCGGCAGGGGGTGAGGATGAGGGTGGGGGCAGGGTTGGAGACGGGCGGATGGTGGGTGGTGTCAGACTGGTGGACGGAAGGGGCGGTGTTGGACAGGGTTGGGGGGGGGGGGGGGGGGGGGGTTGGGCGGGAGGCAGCTCACGCGCTGGTGCTGCTGTTAGTCTCCTGAACAGGAAACAGACTTAATAGGAAACTCTGAGCCCCAGAGAAAAGGCATTGAATCGATTAACCGAATAATCAAGTATCCGAACAAAATAGTGCCCCCCCATCTCATTCAGATAATCGAGGTTCCTCTGTACCAGGGAGTTAGTCCGAAGTAAATTGTTGGTGTTGCAAATTGACGAGTCCTCAAGTCCTAATGGCTTTCATCCTAGGGTCTTAAAAGAAGTAGTAAAAAGTGAGGTCTGCAGATGCTGGAGATCAGAGCTGAAAATGTGTTGCTGGTTAAAGCACAGCAGGTTAGGCAGCATCCAAGGAACAGGAAATTCGACGTTTCGGGCCAGAGCCCTTCATCAGGAATGAGGAGAGTGCACCAAGCAGGCTAAGATAAAAGGTAGGGAGGAGGGACTTGGGGCAGGTGCGATGGAGATGTGATAGGTGGAAGGAGGTCAAGGTGAGGGTGATAGGCCGGAGTGGGGTGGGGGCGGAGAGGTCAGGAAGAGGATTGCAGGTTAGGAGGGCGGTGCTGAGTTCTAGGGAATCGACTGAGACAAGGTGGGGAGAGGGGAAATGAGGAAACTGGAGAAATCCGAGTACATCCCTTGTGGCTGGAGGGTTCCCAGGCGGAAGATGAGGCGCTCTTCCTCCAACGGTCGTGTTGTTATGTTCTGGCGATGGAGGAGTCCAAGGACCTGCATGTCTTCGGTGGAGAGGGAGGGAGAGTTAAAGTGTTGAGCCACAGGGTGGTTGGGTTGGTTGGTTCGGGCGTCCCAGAGGTGTTCCCTGAAGCATTATTAACCTGAAACGACATTAACCGACTCGACCTGTCCACCCCTCTCACCCACTCCAACCTCTCACCCTCAGAACGTGCAGCCCTCCACTCCCTCCGCTCCAACCCCAACCTCACCATCAAACCAGCAGACAAGGGAGGCGCGGTAGTAGTTTGGCGCACCGACCTTTATACCGCTGAGGCCAAATGCCAGCTCGCGGACGCCTCCTCCTATTGCCCCCTTGACCATGACCCCACCTCCCACCACCAAACCATCATCTCCCAGACCATCCATAACCTCATCACCTCAGGGGATCTCCCATCCACCGCCTCCAACCACAACCCCGCACCGCCCGTTTCTACCTCCTGCCCAAAATCCACAAACCTGACTGCCCCGGCCGACCCATTGTCTCAGCCTGCTCCTGCCCCACCGAACTCATCTCCGCGTACCTCGACACGGTTCTGTCCCCTTTAGTCCAAGAACTCCCCACCTACGTTCGGGACACCACCCACGCCCTCCATCTCCTCCATGATTTTCGCTTCCCTGGTCCCCAACGCCTTATCTTCACTATGGACATCCAGTCCCTGTACACCTCCATCCCCCAACACGAAGGACTCAAAGCCCTCCGCTTCTTCCTTTCCCACCGCACCAACCAGTACCCTTCCACTGACACCCTCCTTCGACTGACTGAACTGGTCCTCACCCTGAATAACTTCTCTTTCCAATCCTCCCACTTTCTCCAAACTAAAGGAGTTGCCCTGGGCACCCGCATGGGCCCCAGCTATGCCTGTCTCTTTGTAGGATATGTGGAACAGTCCATCTTCCGCAACTACACTGGCACCAACCCCACCTTTTCCTCCGCTACATCGATGACTGTATCGGCGCTGCCTCGTGCTCCCACGAGGAGGTTGAACAGTTCATCAACTTTACCAACACCTTCCATCCCGACCTCAAATTAACCTGGACTGTCTCAGACTCCTTCCTCCCCTTCCTAGACCTTTCTATTTCTATCTCGGGCGACCGACTCAACACAGACATTTACTATAAACCGACTGACTCCCACAGCTACCTGGACTACACCTCCTCCCACCCTGCCCCCTGTAAAAACTCCATCCCATATTCCCAATTCCTTCGTCTCCGCCGCATCTGGTCCCAGGAGGACCAGTTCCAATACCGTACAGCCCAGATGGCCTCCTTCTTCAAGGACTGCAGATTCCCCCCAGACGTGATCGATGATGCCCTCCACCGCATCTCCTCCGCTTCCCGCTCCTCTGCCCTTGAGCCTCGCTCCTCCAACTGCTACCAAGACAGAACCCCACTGGTTCTCACCTACTACCCCACCAACCTCCATATACAGCTTATCATCCGCTGTCATTTCCGCCAACTCCAAACGGACCCCACCACTAGGGATATATTTCCCTCCCCTCCCCTATCAGCGTTCCGCAAAGACCACTCCCTTCGTGACTCCCTCGTCAGGTCCATACCCCCACCAACCCAACCTCCACTCCCGGCACCTTCCCCTGCAACCGCAGGAAATGCAAAACTTGCGCCCACACCTCCTCCCTTATTTCTCTCCAAGGCCCCAAGGGATCCTTCCATATCCACCACAAATTCACCTGCACCTCCACACACATCATCTATTGCATCCGCTGCACCCGATGTGGCCTGCTCTATATTGGGGAGACAGGCCGCCTACTTGCAGAACGCTTCAGGGAACACCTCTGGGACGCCCGAACCAACCAACCCAACCACCCCGTGGCTCAACACTTTAACTCTCCCTCCCACTCCACCGAAGACATGCAGGTCCTTGGACTCCTCCATCGCCAGAACATAACAACACGATGGTTGGAGAAAGAGCGCCTCATCTTCTGCCTGGGAACCCTCCAGCCACAAGGGATGAACTCTGATTTCTCCAGTTTCCTCATTTCCCCTCCCCCCACCTTGTCTCAGTCGATTCCCTAGAACTCAGCACCGCCCTCCTAACCTGCAATCCTCTTCCTGACCTCTCCGCCCCCACCCCACTCCGGCCTATCACCCTCACCTTGACCTCCTTCCACCTATCACATCTCCATCGCACCTGCCCCAAGTCCCTCCTCCCTACCTTTTATCTTAGCCTGCCTGGCACCCTCTCCTCATTCCTGATGAAGGGCTCTGGCCCGAAACGTCGAATTTCCTGTTCCTTGGATGCTGCCTAACCTGCTGTGCTTTAACCAGCAACACATTTTCAGCTCTTAAAAGAAGTAGCTGGTGAGATAGATAATGCATTGGCTTCCATTTTCCAAAACCTATTAGATTTGAGGAAGCTTGCTTTAGATTGGAGAATAACTAACATTACTTCTTTATTCAATAAAAGGAGGCAGAAAGCAGGAATCTACAGGCCAGGTACCTTAACAATGGTCATAAAGAAAATGTTAGAAGCTATTAATAAAGATGTAATAATAGGGTACTTAGATAAGTGCAAGATAATCAGCTGGAAACATGGTTTTGTTCAAGGGAAATTATGTTTAATTAATTTATTAGAATTCTTTGAGGACGCAGCTTGTGTTATAGATCCAGGTGAATCAGTGGATGTGTTGTATTCAGGATTTCCAGAAGGCATTTGATAAGGTGCCACATCAAAGGTGACTGGAGCAAATAACAGCTCATGGTGCTGGGGGTAACATATTGGCCTGGATAGAAGAGTGACTGGCTAACAGGAAGCAGAGACTAGGAACAAGGGACTTTTTCAGGTTGGCAGAATGTTACAAGTTATGCACCACAGGGTCATTGCTGAGGCCTGAACACTTTATAGTTTTCACAAATGATTTGGATGAACAGACAGAATATACAGCAGCTAAATTTGTTGATGACAAGATGATAGGTGGGAAAATGAATTGTGAAGAAGACCCAATGAGCCTACAAAGGGATAGATCGGTTGAGTGGACATTGTAAGGATTGTGAAAGGGAGATGAGGTGGTTAGGTAAGTAATTCTCCATCTCTTAATAATATTCTTTATGAACATCTTTTTTTCTTGCCATTCTTCTTTGGATAAAGGTCATCACAGTCCATAAAAGCTATCGGTACCCTTACAATGTACTCTGGGCAGAATTGTATGCCTAATTTCCTCTCTTACCTTATTCAGGCACTCATAATATCAACACAGCCTCTGTTAGCTAAAGGTCAGCTCCTCCTGCATCTGAGGAACAAGACACTGACCCTTCAGAGGATGCACCGGCCAGGCTGCTTCCTGTGTCCTCCAGGATGTTGCCAGGAATTGAGGGTTTTAGTTATAAAAACAGATTGGGACTTTTTCAGTGGAGTGTAGATGGTGGAGGGGTGACCTTATAGTGGTTTATAAAATCAAGAGGGGCATAGATAAGGTGAATAGCAAAGGTCTTTCCCCTAAGGTGGCTAAGTTCAAATTAGGGCGCTTTTTTTTTAAGGTGAGAGGAGAAAGATTTAAAATGGAATGAGGGGCAACCTTTCTTTTAAACAACAAAGTGGTTTGTGTGTGAAATGAACTGACATAGGAAGTGGTGAATGCAGGTACAATTACAATGTTTAAAAGACATTTAGATATATACATGAATATGGATATGGTCCAAATGCAGGCAGGTGAGACTAGTTTAATTTGGGAAAATAGTTCGCATGGACTAGTTGGACAAAAGGGTCTATTTCCATGTTGTATGAGTGAGCAAAGAGCTGGCAAAGTACAATACGGCCAAGTGTGTAAGTCTCTAAATGATGAGAGGTTGCAAAGCTTGGGATGCGAAGAAATCTGGGTGTCCTAGTATATGAATCACAGAAGGTTAGTGAACAGTAATCAGGTAAGCTAATAGAATGGTCATTTTTGCAAGGGAATTTAATACAAGAATAGGGAGTTATGCTTAAGTTACACAGATCTCATCTGAACTCGTGTATACAAAGCTGGTCACCCCACATGTGAAAGGATGTTACTGTGATGGAACGAGTTCAGAGAAGATTTGCTAGAATACCTGGAATGAGCAAATTGCATTGAGGAAAATTAGACAGGCTAGGCTTTTATCTTTTGAAGTTAAGATGAGTCACAGGTGACTAAATTGAAGGAACCTGACTAAGTGGATGTCAAAAAAGGGTTTTCCTCTTGTAGGAGAATCTAGATCTAGGGAATCATAGACTAAAAATAAAGGGGTTTCTCCCTCAAGACAGAAATTAGGCAATATTTATTTTCTCTCAGAGGGTTGAATCTCTTTGAATACACTTCCTTAAAATGCAGTGGGATGCAGAACCTTTAAGTCGAATGCAGATATATTCTTGATTTCCAAGTGAATGAAAGATTATCAGGAAATGTAGGAATGCAGAGCTGAGGTTAAAAATCAGATCAATCATGATCTTAGTGAATGGTGAATCAAACTGATGGCCTATTCCTTGTTTGTATGTTCAATTCTCTCAAGTAATTCAATCTGTCAATCGTTTGTTTTGACCGAATATTAAATTACATTCCCTACAGTGTGGAAACAGGCCCTTCAGCCTAACCAGGCCACACCAACCCTCCAAAGAGTAACCCACCCAGACCCATTTCCCTCTGTCTAATGCACCTAACACTATGGGCAATGTAGCATGGCCAATTCACTTAACCTGCACATTTTTGGACTGTGGGAGGAAACCAAAGCACCCGAAGGAAACCCATGCAGACACAGGGAGAATGTGCAAACTCCACACAGACAGTTGCTAGAGGCTGGAATCGAACTTGGGACACTGGTGCAGTGAGGCAACAGTGCGAACCACTGAGCCACCAGGCTGCCCCAAAGTGGGAGGAATATGATAGGGGACTGATGTGAACATTACGGTCTCGCTAGAGATCATGCAGCAAACTAACTAAACTCAGCAAATGAGGTAGCTATCGCTCGGCTCCGGGAATATACATTTGTTAAACAAATAAAAACAAAAGATGTGTTTTTCTGTCCTTAGAAAATCTTCCTCATTAAGTTGTTCTTGATCAATTTCCCTCATCTTCATTTTTCACTTTGAAAGAATATAGTCCTAGCTTGTTTGCCTAGTATAAAGAAAACTAAGTAAGAGATCTATCTCAATAGATTAACGTTGTACTAGCTCTACAATTAGTTGGGTGCCTGAAGATGCACAATCATCATCTTTTAGAATTCTTAGTTTCTTCATTTTTGAAATTTAGTTCCTCTTGAGACAATTTAAAAAAGGCAAGTGGGTAAGTATGTGGAAAGGAAACTTTGGAAAAGGAGGGAAAGAAGTTTTCAGACAGCACCATAAGGCTATTGTCTTTTTCTGTTTTCTTAAATTTTACAGTTCAATATGATCAGCTCTGTTATCCAAAACTATATCAGTATTGCATCATATTATGTTGCATTACCAAGTCCAAAAAAAGACCCAAATAGATTCTACAAATTCTACCTCATTTAAATAATGAGTAATATTAATTGCAAAGAAAAGTACTATTCAATCTGCCATATCCGTGCAAGCTATCCACAACAGCAAGTCAGCTGCTCTCACTCTCCTACCCTTCTCCTGTAGACCTGCAAACTTTCTTCCATTCAGATACCATCCAATTCCCTTCAAATATTTGAATCTGCTTTCACCACACTCTGACATGAAATAAAATGTTTTAATGTTAATTTTGGGTTTTTTTTTGCCAATCACTTTAAATGGGGACCTTCTGACTAAACCCTTGCACCGACAGGTACAACTCTCTGTCTACTCTGCCCAATCACCTTACTATTTTGAAAACAATTAAATTAACCTTCTTCTTCTTCAAAACAGTCCAGCTTTTGAAATCTTTCAACGCTGAAACTATTCTCAAAGTCTTTCTGTGCCATTCTCAACAAAACAGCTGACAGCCACTTACTTGTTCATTTTTCAGGTCAATACCCACCAGAATCCACCTGTCTGTTTAAAATTTAAACAAAGTCTGGTAGTTAACTGTCAATCATCATTAATTGGTGTATTCTCCATCTCAACACCTCCAGCAAAATCCACTTTATAACCAATCTGCATTCTCCACTAATGCAGTAAAGCTTTCCTCTTGAATTGGTCTCCCTATAAATTGTCCTGATGAGTGCAATACTAAAAGCTTTGATAAAGTATGTATTTTCTCAGCAGTACATCTCTAAAGTAATAACATCCTTCCAAATGTATATAGAATTGGAGTTGAAGCTGAACCATGGCTTTAGAAAGATTTATCAAACTGTCTTGCACGGTGGCTAAGCGGTTAGCACTACTGCCTCACAGTGCCAGGGACCTGAGTTCAATTCCCGCCTCAGGCGGCTGTCTGTGTGGAGCTTGCACGTTCTCCCGGTGTCTGCATTGGTTTCCTACGGGTGCTCCGGTTTCCTCCAACAATCCAAAGATGTGCAGGTCAGGTGAATTGGGCTTGCTAAATTGCCTATAGTGTTAGGCACATTAGTCAGTGGTATATATAGGGTGGGGGAATGGGTTACTCTTCGGAGGATCAGTGTGGACTTGTTGGGCTGAAGGGCCTGTTTCAATACTGTAGGTAATCTAATCATTTATACTCTATGCCACTATTTAAAAAATAAAGAATGCTTAATGGCTTTTTGATCACTTTCTCAATCTACCCCGCCACCCTCAACAATACGTGTATGATATTCATAGATTTTGTTTCTGCATCCATTTTTTAATTGTACTTTTCATTTTATGTTGCCTTATCCCGATAAAAATGTATCACTTCACACTTCTCTGCACTAATTTTCAATTTCTTTGTGTTTGCCTATTCCACTTATCTATTCATGTCTTTCCTAAAATCTATTATTATACTTCTCACGGTTCACAAACTTCCATGTTTGATGTAATTTGCACATTTTGAAAAGATTTCCCGTACACCCAAGTTATTAACATGCAATAAGAAAATCAGTGGTCATACTGCTGGCTACTGGGGAACACTTGTCCATACTTTCCTTTGGTCTGAAACATAAATATTCACTATGACTGTTTCCTATTATTCAGACAACTTTGTATCCATATTGTCTCAACTCACTCTGCCAGACTCTTCACCATTTTGAACATCTGTATCATTATAGAATCACAGAATCCCTACAGTGTGGAAGCTGGCCAGTGAGTCCACACCAACTCTCTGAAGGGCTTCCCAACCCTACCTATCTCTGTAACGCTACATTTCCTATGGCTAATTCACCTAGCCTGCACATCCCTGGACCCTATGGGAAATTTAGTATGGCCAATCCACCTAACCTGCACATCTTTGAACCATGGAAAGAAACCGGCACATCCAGAGGGTTGACTATGCAGACACACTGAGAATGACAGTGTGGAATTTGTACAATCAGTCGCTCAAGGGTAGAATCGAACTGGATGCCTGGCACCGTGAGGTAGCAATGCTAGCCACTGAGCCAACATGCCACCCAAAATTTTTTGTATTTCCTCTCAATTGTCTATCTTGAGAGGGTCAGTTAGCTGGATAACTGTTTTGGAATTCAGCATGATGCCAACAGCACAGGTTCAATTTTTGTACTGGCTGAGGTCACCGTGAAGGACTCTACTTCTCAACCTTACCCCTCAACTGAGGCATGGTGACCTTCTGGTTAAACTACCATGAGTCATCTCCCTCTTGAGAGAGTAGTCCTATGATCTGGTAGAACTCTCGCAACTTGACTTTTAAAGAGAAACTAACCATAAAATAATAAGATGCTTGAGGCAATCAGTATAAACTTAAACTAAAATGAGAAATGAGATAAGAAAATTCAAGTAAATATAGATAACACTCGTTAAACTATAACTTTTTTTCCCACTCGAAAAGAGTCGATCTCTTCTAAACAAATTATACACAGTGCCTTTCAAAGTGATTCACAATGAATCCGATAGGTCTCTCGATGCTATAGTAATGTAAAGAAACAGGAATGAATGTGCCAACAGCAGGATCCCACAAACAACAGATAAATATACTTTTGATATGTTTTAGGGAGGTCATTTATGGATCAAAAGGTTAGCCAGGACAAAAGAGACCAGTCCAGCAATTGTAACTATTTCCATGAAATCCACCTAAAAGGAGTAGTGATCTCAGTTTAACATCTTATCTGAAAGCTGGCACTTGTAACAATGCATCATCCCCTTAATGCTGCACTGAAGTGTCAGATTAACTTATGAGTGATTCTCTAAAATGGAGACTGAAGCAAAAACCTTCTGGCTGAGAATTTCGTGATTGCACTAAGACTAGCACTTAATGTAAATCTTTGGTTGTAAAGTGCTCCAAGGACATGAAACAGCACTTACAAAAAGGCAAATTTGCTCTTCCTTCAAATGTGCTTCCTAAATACACAAAAAAAATGGAAAAATGTATTGATGGTTATGTCATACCTGGCTAGGGTACTTTTCCCAGATCCAGGTGGTCCCCTCATCAAAATAAGCATTTTAGTTGTTCCTAATATCTTCCTATTGATATGCTGTGGAAATGGATACGCGCAAGTCTGCGGCTGCTGGATGCCATACTGATTTAACCGTGATTTTGAATGTGAGTTGATGGTACCCGATCTCATTGGCTGATGAGGTGAACCAGGACCAGTTCCTGCTGGTCTCCATGGTGAAACAACATGAGACTTTGGTTTTGCTGGACCCATTGCCACAGGGGTGACAAACATCTTTGGCAAGCTCATAGGCTTGAATTCAGGAGCCCATGGGTTCCATGAGATTGGAGACATATTTGGAACATGTGGAAACAGCACACTACTGGAATACTGATAACTGTTTGCTTCCCCATTGTTCAGTAAGTTAGGTGGGTTGTCACCACTTTTATTTTCCCCTAACCAATCAGGTAAACAAGCTGTGTTTTGTTGTATATTGTTCAAATTACTCCCTGTATTTGCTAATGGTTTTAATGAGAGGATGTTGTTTTTTGGTTTTAATTGGTTTGTTCCTTTACATGCTTGTGTCTCTTCAAATAATTTGTAGTTTTCTGCAGATGATGGATGTGTATTTGGTATGAACCATGGTATTTCATTGTTACTTGTACCAGAACAATTCCCTCCTCCTTCAGCAGAAACGCTACTATTTAGTGATAATCCAATCTGCTGATCTGTAGAATTTGAATGCATGTCATACTTTTGACCAGAAAGCACTGAATCACCATACTTGTTTGGGACAATGTTCATAGAAATGCCTGCTGACAAGTTGTTGCTTTCAGTTTCATTTGTCCAAATATCTGCACTACTTGTGTTTGTGCTGTTTGAAAATGCAACGCCAAGGTCACTAGAGAATTTCTTGCTGCTGGAGCTTTCGACATCTTCTGACAGCAACTGGTTATAATCTAAGTGAACTTCTGGTCTTTTCTCAAGGACATTTTTTTCATAACCAAAACATTGGCCTAAAGTTTCTTCACATTCTTTTGAATTCAAGGCAAATGGTGAGTGCCTGAGACACAGCGCGTCATCTGTCATTTGCTGTTGATTTAGCATACAATTGAAAGTAGAGTTCAAATTTGATTGAGTTGCCTCAGCTAACTCATTGCTCACATAGAGTCTGGAAAACTGACTGATGGGAGAATTATATTGATTCATAAATGGCTGATACTGTTGATAAGTTGTGTTTTCTTCTGAAACAGTTTCATCATTGGTTTCTGTCTGAGAATTTTTCAGTTTATTGTCAGGTGAAGAGTTGAATTGCTCAGACAAATTCAATCCAGGTTCTCTAGTACTTGTAGAAGCAACAAGCGAATTACTTCCGTGGTCATTCATGACTACTTTGATCTTACTATTGACTTGATCATCACTCAGGGTAGCTGCCACACGATCAAATCCAGTGAAGCTGGAAGATGCTACACCTTCAGCTGCATCAGACAGTACCAACAAAGAGTCCATTGCATCGTCAGCTAAACAAAATTTAAAAAAAGGAATTACCACGTAAGTATGCAAATCAATAAGAATGTTTTCTGATCAAGCTAAATCATTATTTCAGATTTTATGCATGCATGTAATGTTCATGTATGTCTGTTGGCTGAATTGTAAATTCACGATGTAGCTAAATCTTACAAGCAGCATGGACGGCTTGGACCGAGGGTCTGTTTCTGTGCTGTACATCTCTATGAAGTTGGAATTGTTAAACAATCCTTCCTCTATTAAATATGTGAAAGGGAGAGAGGAAATAAATCAGGATTGTTCTAAGAGATCAGTTATGCAATTTAACAGCAGCTTACAGTATACATTATAGTATAGTAATGTACAGTATACATTATTAATACATATAATATTCATTCACCTTTGTGGTGCCAGTGTTATTAAAGTTGGCATGTAGTCTGAATAAGGCAACAGAACTGAACTGAGCACTGTGAACACAATTTAGTGATTGCATCAGAGCAAACACAATGGGCAGCACTACCACTCCCCACTACCTAAAGTCTCTCCCAGGTGCACTCTCTTCCATAAAAACGTCCAGAATATCAAGACATGGACAAGTGCAAGCAAACAACTCAAACCTTGCAATGCAGGAAAATGAGCCTTGAAAATTTAGTTACTCTGTAAACTTCAATGCACTGAATGTGATCATTAATGCAATGAATCAAAGAAAAAAATGTATGATCACATAACGCAAATCCCAGTCCCATGGATCAGAGTAAACATTTTGAACCATCGCTCATCTTGTCTCCCATATACCTGTAATATGTGAATCTAAACATTCATAACCAATACATTGCAAAGACCAGCAGTAAAGATAAGCAATAAAAAATTGACATGAGTGGAGATAATTCTATATTCCAGGATCTCAACATGTCTTAAATGTAGACTTAATATCAACCTAAAAATCCACAAGTAGCAAAGCAAAAGCTATGAACCCACTTGTAAAAAGTTATTCATTGCTTGTTGAGTGAATATTTTGTGACTGACTGGAAATTAGCACATTCTGATTGAGTATCCAAGGAGTTACATTTCTTCTGTTTTGTCTGCGTCTCCTGATCAGTACCGTCGTACCCATAATTTTTTGCATTATCAGTGTTAAGTAGCCAAAGTTTTGAGAGACTCAAGTTAGCCTCCAGAACAGAGGTCATGCATACACTATAACATCAATTAGCAGACCTTCTCATAAACTACAAAATTCACTCACTAAGTAGACATTGAGCAATATTGCCCTAGTCTCAGTGGAAACTCCTTCTCCCCATCAAGATGAGGCAAGAGTATAAGACTCCATTACATTCACCCAACGAAACTTGATGAAACTTCCACTCTGGGGACAAAAAACATGTCTCATTCCCAAGCCAAAAAAGCCCAGCCATGATAAGATGCTTTGAAACACCAAAAAAGGTTTCAGGACCGAGTTCCACCCAAACGATAACAGCATTTGGAAACATAGTAAATAGGAGCAAGCAGAGGCCAGTTGGTCCTTCAAGCCTGATCCCCCATTCATCATAATCATTCAACTCAGTATTCTGTTTCCACTTCTGCCCCATCTCTTTCATCCCTTTAGCCCTAAGAAATATATCTAATTTGTATTTGAAACCAGTCAATTTTTTGGCTTCAAGTGCTTTCTCTGGCAGAGAATTCCACTGGTTCAGCACTCTTTGGATAAAGAAATATCTCCTCATCCCAGGGTGGCATGGTGACTCAGTGGTTAGCACTGCTGCCTCATAGCACCGGGGACTTGGGGGGATTGGATTCCAGCCTCAAGCGACTGTCTGCATGGAGTTTGCATGTTCTCCCTATGTTTGCATGAGTTGTCTCTGATTTCCTTCCACAGACCAAAGATGTGCAGGTGAGGCGGATTGGCCATGGGAAACTCAGGGTTAAAGGGATAGGGTAAGTGGGTCACTCTTCAGTGGGTCAATATGGACACGACGAGCTGAATGTCCTGCTTCCACACAGTAGGGACTCTATGATGACTTAAATGACTGACCCCACATTCTTAGTGTGTGATCCTTGGTTCTGGACTCTGGTCACCAGCAACATCTTCCCTACATTTATTTTCTCTAGCCCTGTTAGAATTTTATAGGTTTCTGTGAGGTACATTCTCATTCTTCTAAACTTCAGTGAATACATTTCCAACTGATCTCAGTCTCCCTTCATACGTCAGTCCTGCCATTCCAGGAATCAGTCTGGTAAACCTTGTTTGCACTCAGTCCACAGCCAGAA
Organism: Hemiscyllium ocellatum; assembly: GCF_020745735.1. Lineage (NCBI taxonomy): Eukaryota > Metazoa > Chordata > Chondrichthyes > Orectolobiformes > Hemiscylliidae > Hemiscyllium > Hemiscyllium ocellatum. Next base: position 105,337,898 of record NC_083401.1, read on the forward strand.
CATCCTTCTTCAGATGAGACCAAAACTGCACACAATACTACAGATGGTCTCATCAAACCCTATACAATTTCAGTATGATATCTCTACTCCTGTACCCAACATACCATTTGACTTTTTCACGGTCATCTCATGCTTACTTTCAGCACCTAGTTCATTGAGTTGTGCAAAAAAACAGTGGCAGATATACCTCCAATGAGGTCTCAACCTGGTAAAACTACAACACAAGATGATATGTATGCCAAACAGAGCGGAAGCATATTGATAAACATATGTCATAAGAACTGGGTCAGTGTTACCCTGTCATTTGCAGTTGTGAAACATATGGATAATTTAATAACAAATGGGGGAGACTGCATGAATTCTGCATTGACAGCAACTATAAGCTACTTTCTGGTGCTCAGGAGCTCCTTAATTAATCTGACAGCTTCCTTTATTGCTTGAAGCAGGCATATAGTAACCTTCTGTAGATAAATACAGGTGGTACAAATTTACCAAAGAAAGAGAACAGAAACATTGCTATATGTTTTAAACTTGGAATCTGTTATTTTTCTTCACTTAAATAAACCTCTTGCACTGTTTCCACATTGAAGCCCCACAATCCCAAAACAAATTGGACATGATTATTGCAACCATAGTTTTAGCTTGTTAATCACTTTCCATGTATAATAATCAGATAATTCAGGGAAACCTGAAGAAGACCACTCAGTTCAAGGAAATGCTCCTTCAACAAAAGCATGCTAAGTTCTCTTGAATATTGCACACAGAGCAATGGAACAGTAATATTTGGAACAAAATGATATCACCCAACATTTGTGTTAAAATTAAAAATGTAATAGAAAATCTAAAAAATCTGCTAAATAACATTATAGTCGAAATTGAGATATTGGCATTTCTCATTGTTGAATGGACACACGAAACGGCAAACTCTAAACTGTCTCGTGTTCAAGAATTCTTACACAATTGAAAGAATCTGGCAATGAAAATCAGTCCAGAGAAAAATGCTCACTGATTTAGTGACATCATCTCACATGTAATACTCATCACAATGTGCATTAAGGCAACATCAAGTTAGCTAGACATCTCCGCGTTCAACTCGAAGTATAAAAACACAGAATTCAGGGTATCTAATGACATCATTTAAAAAATTATCAGTTCAAAAGCTAGAAAATTATCAGGAAGAATACTAAATTATAACATCATCAACTGCTGGAAGGGTCAGATAAGAGTCTAACTGTTATTGGACTGCTGAATGGACTCTCTAACTTCAAATAATGTTGATCTTGCTGATGTTGATCTTGCTTTGCGCATGTCCTGTGCAGCTGTAAGCCTCGCTCTAAGGACCCTGTGATCTATACATCCTTGTTTGCAAGGATCTGCCTGTACTGCTCACAAAACAAAGTTTTTCACTGCATGTAGATACATGTGACTGCAATAAATAAAATCAATGCATTGAACATTTTTAAGTTTTGTTACACGTCTTGGGCATTGGCATGCATTGACAATTTCAGTGACATGAAGCAATTACAGCTGTATAACACAACATATACACATAACTTGACTGATGATTCTGTCATTTAGAATCAGAGTTATACAACTTGGGAAACTGACTCTTTGATCGGACTCGTCTGCACTGAGTCAACATCCTAAACTGAGCTGGTCCCATTTGCCAACATTTGGCCTATATTGCCCACGCAATGTGCATCAACCAAGTCAGGCACTTCCATAAGATAGCTCCTCATATCTTATGCTAAGTAGATATAATTTGGTTGCAAGCCTGAAAATCGTGGGGCTGTTGGAAAGCTTTCAAAAACTTAACAGGAACAATTCTAAATATTTGGTTATAACCAACATTTCTACTGCTTCTAACCTAACCTTATTTACCTGGCATTCAATGTCCATCTCCTTTGATCTTAGACAAGTAGAAAATGCACACACAGCCCTGTAATTTAGGTCTGCTAAATGAAAATTACAAATCCCTATAGGAGAACATCTTCACATAGGATTCAGTGACAACTAGCTCAATAAAGTGATCAATACTAAATCGATTAGATCTATTTTCAAAATGAGGACTTCAGCTTCCTTGTCCATACAGCATAAACACACATCAACAAATGGCACTGGATCCTGACTGATTTGAACCACTCAAGTTACTGAAACAATTTAAAATTCTGTGTTGAAAAAAAAACTTCTGAACTGATGCGCGTAGGGATTTGCACCATGAGATGGTAGAGTGCAGACACAAAAAATATTTACCTTCAACCTCATGTTAAGTTTACTTAAAAACGAACGGTTTTGTTTTACGAATGGATTTCCCCAAAAAAAAACAGAACATAAGGAGTGGGGAAAAGAGGGGACTAACCACAATTACAATCAAGATGAAAATATAGCATCGATACTTAAAAGTGCATCAGCCGGCAGCAGATGTTCCAGATAAGAGTCAAAATCTGGTGGGTCAGGGCGATATTCTAGTAGCAGACGTTACCTTTGAAGTCACACTCGGACAGCACCACATATACCACGCTCGGGTCCAGGTGAGAGAACATCTCTGTCATCCTGTTCAGCAATTCTTCCTTGTTTACCTCATTGCCAACTGAACTGGAGCCCAAGGCCCGGCCACGAATCAGAGCCTGGGACCGATCCGCCGCGGCAGGAGCCGATGTCGCGGAGCCAGTCCTGGGAGGAGGCCCCAGTTCAGGCGGTCGGGCCGGACTAGATGCGGCGGCATTCCTCCTCTTCCTCGGCATTTTACAAACACCGCCCCCCACGCCCCACGCCCCCCCCCCTCCTAACTGTAGCTGGAGCCCGGGCCTGGGGAACGGTTACGGCTGTAAGGGGCGGGGCTATGGTTGACGTACCTTGCGTCATTGCGTCATGGGGTCCAGGCAAATGTCACCAAGAGTAAGAGAAAGGCCTGTCTGGCGTTTGGACCAATCAGGTTGCAGCTAGGCTGGCATTCTTCATTCTGCACTGCAGTGTCAAATTCCCATATCTATACCTCGTTTCTGCAAATGTGCTGAGGTTTGTGACGGATCTGCGAATTTAAATTAAACCTGTTGGACTATAACCTGGTGTTGTGTGATTTTTAACTTTGTACACCCCAGTCCAACACCGGCGTCTCCAAATCATGAATGACCCATTTCACTTCTGATCAGTAATGGTAAGAAACAAACTGGACTGTAAAGCCAAGACCCAATGAACCATTTCATACTGCAGAATATAAGTGAATGGTTAGGAACATTCAGAATCGTACAAACATGGCAACAAAATTTGTCGAGTACTTACAACACGATGAAAGATTCCATGGTGCATCACGGGAGCATTATTAAACATAAAGGTCTTCCAAATTCCCTCTTTCATTGGGCAGAAGATACAAACGTTTGAAAACAGGTACCAACAGACTTAAGAACACCTTCTTCTCCACCTTTATAAGACTTACGAACAGACTTCTGATATATAACATTTGATATTTCTCTGCACCTTCTCTATAGGTGTAACACTATATGCTGCATTCTGTCCTATTACTCTGATATGCTTATGTAAGGTATGATTTGTCTGGTTAGCATGCAAAAAACTACTTTTCACTGTATCTCGTTGCATGTGACAATAATGAATCAAATCAATCAAGCAAAAATATGTCACCAAAGCATGTAACAAGATTTTTAAGTCAGATGACAAAAGCTTTGGTAATCAAAGAAGCAGTTTTTAAAGGATGGAAATGGAAAAGTGAGGGAATTCCAGTGTCCTAGGCAACCAATGGCATGGCCCACAATGGTTGGGTAAAGGCCACCAGGATTAGACAATCACAAATACATCAGAGGCAATGGGATCAGAGATTACAGAGATGTGAGGAGTAAGACTATGGAAGGAAGAATGTAATTTCAATCATCATGTCTGTGCCAGTCATTGAGGATCTACTGAACCTGTTATAATCCTGCAATAAACCATCAACTTTATATTCTAGAACCATAGAAATGATACAGTACAAAAGGGGGTGACTATCTTCTCCATGCTGGCCCAAAGACACCCAGATGCCCTTTCTAGTCCCCTCTTCCTGCGTGTGGCCCATAGCCTGCAGCATAGAGCACTTAAGGTGCAGATCCAGGTACTTTTTTACGAGGTTAGGATCCACCAACCCAGGCAGCAAATTCCAGATACCCAACACTCTCTGGTAAAAGGTTTTTCCTCACATCCCCTGTAATCTTTCTGCTCCTTAGCTTCAAGCTCCTTAGCTTGACTCCTGGATTTTGAACTCTCTGTCAAGAGAAACAAGTTCCTCCTGTCTACTCTATCTCTACTCACAATTTTGTATATCTCAATCATGTCACTCCTCAGACTTCTCTGTTTCAAGGAAAATAACCCTAACCTCTCCAATCTCTCAGTGTAGCTAAAATTCTCCAGTTTTGGCAACATTCTAGTTAATCTCTGCAGTCTCTCCAGAGCAATTATGTTCTTCTTGTAATGCAACCAGAACTGCACACAGTATTCTAGTGTGACCTCAACAGTGTCTTATATAGATAAATCATTATATATCTCAGTTTGTATTCTGTACCTCTGCCAACAAGGACAGCATCCCATCTGCCTTCTTTATAACATTATCTATCTGTATTGTTACCTTTAGGGACCTGTGCACTTCCACCCGAAGATCTCTCACATCATCTAACTCTTTCAGTGTATTCTGTTTATTATACTATTTTCTAGCTCGGGGCCAATAAAGCTTGAAAAAAAAACACATTCCACGTTCTTACTAAAAGAACAAAACTACAAGATTCACCATAGTTTTATACAAACAACAATAAATTTTACTGACATAAAGTGAAGATAATAATGTAATTTAAAATATGTATACAACTTTTTTTCTAACATCCAATTAGAATTAACCTGCAATAAATATGGGTAACATACACAGTGGTTGAATAGCCCACACAGCACATGAAATAGCAAATTCAATAAAGACAGATCCCACAGATTTCTCAACAATTCACTCCTAAACACTAGTGACACAGTGAGCATGACATCTCATTCAAATTTTACAGGGGATTCAAATTTCTAGTCTTTCAAAGATCCAGTTTTCCAACTCCCACAAATGCATATCCATCATGGACCACCTCAACGAAGGTTCACTCTCCCAACTAAATGAATTTTTTTGCTTTGGTTTTCATGAAGGAAAGGGACCTTGTTGTGAATGAGAAATTTGAGGAGCTAGAATACAGGCTTGACCAGATCAAGATTGATGAAGTTGATGTGCTGGAAAATTTGGAAAACACTAAGATTGATAAGTCCCCAGGGCCAGACCAGATTTATCCTAGGCTGCTCTGCGAAGTGAGAAAGGAGATTGCTAAGCCGCTAGTGAAGATCTTTGTCTCCTCACCGTCCATGGGAGTCATACTGGAGGTTTGGAAGGAGGCGAATGTTGTTCCTTTTATCAAGAAGGATAATAGGGAAATCCCTGGCAATTACAGACCAGCCAGTCTTACGTCTGTGGTCAGCAAAGTTTTGGAAAAAAATTCTGAGGGATAGGATTTATGACTATTTGGCAAAGCATTGTGTGATTAAAGGCAGTCAGCATGGCTTTGTGAGGGGCAGGTCATGCCTCACAAATCTTATTGAGTTCTTTGAGGAGGTGACAAGACAGGTCGACGAAGGTCGAGCAGTGGATGTGGTGTATATGGACTTCAGCAAGGCATTTGATAAGGTTCCCCATGGTAGGCTCATTCATAAGTCAGGAAGTATGGGATACAGGGAGATTTGGCTATCTGGATTCAGAATTGGTTAGCTGACAGAAGGCAGAGAGTGGTTGTAGATGGAAAGTATTCTGCCTGGAGGTCAGTGTTGAGTGGGGTCTTGCAGGGCTCTGTTCTTGGGCCTCTGCTCTTTGTAGTTTTTATAAATGACTTGGTTGAGGAGGTTATGGGGTGGGTTAGTAAATTTGCAGATGACACAAAGATTGGAAGTGTGGTCGATAATATCGAGGGCTATTGCAGGCTGCAGCACGACATAGACAGAATGCAGAGTGGGCTGAGAAATGACAGATGGAGTTCAACCTGGATAAATGCGAAGTGATGCATTTTGGAAGGTCGAACACAAATGCTGAATGTAGGATTATTGGCAGTGTAAAGGAACAAAGGGATCTGGATGTGCAAGTATATAGATCCCTCAAAGTTGCCACCCAATTGGATAGGGTTGTTAAGAAAGCATATGGTGTTTTGGCTACAGTTTTGCTACAGTTCTACAAGTCCCTGGTGAGACCACACTTGGAATATTGTGTCCAATTCAGGTTGCCCGACTATAGGAAAGATACAGAGGCTTTGGAGCGGGTGCAAAGAAGGTTTTTCGGGATACTGTCTGGATGGGAGGGCTTGCCTTATGAAGAAAGGTTGAATAAGCTCGCACTTTTCTGTCTGGAGAAAAGGAGGAAGAGAGGAGACCTGATCGAGGTATACAAGATAACGAGAGGAATAGATAGAGTCAATAGCCAGAGACTTTTCCCCAGGGCAGGATTGACTGGTACGAAAGGTCATTGTTTTAAAATATTAGGAGAAAGGTATAGAGGAGATGTCAGAGGTAGGTTCTTTATGCAGAGAGTTGTGAACACATGGGATGTGTTGCCAGTGGTGGTGGTGGAAGCAAGTCATTAGGGACATTTAAGCGACTGCTGGACATGCACATAAATAGCAGTGAGTTGAAGGGTGCGTAGGTTAAGTTATTATATTTTACATTAGGATTAAACCTCGGAATAACATCGTGGGCCAAAGGGCCTGTTCTGTGCTGTACTTTTCAATGTTCTATGTTCAAACTAGAATTGAGCTTCCATGAATTCTAGAAACTGCACTCCAGCACCTACTCACAGGCACAATTTCAGCTTGTCTGCAGATAGCTAGCTTCACCATGATCAATATTTATTTCCCTGAGTTCCCTAGCCTCCACGTCTTTCCTCACAGTAAATACAGATGTGAAATGTTCATTTAGTTTCTTTCATGTCTTCATATAGACAAAGGGGCCCTATTCTCTCCTTAGTTGATCTTTTGCTCTTAATGTACTTGTAGAATCTCTTTGGATTACCCTTAACCTTATCAGCTCAGGCTATGTCATGTCTGTTATTTGCCCTCTTGATTTCCTTCTTAAGATTGCCCTTACGCCCCATAAACTCTTTAAGAGATTCAAGAACCCAGTTTTTATACTAACATATTCGTCCTTCTTATTCTTGACCAGAGTCTCAACATATTTATTCATCCATTGTTCCCTACTCCTACAGTCTTACCCTGTCATTTTCCATAATTATTTTAAAACAAATAGATTTTGATCACTGGTCCCAAAGTGGTCTCCCACTAATACTTCAGTCACTTGCCCTCCCTTATTTCCCAAGAAGTCAAGTTTTGCTCCTGCTCTAGTCAGTACATTTACATATTGAGAAAGAAAAATTTCTTGAACACATTTAACAAATTCCTCATCATCCAAACCCTTAACACTACGACAATTCCAGTTGATATTTGGAAAGTTAAAATTCCCTACTATTATAATCCTGTTGTTCTTACATATACCTGAGATGTCTCTACATATTTACTTCTCAGTTTCCTGCTGACTATTGGGGGGTGGGGGGGGCACATAGTGCATTCTCATCAAAGTCATGAAAGTAGAGTCACAAGTAGATAGGAAATGGAAGAATGCGTTTGATATGCTTTCCTTTATTGGTCAGGGTATTGAGTACAGGAGTTGGGAGGTCATCCCCTTTCTACGAATTCACTGGGTGATCCCTCAGGAATATTCTCTGTTAGTACAGCAGTAGTGTTTTCCCTAATCAGAAACTCCACTCCCCCTTCTCTCTTGCCTCCTTTTCTACCCTTCCTATTGCACTTAAACCCCAGACCATTGAGCTGCCAATCCTGTCCTTCCCTCAGCCATATTTCTGTATTTGCTATGATATCCTATTCCCATGTTCCCATACATGCTCTGAGTTGATCCTGTCAGACAACTTGCATTGAAATAAATGTAGTTTAATTCTTCAGAGTTACCTTGTTCTCTGAATTATTCTCGGCTGCCTTTTCTACTTAACCTAGAGTCATAGAGTCATTGAGATGTACAGCACGGAAACAGACCCTTTGGTCCAACTCGTCCATGCCAACCAGATATCCTAACCCAATCTAGTTCCACCTGCCAGCACCTGGCCCATATCTCTCCAAACCCTTCCCATTCATATACCCATCCAAATGCCTTTTAATTGTTGCAATTGTACCAGCCTCCACCACTTCCTCTGTTAGCCGATTCCACACGTGCACCACCCGCTGGGTGAAAATGTTGCCCTTACGTCTCTTTTATATCGTGCCCCTCTTACCCGAAAACCAAGCCCTCTAGTTCTGGACGCCCCCACCCCAGGGAAATGAACTTGTCTATTTACCCTATCCATGTCCCTCATGATTTTATAAACCTCTATAAGATCACCCCTTAGCCTCCGACGCTCGAGGGAAAACAGCCCTAGCCTATTCGACCTCTCCCTATAGCTCAAATCCTCCAACCCTGGCAACATCCTTGTAAATCCTTTTAAGTTTCACAACATCCTTCTGATAAGAAGGAGACAGGATTTGCACTCAATATTTCAAAAGTGACCTAACCAATGTCCTGTACATCGCAACATGACCTCCCAACCCCTGTATTCAATACTCTGACCAATAAAGGAAAGCATACTAAACACATTCTTCCCTGTCCTATCTACCTGCGACTCTACTTTCAAGGAGCTATGAACCTGCACTCCAAGGTCTCTTTGTTTAGCAACACTCCCTAGGACATTACCATTAAGTGCATACGTCCTGCTAAGATTTGCTCTCTCAAAATGCAGCACCTCACATTTATCTGAATTAAACTCCATCTCCCACTTCTCAGCTCATTGGCCCATCTGATCAAGCTCTCATTGTAATCTGAGATAACCTTCTTTGCTGTCCATTACACCTCCAATTTTGATGTCATCTGCAAACTGAATAACTATACTTGTTATGCTCATATCCAAATCACTTATATAAATGACAAAATATAGTGGACCCAGCACCGATTGTTGTGGCACTCCACTGGTCACAGGCCTCCAATCTGAAAAACAACCCACCATCACCATCCTCTGTTTTCTACCTTTGAGCCAGTTCTGTAGCCAAATGGCTAGTTCTCCCTATATTCCATGAGATCTAACCTTGCTCACCAGTCTCCCATGGGGAACCTTGTCAAATGCCTTGCTGAAGTCCATATAGATCACGTTTACTGCTCCGCCCTCATCAATTCTCTTTGTTACTTTTTCAAAAAACTCAATCAAGTTTGTGAGACATGATTTCCCATGCATAAAGCCATGTTAACGATCCCTAATCAGTCCTTGCCTTTCCAAACACATGTACATTCTGTCCCTCAGGATTCCCTCCAACAACTTGCATCACTGACGTCAGGCTCACTGGTCTATAGTTCCCTGGCTTGTCCTTACCACCTTTCTTAAATAGTGACACTACGTTAACCAACCTCCAGTCTTCCAGCACCTTACCTGCAACTATTGATTATACAAATACCTCAGCAAAAGGCCTGGCAATCATTTCTCTAGCTTCTCACAGAGTTCGAGGTTACACCTGATCAGGTCCTGGGGATTTATCAAGACATCTAGCATTCCTCCTATGTAATATGGACATTCTATATCTTCCATGTCCTTTTCCACAGTAAACACAGATGCATAATACTCGTTTAGTATCTCCCCCATCTCCTGTGGCTCCACACAAAGGCTGCCTTGCTGATCTTTGAGGGGGCCCTCTTCTCTCCCTAGTTATCTTTTTGTCCTTAATGTATTTGTAAAAACCGTTTGGATTCTACTTAACTCTACTTGCCAAAGCTATCTCATGTCCCACCTGATTTCCCTCTTAAGTATACTCCTACTGTCTTTATACTCTTCTAATATTCTGTCTTTACCTGACATATACTTCCTTCTTTTTCTCAAACAAACCTTCAATTCTTTCATCATCCAGCATTTTCTGTATCTACCAGTCTTCCCTTTCACTCTGACAGGAATATACTGTCTCTGCATTCTCATTATCTTATTTCTGAAGGCTTCCCATTTTCCAGCCATCCCTTTACCTGCGAACATCTGCCCCCAGTCAGTTTTTGAAAATTCTTGTCTAATACTGTGAAAATTGGCCTTTCTCCAAATTAGAACTTCAACTTTTAGATCTGGTCTATCCTTTTCCATCACTATTTTAAAACTAATAGAATTATGGTTGCTGGCCCCAAAGTGTTCCCCCGTTGACACCTCAGTCACCTGCCCTGCCTTATTTCCCTAGAGAAGATCAAGTTTTGTACCTTCTCTAGTAGGGACATCCATATACTGAAGCAGAAAATTTTCTTATACATGCTTAACAAATTCTTCTCCATCTAAATCCTGAATGCTAGTCAGTCCCAGTCTAGGCTTAGAAAGTTAAAATCCCCTACCATTACCACCCTGTTATTCTTACAGATGAATGAGATCTCCTTACAAATTTGTTTCTCAATTTCCCTCTGACTATTAGGGGGTCTATAATACAATTCATATGAGGTGATCATCCCTTTCTATTTTCTCAGTTCCACCCACATAACTTCCCTGGATGTATTTCCAGGAATATTTCTGCTCTCTTTAACTTCAGAACCACCTTTCTATCTTTCTACTTAGATCTACTACTTAGGATCCCCCATTAACAAATCTCTCCGCCAGGATATTGGTCCTCCTACACTTCAGGTGAAACACGTCCCTTTTGAACATGTCTATTCTGTCCCAGAAGAGATTCCAATGATACAAAAATCTGAATCCTTTCCCACTGCACCAACTTCTCAGCCACTGATTTATCTGCCCGATCTTCTTATCTCCTACTCTCACTAGCACATGGTACGGGGAATAATCCAGAGATTACTATGTTTGAGGTTCCACTTTTTAACCTCCTACCTTGCTTCCTATATTCATTCTGCAAAGTCTCAACCCTTTCTCTAAATATATTGTTTCTACCAATGTGTATAACAACGTTTGGTTTCTCACTCTCCCCTTTGACAACATACTGCAATAGCTTTGAGATGTCCTTGATCCTGGCACCAAAGAGGCAACATACTGACCATTCCTGTCAAAGCCAGAATTTGTTGTATAAGCTAACTGCTTTTGATCTAGTGTTTGCCAAATCTTTTTTTTTATATATAGATATTTTTATTGAAAAGTTAACATATTTTTATAAGTTTACAAAATATAAAAAAACCCAAGTATCAACATTGATTTACAATTAAATCTTAAATAAATAATAACCAAAATTTAACAAAAGAAAAATACCAAAAAAAACTTAACTAACTACTAATCTAACCTACAACTAACCAGAGTATATAATTAAGTCTCTTACATTATTCAAATAAGATTTTTAAAAAACCGACAGATAACACAGAAATTGGGTAGTAAGATACATGCTCAGAATGTATTATCATCAAATTGTAACAAAACCCAGATTCCTCACCCAAGGGGCCCCGGACCAGCCAGGTTTGCCATCTCAATTAAATAAAAGGCCTTGTTAGGATAAATATCTGTATTTATATAATTCAAGAAGGGCTGCCATATTTTATGAAATAATGCGGTCTTTCGGTGCACCATATTTGTAAGGAAGTCAAGGGGAATACATTCCATAATTAATCTGAGCCAATTGGAAAGTCCAGGGGGGCCCTCAGCCACCCAGTTTACCAAAATATTTTTCCTTGCACAGAAAGGGAGAATAGAAAATAATGTCTTCCCGTGCATATCCAGGGAGGGTAAGTTCGAAAAGCCCAAAAGGAGAGATACAGGATCCACTTTAATTTCCGTTCCTAAGATTTCTGTCAGAGCACTTGCAACTTTAGTCCAATATCTACAGATCTTATGACAGGTCCCAAAGCAATGTACAAGAGTGCCCACCTCTATTTTACATTTGGGACACATTGGAGATGCTCCTGCCTTAAACTTTGCCAATCGGTCCGGTGCTATATGGGCCCTATGAAGTATCTTCAGCTGAGTGGCCTGAGTTCTGTTGCAGATGGTGATTTTTCTGGCGTTTTCCCAAATGTCATTCCACGTTTCTATAGAGATTTCTAGTCCCAAATCCTGATCCCATGTTTTAAGCAGATTGTCCATATCTCCCGATACTTCATCATGTAGTAAATGATAAATAGTGCTGACGGAAGAAACCTCCATTGACCATAGCACTCTACATTCTCTATTCTTTATAAAGATTATCTAATAATGTAGTCTTCTTCTGTATGTAATCTTGAATTTGGAAGTATCGAAAGAGGTCTCCATTAGGTAATCCAAATTTCTGACACAGCTGTTCAAAAGACATCAGGACCCCTAAACATGAGATAGCCCTGGATCTCCAGAGTTTGAAAGTGGCGTCTGAAATCTCTATGCTCCCACTATCGGAGCTTAATGAGGGGCTGTTTATGATTCCAGATAAAGGAACCCAACCAGCCATATAATTTATGTAGTGCCAGCCTCAGCAGCATCACCGGAAGCATTCTCATAGACTATAGGAGACGGGGCAGGTCATTCATTTTAATTAGTGCTATTTTACCTAGCCAAGAAATTGGAAGGTCTCCCCATTGCTGGAGGTCCTGCCTCATCCTTTCCAGTAAATGCACAAAGTTAGCTTTGTATAACTGACCAAATACTGGGGTAATAAAAATGCCTAAATATAAAAAACCCTCCAGGGACCACCGAAAGGGAAAGTGGGATCCGTCCAATAAGTGGGATATATTAGCAAGGCCACCCATTGGTGTAGCTTCCGATTTTATAGCCAGAAAATACACTAAATGTATTCATAACTTGGATTAAGCGAGGCACAGACATCAAAGGATTACTGAGGAATAGAAGAACATCATCAGCATAAAGGGTAATTTTATGTTTACCTGTACCAATCCTCGGGGCCATTATATTAGGGTCAGCCTGTATAGCTTCTGTTAGTGGCTCAATTATTAGCGTAAATAGCAAGGCGAAAGAGGACATCCCTGATGGCAGCCCCTATCCACACTGAAGCTATCCGAGCCTAATCCATTGGTAATCACAACTGCCTTGGGATCACTATACAGTGTTGAGACCCATTTGGTAAACACCTTTCCAATACCAAACCTTTCCAAAGTGTAAAACAAATATGCCCATTCAACCCTGTCGAATGCCTTTACCGCGTCTAATGAGACTACTACTCCTGGTATGTTTCCCTGATGGGAGGCTTGAATCACATTCACAACCCTTCTAACATTATTGGATGATCTACGGCCTTTAATAAACCCTGTCTGATCCTCCTTTATAATATGTGGCAATACCCTTTCTAGCCTCAATGCTAACATTTTAGAGAGGATTTTAAAATCTACATTTAACAAGGATATTGGTTTATATGACACACAATCTTCTGGGTCCTTTCCTTTTTTAAGGATAAGAAAGATATTTGCCTCTTTCAGCAAAGGCGGGAGACAGCCGTGACTGTATGAATAGTTAAACATATCCATAAGTGGACCAGCCAATATTCCTGTAAATTCTTTATAGAATTCAGCTGGGCCAGGTGCCTTACTGCTCTGAAGTTGCCTGATTGCGTCAAGTATTTCTTGGACTGTTAGGAGAACATTCAAGACCGATACCTGTTCCGGAGTTAGGTCTGGAAAGGTCAGGATTTTAAAAAATGACTGCATCCTCCTAGTCCTGTCTTCGCAATCCTGCGATTTATATAAACCAGAATAAAATTTTCTAAAGATTGCGTTAATCCTTATATGATCGTGAGTCAAAATACCCGTACTTTCCTTGATAGACGGGATAGTTTGAGGGGCCTTCTTTTTCTTTGCAAGAAATGCTAAGTATCTACCGGGTTTATCACCAAATTCATATAACCTTTGTTTTGCAAATAATATTTCCCTCTTAGCCATTTGGGTAAGCGTGGAGCGTGGTGTTTAGAGCTGTCCTAAGGGCCATAATCCTTTGCAATTTGATAATAGAAGGTCTGTCAGCTTATGCTGTTTCAGCTGCTTTTAAGTGAGCTTCGAGCAGACACTGTTGTTCTCCCTTTAATTTTTTCTGGGTTACTGAGTATGAGATGACCAAACCTCGTGCATAAGCTTTGGTAGTCTCCCACATTATTGACGGGTAGTTAGCCGTACCTGAATTAATTTCTAAAAAAAAGTTTTAAATTCTTGAGAGAAGTACTTTACAACTTTATTATTTTTCATCAGGAAGGGGTCCATATGCCAATGACGGGGGGATGTCTCATTGTTCCTCGCCTTGATTTCCATATATACAGCAGCGTGATCGGAAATTGCTATACTGCCTATTTTACAGGATGATATGGAATTTTAAAAAATCGAGGGGGCAAAAAACATATCAATTCTGGTATGACATTTATGTGGATTGGAGTAAAAAGAAAAATCTCTGCCCTGTGGATGGAGACATCTCCATACATCTACTAATCCTAATTCTTTGTTCAGATCCACCAACTGTCTAGATCTGGGAGATACCCCTGCAGTACTCTTGGGAATCCTATCTATTTCCGGATCCATGATCCAATTAAAGTCTCCCCCTATAATTGTATGACAGGCACCGAGAGCCATCAATTTTGAGAAGGCTTCCGTTATAAATTTAACAGGATGTGCCAGGGGGAAATACAAATTTAAAATCCCATATTCCTCTCCATTTATAAGGGCTTTAATCAGAATATATCACCCAGATTCGTCTTTTATCTGATTTAGGATTCTGAAAGGGAAATTCTTCTGAATAAGAATAACAACTCCCCTGCTTTTTGAGCTAAAAGAAGAAAAAAAATCAAATCCATCCTGTCGTAATTTCAAGTGTTCTTTATCCAATAAGTGTGTCTCCTGGAGGAGAGCTATATCAACCCCTTCTTTCTTGAGGTTTGATAATATTTTCTTCCTTTTGACTGGCAAATTACTCCTCTTGACATTCCAGGCGCACCACTTAACTGACTGATCAACCATAACCATAATCGTCCGGGTAGATCCGAGACCCCTTATGAGGGGAAACCCTATCCAGAACATCCTGAGCATAGAGCGTATAAAATTCACAAAAATAAAGGCCCTCTAATACAATAACAACAGTATAATAAAAAACTATTTCTAAATAATAAAAAAAAATGTATTTAAATGGAGATTTTCCCCCTTGCTCCCAGGGGGTATCACTTCCTTTCCAAAAGTCCATGATATCCTCTCCCTATCAGTGCTCCACCCTTTACCCAGGCGCTCCTTTATGGGATGAAGAAATGCCAAATATATACTACAGAGCTAGAGTTAACAGTGAGCACCCTACACCCCCCTCCCCACCCCCCATCACCACCAAGACCAACACCTGGATATATTTGGTAATGTTAATACCATGTATAAACATATATAACTATAAAATTACAGCCTCAACAAGTAATAATTAGATATAATAGTACAAAATAACAAGGGAAAAACAACCCCGCTCCGAGAGACAGAGATAAAATAGGATAAGGTGACCACCTCCCCCAACCAACATTAACTAAACCCCCCAGCCTATATATGTATATAGAATTTAAAAAAGGGAAAGAAAATCATTAAGTTGAGAACAAATAAATAAATCCCTCTTCCCACCCCCAAGATAATATTAAACAGAAAGGTTAAAAAAGGGGATTAATATATAAAAAAGGGGAGGGGATGTAAACTGGAGTGGGGGCGGGGGGGGGGGGGGGGGGGGGGGGGGCGGGAAAGCAAACCAACATCAATTAACTCTTATAATTTATCTAAGAGAGTCCAAAAATTCCTTGGCCTTTTCCAGTGATCCGAAGTTATACACGGATCCTTCATGGCTAAAGCGTAGTGTCGCTGGGTAGCGCAAGGTTTACTGAATATTTAAGTCCCTTAAACACTTCTTCGCCTCATCAAACACTTTCCTCTTTCAGACCAGAGCTGGGGAAAAGTCCTGGAATAACATGATCTTGGATCCTTTATAGATCATGGCTTGGGGATCTTTTCCAAGATTTCTGGAGGCTTTTAAGAGTATCTGCCTCTCCTTATAGCTCTGCAGCCGGAACAGGACCGGGCAGGGGCACTGGTTCGAGCTGGGCCCGCATATTGAAACCCGGTAGGCCCATTCCACCCTTACCTAGCCTGATCCAACCTCCAGATTTAAAAGCTGTGGAAGCCGCCGTTCGAGGAACGCTGTAAGCTGGCCTTCCTCTTCCCGTTCAGGAAGGTCCAGCAAACGAATATTTTTTCGATGACCTCGATTCTCAATATCGTCAATGTGATTCTCTAAGGTCCGGACTCGCTGTTCGAGAGTCCGGACCTGATCCACAGCTGATTGTGCTGTAGTTTCAGAGGTCGCGGCCTTTAGCTCCGCCCCTCCAACTCAGCACTCAATTTCCTTGAGGTCTCGGTCGTACGTTTGCAGCGCGGCCGACAGTGAGTCCCATCGGCTTCGGGATTCTTCAATAAAAGTGTCGATCTTCGTATCGAGTTTGGAGATCATTTCCACGAGGCTTGCCACCGTAGGTAAGTCCCCGGAACGGCTGTGGATGCCTCTGCTGCTGCTGGAGAGGATGGGGGAGGGGTTCCTGCTTGTTGAGAGCTACGGGCTTCCTTCCCTTTAGTCATTTTTACTCGAGATTAAATTGTTAAAATTCAATACTAAACAACTAATTACATTAAGTAAAAATTATTTTAAATGATTTGGTGAGTGTGGTGGGGGCGGGTGACCCACTTTGCCCAAGTCTTGGGAGGAGCACTGTAGACTCAGACTTGCTGGGTCGCCTCCACCTTGGATCCCCCTGCCAAATCATTTTAAACAGCAGTTCAAGACTCATCCAAATTGCTGTGAATCTGGAGTCACATGTAGGCCAGACCAGGTAAGGATGGCGTTTCCTTCCCGAAAGAACATTAGTAAACCAGAAGGGTTTACCTCAACAGTTAATAATGGTTTCACGATCATCATTTGACTCTTAATTCCACACTTTTTTGTCGAATTCAAATTCCACCATCAGCTATGGTGGGGTTCAAACCTGAATCATCAGAAGATTACCAGAACATTACTAGTCGACCATTGTCTTCCCTATAGATAAGTTAAGCAAGTGGGCAAACACTTGGCAGATAGAATATAGAATAGCCCAATCCACAATTCAATAAGGTATACTGCTCTGCATCTCTATTTTCCTGAATAATTCTAATAATACTTTCATCCCCTTGGTAATCAAGAATCTGTTTATTGCTGCCTTAAAATTATTTTAAAATTCTGCATCCAGTGTCTTTCGATGAAGGGAGTTCCAAAGATTCTCAATCCACTGACAGCACATGTTTTTCTTGTTTAAAATGGACAATGCCTTATTTTTAAACTACAACGTTATTTCTTGATTCTTCTCCAAAAGGAAACAGTCTTTATATATCCATCTGGTGATGTCCCCTCAGGATCTTATATCAATTAAGTCTTCTCCAATTCTTAACTCCAGAGGATACAGTGCTAGCCCTTCCTCACATGCAAACTGCTCATTCCAGTTTTTCATCTAGTAAACCTTCTTTGAACTGCTTCCAATGCATTACATCCTTCTGTAAGTACAATGACTAGGACTGTACATGGTATATACAAGTGTAGTCACACCAATGTCTCACATAACAGAAGTAAAACCCCATTACTCCTACATTCATTTCCTCTTGCGATGATTCATAACATTCTGTCAGCTTTCCTGATTACTTGTGATACCTGTATTCTAACCTTCTGTGATTCATGCACTAGAACACCCAGATCACTCTGCATTTAAGCTCTGCAACCTCTCACCATTTTGATGACATGTTTTTAAAAAAATATTTCTCTCAAAATAGACAATTTCACACTTTCTTACATTGTACTCCATTTGCCAAATCTTTGCCAACTCACGCAACCTATCAATATCCCTTTGTGAGCTCTTTTTTTCTTCACAACTCACTTTCCCATCTATCTTTGATCTTTGATCTCCAATCTCAGTATAGTTCAGTTGCAGATTGGACAAACAGTACAGATCCCAATTTCCCTAGAGCTGATACCATTGCCAATAAACTGGAACCCACTTCCCTCTTCTTGTCTTTCAGATATATATTCATCTCCTTAACCCTGCTTACCCTATGCCAATTTATAAGTGGCATAAAGAGATTATTATCTTTGAGGTTCTACTTCTTAAATTGTTGCCTAGCTCCTCACACCGGCAATGCAGAGCATCTTTCCTAGTTCTATCTATGTCATTGATGCCCATGTGGACCACAACAATTGGATCCTTTCTGTCCAACTGCAAGTCCTTCTCCATGCCAGAGCAGGTATCCTGAACCCCAGCAAATGGAAGAAAAATCAACAGTCTGAACTTTTGTTCTTTGGTACAAAGAATGGTGTCAATCTCCCTGACTATGCTGTCCTCTAATGCCATTGCATTCCTTTTGGCCTCACTCTGATTGGATGTCGTCCTGTATCATGGTGCTATGGTCATTTGGCTTGTCTATTCTAACAGATCCCATTCTCATCCAGACAAGCTGACAACCTCATTGGATAATTACAGAGGCTGATAGTGCTGCACTCCTGTTTTCTGGCCCCTTTACCTGCCTCATTTTCAGTCACACCCTCCTGTCCCAGACCACTGTCTATATCAGAATGCCCTATCCTGAGAAGTGTGACCGTGTCCTTGTACAAAGAACCCAAGTATCTTTCCCCTTCCTTGACATATCACGGTGTCTTAGTTTAGCTTCCAGCTTGGAAAGTTTGACCTGAAGCTGCTTAAATTTCAAACATTCACCGCAGATATATTTGCCCTTGATCACAATAATATCCATGAGCTTCCACATTCTGCAGCCCTGAGACACCATCTGACCTGCCATTCTTCATGAACTTTTAGTTAATTATTAAATTATTCACCTATTTATGTTGCTTTTTATGTCTCATAGTAACTTTACCACCAATGTGTAAAATTTTGAGGGAAGAATAGCTATAACCAATTAACAGGTACTTACCAAATATCCTTTTATCCTGTTGTGAAGCAAGAAAGGTTTCCTACCAGCTCTGTGCTTTGTGCTGCAGCTTTCTGATCAGCATAGCCAATTTCACACAGGATGACTTTGATGCATCCTATTTCAGTATGAAGCTTGCACGGTGAACACATAGCTCATGCCCTGTTGGTGAGGTTACCAATAAGGCCAATAAGGTCATTGAGATGACCCAAAATATCTTCAGCCAAAGGGTGGTTAATTCATGGAACTCATTGCCATAGAGGGTTGTGGAGGCTAAGTCATTGAGTGAATTTAAGACAAAGGTAGATAGGTTCTTGAATGGTAAGGGGATCAAGGGTTGCAGGGAGGTAGCAAGAGAATAGGGTTGAGAAAGAGATAGAACACAGAACAATACAGCACAGAACAGGCCCTTCGGCCCACGATGTTGTGCTGATCATTTGTCCTAGCTAAAGCACCTATCCATGTACCTATCCAATTGCCACTTAAAGGTCACCAATGATTCTGACTCTGCCACTTCCACAGGCAGCGCATTCCATGCCCCCACCACTCTCTGGGTAAAGAACCTACTCCTAACATCCCCCCTACACCTTCCACCCTTCACCTTAAATTTATGTCCCCTTGTAACACTCTGTTGTACCTGTGGAAAAAGTCTCTGTCTACTCTATCTATTCCCCTGATCATCTTATAAACCTCTATCAAGTCACCCCTCATCCTTTGCTGTTCCAATGAGGAAAGGCCTAGCACTCTCAACCTATCTTCGTAAGACCCAATCTCCATTCCAGGCAACAGCCTGGTAAATCTCCTCTGCACCCTCTCCAAAGCTTCCACATCTTTCCTAAAATGAGGTGACCAGAACTGCACACAGTACTCCAAATGTGGCCTTACCAAGGTCCTATACAGCTGCAACATCACCTCACGACTCTTGAATTCAATCCCTCTGCTAATGAACGCTAATACACCATAGGCCTTCTTACAAGCTCTATCCACCTGAGTGGCAACTTTCAAAGATCTATGAACATAGACCCCAAGATCCCTCTGCTCCTCCACCTTACTAAGAACCCTACTGTTAACCCTGTATTCCGCATTCTTATTTGTCCTTCCAAAATGGACAACCTCACACTCGACATCTGCCACTCCTCAGCCCAGCTCTGCATCATATCTAAGTTCCTTGAACAACCATGATCGAATGACAGAGCAGACTCGTGGACCGAATGGCCTAATTCTGCTGATATATCTTACGGTTTTAGCACATAGACCTGTTGGAAACCCAATCTGTGTGTTGATTTAAGGATTCTACAGTGAGGGAATTCTCACTACTAGCCAAGCTGAATGTTGGTTTTTGTTTGACTTGTCTGTTCAGGGAACCATCTGGCAGGATTTGCTATCTTTCTTTTCCTCGAGGACCTGAGGACATCACCTGCAGACCACTGCTTGACGGACTTGTGATCAAACATACTTCTTTGAACATACCTTCCCTTAAGGGATTGTGATACGTTTGAGTCCAACTGAACAGAGAGTTCTGCATCGATGTGGCAAGACCTATCCCTCACAACACTGGGGACCAACATTTTTATTGCAAAAATATACTTTATTCATAAAAAATGTTGTGTACATACACCATTCCTAAAGCAGTTCAGATCTGTTCAGTCTTTGCTTACGGAGAAGAAAAGAAACATGCTCAATAGTTGCAATAAACCCAAAGGTACTTATTCATGAAGCAAGAAATTAACATGTAGCTGAGGCCCTGGGAAGGTCCGATAACTGAATGAATCCCCATTTTACTTTGGCCAAAAGTTCTTAGATGGTGGTCTTTCCCCACTGTGCCTTGGCAGCAGCCGCCCCAAGCTTTAGTGGGTTGTTACATGTAGTCCTGAACCTTGGAATGTTCCGGTCTGCAACACTTGACTTCCAGAGCAGTCAACTCCTTGCTCTGGAAGACCATGTTTCAGGCAAACCAAAGAGCATTTTTCTCTGAGTTGATGGTCCTTATGGTGCAATCAAAGTTTGTTTCAGTCTGTGTCCTGTGGAACAGCTTGTGGAGCATAATTCTGCAAAACGAGCTGCTCAGGACAAACCTCAACAAGAACCATTGCATCTCTCTCCAGACTTCCTTTGCAAAGGCACATTCTGGGAGGAGATGTGTGACAGTCTCTACCCCTTGCAGCCACTTTGAGGGCAGCACACATTGGCACACAGAGTACAGGCGTACATGAAGGATACCACAGGCGTACATGAAGGATATCGCAGGTAGTGCCCTTTCACCGCCAGCCAAGCAATGTCTTAGTGCTTGTTGAAAAGTTCTGGTGATGAGCTGTTCTGCCAAATGACTTTGACAGCTTGCTCAGGGACCCACCTGATAGGATAACCCTCTCCATTTCCTAAAGGGTCTTGAGGATGCTATGTGCTGACCACTGCCTAATGGACTTGTGGTCAAAATAGTTTATTTTCACAAATTGTTCCATGACAGACAGATAATACAGGATGGTCCAACTAATTGGTGTATTACACACCATTGAGGCTGAGAGAACTTGATGCAGCCACATATGAAGATGGCCATCAAGATGAGGGGGGCCATTATCTAGGGCTTTGTAGTTCGTATCTCTTCAGATCTGGTACATCTTTGACCATCCAGCTTGGGTGACTGCAGTGGCACTGACACTGGGGATGGGCCAGGCCTGTGCCAAGGATAATACTGAGAGTACCTTACACCTGATTACCAGGTATTTTCCTGCAGTGGAGAGGCAGCAGTGCTCCCATCTACCAAGTTTCTGCCTCACCATCATGAAACCTCTCAGGTTTTGGTACATATCTCAGCTCCCTCAAGCCAAATATCCAGCACCTTCAGATAATCTGTCTTGACGGTGAACGGTGTAAAGAATCAATTCATTTTTTTTATATTTCAAAAATATACTTTATTCATAAAATAATTTGATGGTCTGTACAGTTGGTCATGCCATACATATGTAAACATTTACATACAGAGATCAGAATTTATCATTTTTATATATAGGTCAGTACATTTTTCAATCATATGCCTATATATTTAGCTGATGCATCAGCAGAACCCAAATGACTACGTGGGCCCCCTGTTCTTCTTAGGCAGGCAGATGTTACACGGTGGTCTTTCCCCACTGCGCCTTGGCGGCAGCTGCCCCAAGCTTCAGCACATCCCTCAACACTTAGTCCTGGACCTTGGAATGTGCCAGTCTGCAACACTCAGTCGGGGTCAACTCCTTCAGCTGGAAGATCAACAGGTTTCGGACCGCCCAGAGAGTGTCCTTCACAGAGTTGATGATCCTCCAGGCACAGTTGATGTTCGTCTCGGTGTGCATCCCGGGGAACAGGCCGTACAGCACGGAGTCCTGCGTCACGGCGCTGCTCAGGAGGAACCTCGACAAACACCACTGCATTCCTCTCCAGACTTCCTCTGCATAGGCACATTCCAGAAGGAGGTGTGTGACAGTCTCGTCTCCCCCGCAGCCGCTTCGAGGGCAGCGTGCTGTGCGGCTGAGAGTCCGGGCCTGCATAAAGGATCTCACAGGCAGAGCCCTTCTCACCACCAGCCAAGCCATGTCTAGGTGCTTGTTGGAAAGTTCTGGCGATGAGGCATTCTGTGTAAAGAATCAGTTGATAAAACATCAGCACATAGTAATGTGTGGCTTTTACTTATACATATCTATGTACTGCTTGATGTACTTGCACATGAAGGTGACCATCACACTGAGGGTGGCATTGAGTAAGTTTTGTCCCTTTTATCTAGTACCTTTGTGGATATGGTGTGTTTTGATTTCCAGATAAAGTGGAAGAGGCCCCAGGTGACCACTGCAATGCCGGACTGAGATATGGCTCATATCTACTTTGCATTTAGCAACAAAGAGCACCTCGTGCCCAATGAACACCTGAGGATAGTCAATTTAACTTTGACAGGCAAAAGTGAGGAATGCAGATGCGGGTCATCAAAGTTAAATTAGATTAGAATGGTGCTGGAAAAGCACAGCCGGTCAGGCAACATCCGAGGAGCAGGAAAATCGATGTTTCAGGCAAAAGCCCTTCATCTTTTCCAGCACCATTCTAATCTAATTTAACTTTGATGGTGAGGAAACAATAATTTGGGATAAAATAGTCACTTGGGCGAGTGTGGATTAATTAAGGAAAACCAGTCCAGAATTGTTATGGGCAAATTGTGTTTTACAAAGTTGCTGGGGACTTTTGTAGAGATAATAGAGGTGTTTCGTGGAGTTAGTGATGTTGATGTGGTGTACATAGGCTTCAAAGGGGCATTGGATGTTGTAAAACAGACGTGTGTGAAGTTATTTTTCATAGAATAAAAGGGATAGCATTAACATGGATAAAAACTTGGCTGAGTGGTAAGAAGCAAGAGTAGACTTTGATGGATTTTTTGGGACCCTTGGTCTTAACATAGAAAATAGGAGCAGAAGCAAGCTATTCAGTTCTTCGAGTCTGTTCTGTCATTCAGTATTATCACGGAGGATCTACAATTTTATTCATATTCTACCTTTACCATAGGTTCACTATGATTACATGCAGATTTTACAGTTTGATCATTTTAATGTCCCTAATGTGCCTGTTCTCACTTTTCCCCAAACCCTTTCATCCTTTTAGTCCTAAGAACGTCTTCTTGAAAATATTGAATGTTTTGGCATCAACCACTGTCTCAGAATTTCTCAGAATCAGACAGAGAATTTCACAGGCTCATCACTCTGGTGAAGAAATTTATCCACATCTCAATCCAAAATAGCTTACCTCAGACTGTAACTATGACTGTCTTTATAATATATCTCAATGGAATATTGGACACAAATTGTGTGCATGATAGAACGTTGAAAGAATTGTGCATTCTATGGAGGGTATCTAATAGGAAAAATTGTGGGATGAACAGATAAAAGGAAAGTTAAGTTCAATGGAGCGAACTATGAAGTAATTTATTAGGTGGGAAGAACATAGGGAGACATTAAAAGAGTAAACCTCTAAAGGGGCTGCAGGAGCAGACGGGTTGGGTGTACATGCACGTAAGTTACTGAAGGTGGCAAGACAGATTGAGAGAGTGCTTCATAAAGTATCCTGAACTTTTAAATAGGGCCTTTGTATTCAAGAGCATGGGGACTATATTAAACTTGTATGAGGGGCCTGGGATCGAGGACAAGCAGATGCAGATTTAAGGCAATGGACCAAAGAAACAATGGTGATGTGAACATAAGTGCTGTCATGCAATGAGTAGTTATAATCTAGATTGTCATGCCCAAGGCAGTGGTGAAGGCAAGTTAAAGTTGAGACATTTTAAAGTAGATTAGACTGTTAAGTAAAAACAGGCAGTACAAAGGCAAAGGAATGGCATGAGGTAAATTGCTCAGCTGAAGAGCTGGTACCAACATAATATCCAATGGTTTCCTTCTGTCCTGTAACAATTCTCTGATTCTAAGATGACCAGGTTCTTAACCACAATGAGAGAGATCATCACTCACACATGTCCAGTTTGTATTTGATCTTGGTAATATACTCCTGATGTTTCAGTGAGGGAGCTTTTCAGGAGTAGTGACCATAATACCATGAGTTTAAGATACTCACGGATATGGATAACAGCAGCCCTCGGGTGAAGGTGTAAAATTGGGGGAAGGTGAACTACAAGAATATTAAGCAGGAATTGGATAATTTTGATTGGAGGTAGCTGTTTGAGGGCAAATCTACATCAGACATGTGGGAGTACTTTAAACGGCAATTGATAAGCCCGTGAGAATGAAAGAAAGGTATGGTAAATTATGTGAATCTTGGATGACTAGGGATGTTATGCCTTTGGTCGGAAAGAAAAAGGAAGCATACGTAAGGGCCAGGAGGATGGGAACTGATGAATCCCTTGAAGTATTTAAGTAGGAAAGAACTTAAACAAGGAAGTAGAATGGCAAAAAGAAGGCATGAAAAGTCATTAACAAACAGGATTAAGGAGAAACTCAAGGCTTTTTATGCATATGTAAAACCCAAGAGGGTTGCCAGGGAAAGAGTTGGCCCACTCTAGGACAAAGGAGGAAATCTACGTATGGAGTCAGAAGAGGTAGGTGAGGTCCTAAATGAATACTTGGTATTGGTATTCACTAAAGGGAAGGAATTGGTGGAGGATGATCTCAGAGAAGCAAGTGTTGAGTTTCTAAGACAAGTTGCTATTAAAAGGGAAGAGGTATTATCTGTCTTAAAAAGTACAACGGTAGATAAATCCCCAGATCCCAATGGGACTTATCCCAGGATATTGTGGGAAGCAAGAGAACAAATTCATGGAGCATTGACAGACATCTTTGTATCCTCATGGCCACTGGTGAGGTCCCAGAGGACTGGAAAATAGCCAATGTTGTCCCATTGTTTAAGAAGGTCAGCAGGGATAATTCAGGAACTTACAGCCCTGTGAGTTTCTCATCAGTGGTAGGGAAATTGTTGGGAAAGCTTCTCGGGACAAGATCCATATGCATTTAGAAGCAAATGGACTTATTAGCGATAGACAGCATGGTTTTGTGTGGGGAAGGTTGTGCCTCATTAACTTGATAGAGTTTTTTGAGGAGGTGACAAAAATGATTGATAAGGGAAAAGCGGTTGATGTTGTCTGCATGAACTTTGACAAGGTTCCACATGGCAGACTGGTACAAAAGATAAAGTCTGATGGTATCTGGGATGAACTGGCAAGCTGGATACAAAACTGGCTTAGTCATAAGATACAGAGGGTAACAGTGCAAGGATGCTTTTCAGAATGGAAGGCCAT
The DNA here is from genome assembly GCF_020745735.1 of Hemiscyllium ocellatum. NCBI lineage: Eukaryota > Metazoa > Chordata > Chondrichthyes > Orectolobiformes > Hemiscylliidae > Hemiscyllium > Hemiscyllium ocellatum. The sequence goes on from NC_083401.1 coordinate 105,363,630, forward strand.
GACTAGTGGTGTTCCACAGGGATCAGTGCTGGAACCTCTGGGTCTGTTCGTGATCGACATAAATGATTTGGAGGAAAACACAGCTGGTGTAATTAGTAAGTTTGCAGATGATACAAAGATTGGTGGAGTTGAGAATAGTGAAGAGGATTATCAGAGGATACAGCAGGATATAGATTAGTTGGAGGTATGGGCAGAAAAATGTCAATCCAGACAAATGTGAGCTGATGCATTTTGGAAGGTCAAGCACAGGTGGAAATTACACAGTCAATGGCAGAGCCCTGAGAAGTATTGATATGCAAAGGGATCTGGGTGTGCAGGCCCATAGATCACTGAAGGTGGCAGCATAGGTAGATAAGCGAGTAAAAAAGGCTTATGGCATTGTTGCCTTCATTGGAAGGGGCATTGAATATAAGAATAAACAAGTTATGATTCAGTTTTATCGAACTCTAGTTAGGCCACACTTGGAATTTTGCATACAGTTCTGGTTCACCACACTATGAGAAGGATGTGGATGCTTACGAAAGAGTAAAGGTTTACCAGGATGTTGCCTAGTGTGGGGGATTTTAGCTATGAAGAAAGGTTGGATAGACTGGGTTTGTTTTCACTGGAATCCAGGAGGTTGAGGGGGGAAACTAATAGAAGTATATAAGATATTGAATGGCATGGATAGATTGGAAAGCGTGAAGCTGTTTATCAGGGTGTCGGGGTCAATTACGAGGGGACACAGATTCAAGGTGCGAGAGGGGAAGTTGTGCGAATCAAGTTTTTCACACAAAGCCTGGAACACATTGACAGAGGAGTAGATGGAAGCAGACACAACAGCAGCATTCACAAAGCACCTGGATGAATACATGAATAAGAAGGGAATAGAAGGATATGGATTCTGTAAGTGAAGACAGGTTTTAGCATGGAAGGCAAAATGTGGCGGCACAGGCTTGGAGGACCAAAGGACCTGAAACTGTGCTGTAATGCCCTTTGTTCCAGTTTTTGCCATATCCCCTCGCCCATCTAAACAATAGCTCCAGCAACTTTAGATGGTCTGCTCTCATGGTAAAGGTGCCAGTGGGTTGGTTAGCTCAATTCTCAAAGAATATGTTACTGCATATCTATTGACCTCTTACTCTCAACATGTTCTGAACCCTGGTCTCTGTTGCTTAAATGGAGGGTGTCCATTCACGTTAAGTAAACGACAGACTTATAAATAAAAGAAAAATATTGTGGATGCTGTAAATTTAAAATCATAAAGTGCTCCAATAGGATGCAGGTCTCTCTGAAAAAGTGAGTCAATGTAACTCTCTTTTAGTGCTGCGGACAGGATGGGGACACTGGAATGAGAATATATCCAAGGTCAAACAGAAACTGGGAGTGTGAAAAAGACTGACAGATTTTGTGGAGACGAAACAAACCACTTAGGTTGATGACCTTTGGTCAGACCAATAACTCTGCTTCTTTCTCCAGAATGCTGCTGGACCTGCTGAATATTTCGAACCTAGTTTTAAATTTTCAATTTAGATTTTCTATCAACCAAAGTATTTTGCCTTTGGGACAACCGCTCTATCGATGCAGATCAATGGCTTGGCGCATCCTGGTGCCAAGATTGTCAAACACCATTGCGCACTTCCTATGGGGCGAGATGTGAAAAGACACAAGAGGATTCTCCTCCTGGGTAGGTGGCGCTGTGTCGCTGTCGGTGTGTGTGTGTGTGTGTGTGTCCACTCCTCCGGGGGAAGGTGGCGCTCGCGCCCGCCCACAACGTGCTGGTACTCCTCCTGACCAGGAGGCGCTGTCTCTCTCCGGTGCCTGTGGCGTGTTGTGGCCGCTCTGTCCGTTGTTTCCCGGCGCCGTCCTGCTGCCGCCACCGCTGCGACTCGGTGCGACTCTGTGAAACTCCCGCATTGCTGGACACCTGAGAGAGAACCGCCGGGATTCATGAGGTGAGCGCCGCTGCTCGGGCCCGCGGCACCCGGGGCGGGAGGCTAGCTGCAGGCCGCGGGCTCAGCCTCCCTCCCTCCCGCCCGCCCGCCCGCCGGCTGAGATACAGTATTTCAGAACTCGAGCGGGACAGTGAGAGGTGGAGGAGGGAGGGGGAGGGAAGGCCGGGGTCCGACTGGATCGGGGCTTTTTTAAAAAAATAAACAAGTAAAACGAAGAGAAAAAATAAAATCCCGTGTCCCAGATGCGAAGTTGCAGAAATAAAATGAGTCGCTGAATGAAGCGGCGGCGAGTCTGAACTCGGGGCCGCGGCCTGTTCCCCGAGTCTTTGTAATTTATGGCGGGCTAGGACTGAGTGTTTCCCGGATTCGCGCCCGTCCCCTCTCGCTGCTGTACCTGCCATGAAGTTGTAAATAACCGGCCCGAGGTTTGGCGGCTGCTCTCTCCATCATACCACTTACTGCTGCTGCTCTCACGCCGAGGCCTGAGATTACAGGCCCGAGGAGCCCGTGCGCGACAACTTTTTGTGGCGATGTGAGGTTTGCGGCGGGCGGGTGGGCGGCCGGATAAGCTCCTGCACCCTACCTGCTCCGGGTTTGGGCAAAATGCGAGACGATTAAGAGGAGTTTGTGACCGTTTCTGCTCCCTCTCTGCAACCCCCGACCCCGTCAAGAAAGTGACGGGAAAACATGTTGCGGCTTCAAGACTTCAGAGACACCTTTTTCAGAGTCTTTTGGCTCTTTCCACTCCGCGATCTAATGAACAAGATCGGTCACATTGGTCTGCCGTCTTATACCTTGACATTTTTAAAAATTGAGCAAGGATTAGAAAGGGGAAAAACTGAGAGTAACATTTTAAACTTGTGTCTAACCAGCAGAGGCCAGTAGTGATCTACAGAAAGGGAAAACTCAAAGGAGATGGCTTTCCCACAATCGAAATCTGCAGATGGAAAGATCATAATCTACCCTCCTGGTGTTAAGGAAATTACCGACAAAATTTCCAACGATGAATTGGTCAAAAGGCTAAAGGTACTTTTAGACGTAACTTGTTGAAACAATTTTCCAAGATGCTTTGTTTTCTGCAAGATCTATCAGTTTGAGAACATAACTCAGGGCAACTCTCAGCTGGTCAGGTAGCATTTGTAGTGAAAAGAGTTAACGTTTCAGTTGCCCAACCTCCCTCGAAAACTTGACTCGTGCTTAGATTTCCTTTCATTCTATGCTTAAGATTACCAATAAAGTATTTCTAATTTGCATGGATGACTTAATTGCAGTTTTTTTTGATAATTGAACAAATTGCAATATGGCAGTGTATTGCATTGTTTCACAGTTTGGCCTTGTTTTGCTATTTCATTGATAATATAAGTTATTTCAAGTTAGTTAAGCAATTGAATAGTTTGTCAACATTATAAATTGGTCACTTTGTTTTTGTGCTATCTCTTATATCAGCCTATCTTGACAGAACAGTTTGCATTCGAGAGTTTAGTTCTTGGTGGATTGCCATAAGTTATGGAAGAATTAGACAGTGGCTCCTCTTCCTTCTCCAATTCAATTACTCTGAATGAAGTTTAATTGTGTACCATTAGATTTTGATAGTGTAACATTTTAGGGAAAGTTTTCTATTATATTAATAGATTGCTGCAGTTCTTGAATGCTAACTTCTTATTCTAAAATGTGCAGGATTATGGAGTTTTTATTTGGAATGCTTAAACAAATCTTGGAATTGCTTGACCTAATTGATTTTTGACAGCAAATGTTTGTGTTGAAATCTGTCTAGTCATTTATCTATTATGCCAGAGTTGAGATACTGATACTTTATTTTTCATCCAGTTTGAATTTTTATTGCTCATAATGCTCCATACACTTAATTTACTCCAGTTTTTACACGTGCTTTGAGTTACATCCAGTATTATGTTTATTATCCACAAATCTGTGACATGCAATGTTATCAGATTGATTTATTGTACTGATGAAAATTGGTTCAAAGATGTGGTGCATGCTCTATGACTTGTTAAATTGGAAAAAAATGAAGAAGCTTGACATCTGGTCTTTGCTTGCTGTTGGCTGAGGAGGTATCAGAAAGTGAAGAATCTTGCAATAATGTATAGATATTCTAAGAAAGGAATATGACAGTTCAGGTTGGCTGTAAGAAGAGCCAAAGCATGTGCATCAATCAGAAGTTATGTACTGTTTGGGCACTGAAACACAAGAAAAAATTACCATTATAACTATTGGTCTTTAGATCTATTTGTGAGGTTCTGTTGAGCACAATAGGAAAATGGACCATAATCTGTGTAATTAAACATCTATATAAAACTGGAGTCAACATTTTAAAATGAGAATTCTTAGATTTTACATTTACTGTTTTAAATTTATGGAAGGGTCTGATTGGGTAGAAGTGGCAATGGTTTCTGCTATGGTTTGTAAATGCAGAATTTGAGCTTTATGTCCGGATTCTCCCCCTGTGGATCTGTGTACGTGTGAAATTGATCCCAGATTCCACGTTTCTTTCACATAGATGCATCCAGTCTGATTGTTCAGTCCTCATGATAAAATTATATGGTAACTGTGTCCATATTTGCTGTTATCCATGGGAAGTCTATGAACCTCACCTTCACAGATAATGGCGATTTGGTGTACTTAATTCAGGAAACATGCCTTTATCCAGAGATTGGTTAAAATGTAGAACTTGTCATTTGGAGTGGTTGAGATGACTAGATGCTCACTGGAGAAGATAGAGCTTGGAGAGCGTTGATAAGAATAGAGGAAGATTAATAGAAATTGGCCTTGCGCTCCCCTGAACTTACCCCCAATTAGTGGGATCATGGCTGATGGTTTGCATTGACAACATTTTTCTGCATCTTCCTACATTGCTCATATCACAATTCTATTGATCTCTGACTTAGTTTACTCGATCACTAAACATCCCACAGTTTTCTGGGTAGAATATGCTAAAGGAATATGATCCATTGAACGAAAACGTCTTCCTCATCTCCGTCCTAAATGGTCAATCCTTTTTTTGAGTCTGACCCTAATTCCAACTTCCTAAGTGAGGATAAACAGTCTCTGTGTTGACCCAGTCAAACCCCTCAATGATTTACTAAGGTTTAGTATGTCCACTTATTTTGTAAACTTCCAGGGCATATATGCCAAGTCTTTTTGCAAGCTCCCTCAAAGAGCAGTGCCCCGCATCCCCTGAGTGAGTCAGTCAGTCAGTCAATCTTTGTTACATTATCTCTGGAGTGAATATCTCTCTGACCAGGAGGCAGAAATGTACACAGTACATCAGGTGTAGTCTCACAAAAGCTCTGTATATTATTACAATAAATTGGGTTAATTTTTCAATAATAAAAGTGTACTATTTGCTTTTCGAATTCTTACTGAACTTCATGATTTGTATATAAGAGCACAGAATCTGTCCAAATCCCAAACTTGATTAGTCTATCACTATTTGAGACAGAGTGTTTTACCATTTTTCCTACTGACATAGGTAATTTTACGTTCTTCACATTATATTCTGTCACACTCTTGTTCACTCCCTAATCTGTCCTAATCTGTTTGCAGCCTTTTTGTTTCCTTCTCACTGTTTAATTTCCCATTTAACTTGCTATCAACAGCAAGCTTTGGTACATTACGCTGTCATTTAATGCATTGATATGGATTGTAAATTGTTGAGGCCCGAGAGCTGATCCTTTGAATATTTCAGTTGTTACAACCTACAAAGCTGAAAATCCTTTTGTCAATGTATTCAATTATTTACTATCCCCAAATGTATGGGTCCTAATATTTAGTAATATTCCACTGCAATAGTAAGACACTGCATCCACTGGTTCCCACTTGCCACTGAGTTGCAACCTTTAAAGAGTTGAAAATCAAAACATAGTTGGGAGGAAGAAACATAAAGCATTCATGGTCTCGAGAGAACAAGTATTTGGTAAACTAATGGGACTAAAGGCTCACAAGCACTCTGGACCAGGTGGCCTGTATCCAAGGGTGTTAGAGGAAATGGCTGCTGGCTGTAATGTTCAAAACTTTTAGATTTTTGGAAGCGTTCTAATGGTGTGGAAAAGTGCAAATATGACAGCACAGACAGAAAGCAGGCTGTAGGCTAGTTAGTCCAACACTTGTTTTGGAAAAATGGCTGAATCCAAAATTAAACAATTGGCACCAGGACATTCAGAAACATGGTTTTGTGAATGTTAAGTAGTGTGTAATAATCAGTCTTTTGAGGATGTAGCAAATAGGGTAGAGAAAGTGGAACAAGTATTTGTAGTGATTTTGTATTTCCACAAAACAAAAGGTACTTCATAAAGTGTTACTTTGTAAGCTACATTTATAAACCTCTTGATTCTGGGGTTATAGTATTGGAATGGATGGAGGACAGGGTAACTAACAGGAAACAACGGTTTGGAATAAATGGGCCATTTTCAGGTTGGAAAAACAGTGCAGCAAGGATCAGTGCTGCAATTTTAACTATTCACATCGGATAATGGCTGTACACTAATCTCCCCTTTTCCTTCGGCAGTCTCTTGGGTTCCAAGGTGACATTCTTCCATCAAGAGTTGTTGGTCTTGAAGCGACTAAAACAGTCCAATGCCAGACTCGCACACTGAGTCACTGGTGGACAGGTAGTTTTTGATGAGGCACTTGGATGTGATGTTTGGTTTTTCATCTACTCCTTCCGTTTGTGCTTGAACATCACTTGGACCTATCAAATGCTCTTTGGTTGCCCTTTTGTAGATGCTTTACACTTTGATCAGTCTTTGATAAGACATTCCCAAAAATTGGTGAGAATGCTCCATTTCCTCCATTGGCCTCTTGTTACTTGCTTGCTTCAGGAATTTGTATCAGGATGTGGATAATGTGGCCTACCCAATGCCACCAATTGGCCTGAACCAGTGCCTTGATGCTGGTCTGTAGGCCTGAGAGAGAAAACTGACATTGGAGCACCTATCTTGCCAGGGTATTTTTGGAGGTGTCACTGTTGATATTTATACAGCTATTTGAGGTATCTGTTGTACATTGTCCATGTCTCTGATGCATATAGGAGAGCTTTAAGTGACATTGTAGCCCTGTAAACCCCAAGCTTGGTGCCAGGTTTGAAGTCTTTGTCATCAAACATGCTTTTCCTCAGTTGGGTGAAGACTGAGGTGACACACTAGAGGCGATGTTGAGTTTCATTGTTGATGTCTGCCTTGCTGAAAGAAGGCTCACAAGAAATGAGAATTGATCCACGTTGTCCTGTGAATCATGATGGTTAGGGGCAGTGTAATGCAGCAGAAAAAGGCTGATAGAGAAGTTTTGTTTTCTGCGTTTTTAGTTGAAGGCCCTTTTCCCTTGTGTCTTCATGAATGAGGGGAAGATGTTTTGGAGCTCAGCTTCTGAGTTTGCACAAATTTATGTGTCACCTTTATAGGCAGTAGTTGAGTGTATGATAGTCATATTTCCTGATGGTGTAAAGATGAGTGGAAAAATACCTTGTGAAGCAGGCAGTGTGTACATGTGAGAATGTAGATGGGTGATTGTACAAGACTTTGGCTGTGAGTTAAATATATGGTTATCTGTTTTGGTGGGAAGAAAAGGCAGAATATTTTTAAATCCACAGAGAGACCAGAGAATGTTACAGTTCAGTGTGATCTGGGTGTCCTCGAACATGAAGCACACAAGTTGGCAAGTAGTAAAGCTGCGCCTTCAAAATCAACAGAATGGTGGCCCTTTTTTTACAAGAGAAATTGAGCATAAATGTAGACTACTGCATATAAGGCATTGGTGAGAATGTACCTGGAGTAGTATGTGCTGTTTTAGCCACCTTATAAGGATGGATATACTTGTATTGGAGGCAGTTCAGGGAACGTTCACTACACTCATTCCTGGGGTGAGGTTTTTGTTTTACAATGATTGTTTGAGCAGTTAGGCCTATTCTCTTTGATGTTTTAAAAGAATAAAATTCAGACATTAGTTAACCAGGTAGATGTTCAGAGAATGTTTCTCCCTGTGAAAGCATTTAGAATGGGGACTATAGTTTCAAACTAAGGAGTCTTCCAGTTAAGATTGAGTCTTCTCTCAATCATTCATCTTTGGAATTCTCTACCCTAACAGCAGTGGAGACTGGATCGTTGAGTGTATACTGAACTGAGTAGATGTTTGGCGGACAGAAAATTTGAGGGAGGCAGGGAAGAAGAGAACCCCCATATCTTATTAAATGGTAGAACAAGTTCATTGTTCCTGTTTCTCTGTTCTTTCTTGGATGGAGCATTAGATTTGCACTTTTCCAGTTCTTGCGGATCTTTCGAAAATCTGGGGAACCTTGGAAGATCGCAACCAATACGTCCACTATTTCTGCAGTTAGTACATTTGTCCCATAGGATGCACTCCATTACTTCCAGGTAACTTGTAAATGGGTGTTGAGAGTGTGGTGCTGGAAAAGCACATCAGATCAGGCAGCATCCAAAAAGCAGGAGAATTGACGTTTCAGACATAAACCCTTTATCAGGAATCTGCTATACTTTTCCAGCACCACACATGACTCTAATCTCACTTTCTTCTAACTAGTAACTGGGTGGAAGGGTTAGGGGAAGTCAATACAGTTTCAAAATCAAATAACATGATAGACTGAGAAAAAAAAAGTCAGCAATGGAAGGGAATGGCAAAACTATAAATATAGTGATTAAACCTGAAGTGGGAAAAATGATTTGAGTAAAACATCATTGCTGAGGGTCAAGTTGTAGTGTATGGCCCGACTAAAAATTGTATATACGAATGTGTGAAGTGTAAGGAATAAATTAAATGAGCTGCCGACATAAATTCAAATTGCACGTTATGATACAGTAGCCATCAGTGTGACATGGCTGCAGGCTGGTAGGGATTGGGAACTAAATATGCCAGGTTATACAACTTACCAGATGGGGAAAATGGCAGAGGAGGTGCAGTAGCATTTCTGATGAGAAACAAAGTTACTTCAGTGGTAAGGGAGGATACAATGAGGGGGAAAGCATTCAGTGGAGACTGTATGGATGGAACTGTGAAACAGCAAAGGATCTAAAACTAATATAAAAAACCAAAAGAACTGCAGCTGCTGGAAATTAGAAACAAATTGCTAGAAAAACTCAGCATGTTTGGCAGTATCTGTGGAGAGAAATCAAATAATGTTTCGGATTCAGTGATTCTTTTTGAAATCTCTGGAACTGAAATGTTAACTCTGATTTTTCTCCACAGATGCTTGTCAGATCTGAGTTTTTTGATGAATTTCTGTTATATCTAAAACTAATAGGCCTTTGTACAGACGCCTTGCATCAGCTCTGAAGTGCTAGATTGTATTAATGCACAAATTAGATGTGTAGCAAAGCCAGAGTAGTATCAATGGTGGATTTGAACTTGAATGTAGATTGGGAGCCAGATAAGCACCTTCCAGAAAATAGTGAATTTCTGGAGTGTGTCTGGGATCTCTTACAGTAGTATGTCCTCGTTGCAAGAAAGGGATACAGAATGTTGGATTTTGTAATGAGCTGGATTTAATGAGTTGCCTAATTTATGTGTGAACAATTAAGAAATAGTGATTATGATTTTGAACACAGAACATTACAGCGCAGTACAGGCCCTTCGGCTTATGATGTTGTGCCATCCTGTGGAACCAAACTGAAGACCATCTAAGCTATGCTATTTCATTCTCATCCAAATGCCTATCCGATGACCATTTAAATGCCCATACGGTCGGCGAGTCTACTACTGTTGCAGGCAGTGCGTTCCTTGCCCCTTCTACTGATCAAAGAAACTACCTCTGACATCTGTCCTGTATCTATCACTCCTCAATTTAAAGCTATGTTCCCTCATGCTAGCCATCACCATCCTCGGAAAAGGCTCTCACTGTCCAACCAATCTAATCCTCTGATTGTCTTGTATGTCTCAATTAAGTCATCTCTCAATCATCTTCTCTCCAACAAAAACAGCCTCAAGTCCCTCAGCCTTTCCTCGTAAGGCCTTCCCTTCGTATCAGGTGACGTCCTAGTAAGTCTCCTCTGAACTCTTTCCAGAGTTTCCATATCCTGCCTATAGTGCAGTGACCGGATCTGTAAGCAGCACTACAAATGTGGCTGCACCAGAGTTTTGTATAGCTGCACCATTACTTCATGGTTTTGAAACTTAATCCCTCTACCAAAAAAAACTAACACACCGTATGCATTCTTAACAACTCTATCAACCAGGGTGGCAACTTTATATCTATGCATCTAGACACAGATTTCTTTGCTTATCTACACTACCAAGAAACTTACCATTAAACCAGTGCTCTGCATTTCTGTTACTCCTTCCAAAGTGAATCACCTCACACTTTTCCGCATAAACTCCATTTGCCACCTCTCAGCCCAGCTCTGCAGCTTATCTATGTTCCTCTGTAACTTACAATATGATTCGTCGCTTCACAGATCTGTCGACCTTAAAGTCATCTGCAAACTTACTAAGTCATCTACTATGCTTTCATCCAGATCACTTATAAAAATGACAAGCAACAAAGGGTCCAAAACAGATCCTTGCGGTACCCCACTAGTAACTGAACTTCAGGATGTATATTTTCCATCAACCATCACCCTCTGCCTTATTTCCGCTAGCCAATTTCTGATCCATACCGCTAAATCACCCTCAATCCCATGCCTCCATATTTTGTGCAATAGCTTACCGTGGGGAACCTTATCAAATGTGTTACTGAAATCCATATACCGCATCAACTGCTTTGCCTTCATCCATCTGCTTGGCCACTTTCTCAAAGAACTAAGTTTTATGAGGGATGACCCTTCAAAACATAATGTTGACTATCCCGTTTTCCGATGATCACAGATCCGATTTCTTATAACCCTTTCCAACACTTTACCCACAACTGAAGTAAGGCTCACAGGTCTATAATTTCCAGGGTTGTCTCTACTCCCCTCCTTGAACAAGGAAACAACATTTGCTATCATCTAGTCTTCTGGCATTATTCCTGTAGACAATGATGACATGAAGATTGAAGCCAAAGGCTCGGCAATCTCCTCCCTGGCTTTCTAGAGAATACTAGGATAAATCCCATCAGACCCAGGGACTTATCTATTTTTACATTTTCCAGAATTGCTAGCATCTCCTCCTTAGGCACCTCAATCCCATCTAGTCTAGTAGTGTATATCTCAGTATTCTCCTCGACCACATTGTCTTTATCTAGTGTGAATACTGATGAAAAGTATTCATTTCGCATTTCCCCTATCTCCTCTGATTCCACACACAACTTCCCACTACTATGCTTGATTGGCCCTAATTTTACTCTAGTCATTCTTTTATTCCGAATATCCATCTTATCTGCCAACGGCTTCTCATGTCCCCTCCTGGCTCTTAGCTCTCTCTTTATGTCTTTCCTGGCTAACTTAAACTCTCAAGTGCCTGAAATGAGCCATTACATGTCATCCTAACATAAGTCATCATCTTCCTCTTAACAAGAGATTCAGCTTCCTTAGTAAATCACGGCCCCTGCGCTTGACAACTCCCTCCCTGTTGACACATACTTTTCAAGGACCCGCAGTCGCTGGGCCTTGAATAAGCTCCACATTTCAATTGTGCCCATTCTATGCATCCTAAATCTTGTCTAATTGCATCATAATTGCCTTTCCCCCAGCAATAACTTTTGCAGTGTGGTATATACTTATCCCTTTCCATCACTGATGTAAACATAACCGAATTGTGGTCACTAACATCAAAGTGCTCACCTATCTCCAAATCTAACGTTTAGCTGGGTTCATTACCCACTACCAAATCTAATGTGGCTTTGCCCCTTGTTGGCCTGGCTACATCCTGTTTCAGGAAATGCTCCTGCACACATTAGACAACAGCTGACCCATCTAAAGTACTTGCATTATAGTATTCCCTGTCAATACTTGGAAAGTTAAAGTCCCTCATAACAGTTACCCTGTTACTCTCGCTCTTATCGAGGATCATCTTTGCTATCCTATCCTCTACATCTCTGGAACTATTTGGAGGCCTATAAAAAAACTTCCAACAGGGTAACCTCTCCTTTTCTGTTTCTAATCTCAGCCCAAACTACCTCAGTAGACGTGTCCTCAAACATCGTTTTTTGCAATCATAATACTGTCCTTGACCAACAATGTCATACTACCCCCTCTTTTACCATTTTCTTTGTTTTTACTGAAACATCTAAATCCTGGAACCTGCAATAATCAGGATTGAATTCAAGATCATGTTTCAAAGTGAAAAGTATGAATCATGAAGACTAACTTTAATGAGACAGACGAATATCTGCTAATAGGTGAAACATCTGTATGAAGAAACATTTAACACCATACAAAACCAGTTAATACCCCTGCGAAGGACACTGTCCAAAAGTCATGGCAGCTAAAGCTATAAGGGAAAATAAAATGAGATAAAAAGGCTTATGAACATTCAAACAAAAAGGCACAGATCCTGCTGAAAAGGAAAGATACAAAGACCTGTAAAGGGCCAGAATACAACTTTAAAGATCTACGAAAAAGGATTATAAAAATAAACCAGTAAAAGACATTGAAATCAATAAGAAGCAGTTTGACAAAGGTAAAACATGTGGTTAGGAGTAATGTTGACCTGCTTAAGACTGAAAGTGGAGATATTGTCAATGATCATGGGGAAATTGCAGACATTATTGAGTAATTAGTTTGCTTCAATATTTACAATAGGAAAGGGAATAGCTTGCTGGAAGTCTCAAGGAAATTAATAGTGGATTGACGGCAGGCACTGAATAAGATTAACGGTTTCCTCTTTACCAATGCTTTACATGATTGAATTAAAGAGTGAAGAATTCCTGGCATCTGACACTTCAAGTGTGTTAAAGGAAGTAGAGAGCATGTTGCAGATCCCCTAACTGTATAATCTTTCAGAGTTCCCTAGATACAGGAATCATCCTTCTGGATTGGAAAATTCCAAATGTCACTAAACTTTTTAAGAAGGGCAAAAGAAGAAAACTAGGGAACTACAGACCAGCTAGCTGTACATCTATGGTGGGGAAATTGTTGAAGTCTATAATCAAGGACAGGGTAACTGAGCACCTTGAAAACTTTCAGTTATTCAAGTAGAGCTAGTATAGATTCATGACAGGTAGATCATGGCTGGTAAACTGCAGTGAAATCTTTTGAAAAGGTAACTAAGATATTGGACAGGGAATGTCTATAGAAGTTTCTTAACATGAGTTTCCAGAAGACTTGATATAGACCCATATATGAAACTGTTAATTCGAGTAGGAAACCCACAGAATAGGGCAAATTATTGGCAGAGCTGAGAAATTGGTTGAGTGGCAAGGAACAGAAAGTAGGGATTATGGGTAGGTACTCAAATGGGAGAACACAACTGCTGGTGTGTCTCAAAGATTTGTATTTTGGGTCCTCCATTATTTATGTTATTAATGCCCTGGAGAGTTAGGCAGATTGCAGACGATGTTATAAAATTATGAAATGAAATTGATAGACTAAATGAATGGGCAAGACTAAAAGATGGAGTCATTTATATGTATATTTGTAGATAGTATGAATTTAAATGCAGTGGGTGTCCAAGGAAACTTGGGAGTAAAAGTGCATTGATCTTTAACATGTCATAAATAGGTGCAGAAAATATTCAAAGTTAATGGAATGCTAGCCTTTATGCCTAGAGAACTGGATTACAAGGCTGTAGATGTTATGCTGCAGTTGTACAAAACTCTGGTTGGACCCCACTTGGAGTACCTTGGGAGGACATATTGGCCTCGGGTAGATTTGCAAGAATGATGCCTGGATTTCAGGGTCAAATTATGTAGAGAAGTAATATAAATTAGGCCCGTTTTGGGATTTAGAATTTAGAAGTTCAGGGATAATCTTATGGAAAACATCAAGGTATTAGCAAGAAAAGGGTAGATAAAGATAAACCATTTCCACTGGTTGGGATTCTAGAACTAGGGGACATAGTCTGAAAATTGGGACTAGATGTTCAGGAGAGGTGTTAAGAAGCACTCTGCACACAAAAGTTGTGTGGAACTCCCTTCTACAAATCATAATGGATAAGTTCATAATTTTAAATCTGAGATTTTTTGTAAAGCAAAGGTATTGAGGGATATGTGCCAAAGGCAGGTATATGGAAATCAGCCATGATCTCCTTGAATAGTGGAAAAGCTTGAATGATCTACTTCTGTTCTTATGTAATTTGTTAAACTTTATTCCCTTAAGTTTTTCAGGAGACCTATTCTCAACTGATTGTTTTGAGTTTTTCACTACCTTTTGTCTTTTTTTTATTATTGGGATACATTTTTCCAGTTGATGAGCTGTGACTAGTGGAGTGCCACAGGGTTAGTGCTTAGATCTAAATTATTTGCAATCATTGTTCATGGCTTGTCTGAAAATAACGTTAAAAACAATGACTGCAGATGCTGGAAACCAGATTCTGGATTAGTGGTACTGGAAGAGCACAGCAGTTCAGGCAGCATCCGAGGAGCAGTAAAATCGACATTTCGCGCAAAAGCCTTTCATCAGGAATAAGGGCAGAGAGTCGAGGGTGGAGGCAAAGGGTGGAGAGATAAGCTAGAGGGGGGGGGGGGTGGGGAAAAAGTAGCATAGAGTACAATAGGTGAGTGGGGGAGGGGATGAAGGTGATAGGTCAAGGAGGGTGGTGGAGTGGATAGGTGGAAAAGAAGATAGGCAAGTAGGACAACTCATGGGGACAATGCTGAGCTGGAAGTTTGGAACTAGGGTGAGGTGGGGGAAGGGGAAATGAGGAAACTGTTGAAGTCCACATTGATGCCCTGGGGTTGAAGTGTTCTGAGGCGGAAGATGAGGTGTTTTTCCTCCAGGCGTCTGGTGGTGAGGGAGCGGTGGTGAAGGAGGCCCAGGACCTCCATGTCCTCAGCAGAGTGGGACAGGGAGTTGAAATGTTTGGCCACGGGGCGGTGTGGTTGATTGGTGCGGGTGTCCTGGAGATGTTCCCTAAAGCGCTCTGCTAGGAGGCGTCCTGTCTCCCCAATGTAGAGGAGACCGCATCGGGAGCAACGGATACAATAAATGATATTAGTGGATGTGCAGGTAAAACTTTGATGGATGTGGAAGGCTCCTTTAGGGCCTTGGATGGAGGTGAGGGAGGAGGTGTGGGCGCAGATTTCGCAATTCCTGCAGTGGCAGGGGAAGGTGCCAGGATGGGAGGGTGGGTTGTGGGGGGGCGTGGACCTGACCAGGTAGTCACGGAAGATCTTTGCGGAAGGCAGAAATGGGTGGAGAGGGAAATATATCCCTGGTGGTGGGGTCTTTTTGGAGGTGGCGGAAATGTTGTGGATGATTTGGTTTATGCGAAGGTTGGTAGGGTGGAAGTGAGCACTGGGGCTTTCTGTCCTTGTTATGGTTGGAGGGGTGGCGTCTGAGGGCGGAGGTGCGGGGTGTGGATGAGATGCATTGGAGGCCATCTTTAACCACGTGGGAGGGGAAATTGCGGTCTCTAAAGAAGGAGGCCATCTGGTGTGTTCTGTGGTGGAACTGGTCCTCCTGGGAGCTGATATGGCGGAGGCGGAGGAATTGAGAATACGAGATGGCATTTTTGCAAGAGGTCAGGTGGGCAGAGGTGTAATCCAGGTAGCTGTGGGAGTCGGTGGGTTTGTAAAAATGTCAGTATCAAGGTCGTTCATCATTAATGGAGATGGAGAGGTCTGGGAAGGGGAGGGACATGACAGAGATGGTCCAGGTAAATTTAAGGTCAGGGTGGAATATGTTGAAGTTGATGAATTGCTCAACCTCATGGGAGCACGAGGTGGTGCCAATGCAGTCATCAATGTAGCGAAGGAAGAGGTGGGGAGTGGTGCCAGTGTAATTATGGAAGATTGATTGTTCTACATAGCCAACAAAGAGACAGGCATAGCTGGGGCCCATACGTGTGCCCATGGCGACCCCTTTGGTCTGGAGGAAGTGGGAGGATTTGAAGGAGAAATTGTTAAGAGTGAGGACCAGTTCGGCCAAACGAATGAGTGTGTCGGTGGAAGGGTGCTGTTGGGATGTCTGGAGAGGAAAAAATGAAGGGCTTGGAGGCCGTGGTCATGGTGGATGGAGGTGTAGGGGGATTGGATATCCATGGTGAAGATGAGGCGTTGGGAGCCAGGGAAACAGAAGTCTTGGAGGAACTGGAGGGTGTGGGTGGTGTCTCGAACGTATGTGAGGAATTCCTAGACTAGGGGGGATAGGACAGTTGTCGAGTTAGGTAGAAATGAGTTCAGTGAGGCAGAAGCATGCTGAGACAATGGGTCGGCTCAGGCTTGTGGATCTTGGGAGGAAGGTAGAACCGGGCAGTGCGGGGTTTCCGGACTATGAGGTTGGAAGCTGTGGGTGGGAGATCTCCTGAGGTGATGAAGTTCTGTATGGTCTGGGAGATGATGGTTTGGTGATGGGGGGGTGGGGTCATGGTCAAGGGGGCGGTAGGAAGAGGTCTCCTCGAGTTGGCATTTGGCTTCAGCGGTGTAGAGGTCAGTGAGCCAGACTACCACTGTACCCCCTTTATCTGCTGGCTTGATGGTGAGGTCGGGATTGGGGTAGAGGGATTGGAGTGCTGCTCATTGTGAGGGTGAGGGATTGGAGTGGGGGAGGGAGGTAGACAGGTTGAGGCGGTTAATGTCCCAGCAGCAGTTGGAAATGAAGAGGTCGAGGGCAGGTAATAGGCCAGCACGGGGTGTCCAGGTGGATGCAGTGTGTTGGAGGTGGGCGAAGGGGTCCTCGGAAGGTTGGCGGAAGTCCTGATTGTGAAAGTAAGCTTGGAGGCGGCAGAAGTGTTTGACATCACAACGCGTATTAAATTCATTGATGCGTGGACGGAGGGGGATGAAGGTGAGTCCTTTGCTGAGGACTGATCGTTTGCCCTCGGAGGGGGGGGGGTAGGGTAGGGAAAGCCTGGAGGAATATTGAAAACGCGGCAGGGCTGGGAGCTGGTAACTGGAGTGGGTGTGATGGTGGGGTGAATGGGGGTGGAGTCATGAGCAGGGTGGTGTTCCCCTCAGGGTTCTGGAGGCTGGGAATGGTGACAGTGGGATCTGTGGGGGGCGTGTCAGCAGAATACAGGTGAGTAGCGTTGGTGGGGGCGGAAGTGGTGGCAGACACAGCAGTAATGATGATAGAGGAAGTGCAACCAGACCTAAGTGTCCTCATACACCAGTTGCTGAAAGTAAGCGTGCAGATGCAATGGGTGTTGAAGATGGCAAATGAAATAGTAAGAGAATTAGACAACAGGAGCATGGATTCTTGTTGAATTTGTACAGGGCCTTGATGTGATCTCACCTGGAGTATTGTCTGCAGATTTGGTCATCTCATCAGAGAAAAGATGTTTTCGCTATGGAGGCAACAAAGATTTACCGAGCTGATTCCTGGAATGGTGGTGTCGCTTCGTTTCCCCGCTCAGCGATACAGTATAGTTTTACCTCCATCTTTATTGTGAGCCCTGGAGAGAGAGAAGATGATTGCCCATGTGCACAGAGACATGGGTTCTTGGTCTTCTCTCTCGAACAGCAGTTTCTTAATGAATTATATAGTCATTTTATAGGGAGGAGTATCCAGATAAGGCAACATTTATATTGATTGGGTGACTGTTACAATCAGCAAGTGTCAATAGCAAAGATTAAGCCATCTGCTGTTACACAGTGAGTGTTCTTAACCTTATCTGGCCTCACATAATGAATACGAATCACCTTGTTAAACTGACTTTGCATCACCTGTCCCTCAGGATTTCCTTCAACAACTTGCCCACCACTGATGTCGTGCTCACAGGTTTATAGTTCCTGGTTTTTCCTTTATACCTTTCTCAAAAAATGGCACGTGTTAGCCAACTTCTAGTCTTCTGGCACTTCATTTGTGGCTATTGATGATCTGAATATCTCAGTATGGGGCCTACCAATCATTTTGCTAGCTTTCCACAAAGGTCTAGGGTACACCTGATCAGGTCCTAGGGATTTATCCTGGATGTATGAAAGTGAGTCAAACATCCAGCTTGTCCTCCTCTTGAGAATGTGTATTGGGTTTAAGCAGGCAGGGAAAGAGTTAAGCTTTGAGTTTTGTGACTCAGATCTGATAAGAACTTGCAGTTAATAATGGGTGCTGGAGGCAAAGGTACTGGGTTAACAAGGTGTAAAAGCATTCATTATATAGAGCCATTTAACAATATTGGAAGCATTCAGTATGTAAGGTCAGTTTAACAAGGTGAACAGTATTCATTATGTGAAGCCAGTTATTAAGTATAGAACAGCAGATGGCTTAATCTTTACTATTGACACTCGCTGATTGTAACGGTCAGCCAATCAATATATATGTTGCTGTATCTGGATGCATGGGCAGCACATTTGATTATGGCCAATTGCTTGGGGAGGAGGATGGCTTTGACGAGATTTTGGACATAAAATAAGTTCTGAATAGGCCTCCCCTGAGGAGTTCAGAAATCCACATTGTGACCATAGCTGGTCATCGGTGTCATTCTTTTGAAACATTATTGGCAGACCAGACATGTCAGGAGGTGCCTCCGTTTTATTCCCACCCGACAGTCAGACTTGACATTTTAACCATGATTCCTTATTTTGTATCTCCTTTCTCGGTTTACCTGTTTTTCTCTACTCATATCATAATCCTCACGCTGACTCTTAAGCACTTCCCAAGACTTAGAGTTTACATTATGATTACACACTCCAGTCCCTCTTTGATATGCATTATTCTCCCAGCTGGCCTGTTTAGATTTATTCGTTATTTCCTCAGCAGTCTTTCTCCACGTGGATATCAAAGTTTTCCATTTATCCCCCGTAATACATTTTCAAATTGCCTCCTCTGCTTTTAGACGTTTATCTATGCCCCAAGTTCCTCCTATCGGCCAAATTTCATTTCCCAAGTTTTGTTTAAACATCCTGACAAGGTGCCTGAACTGTTCCTCATTTTGAGGGTCATCCTGGCAAAATTGATGTAAAGTGGTTCTGACACCTGACATATGCAACGCCTGCCCCATTTTAAAGTCTCAACCTTCTAATGTACCTCTGTTAAACTAGTGCAGTGTCCTCAGTCTCCACAGCCATTTCAGGGTCCTGACCTTCACGTGGGTGGTCTCTCCTCTTAACAAAACCGTTCTAAGGCAGCGTGAGTGAGACAGACCCAGTATTATCCTTTTACCTTCTGGAGCCTCAAATCCTGCTATTAGAGAACTCAAACCTCTGAATTCCATGGTGACTCTAACCTCCCTGGGATGACCTCTTTGGTGTATACTTGTGTACATTATCTCAGAGATTCCGTCACTACAGAGTCCTAGGGGACGAGGGATCAACTGAATGACAGGTTTAGTGAGAACAATCAAGGTTAGTCTTACCTAGTGGGCCCATCTGTCTCACATTACCGACATGCAGGTGATCACTTACTCAGTCCACCTCGACGTTCCATATATGTTGGAATCCCACTCTCGCTGTCAAATATCAGGTTTCCTTCTTGGGATCCTTACACGCTTGATGCAACTGCAATACGCCAACTTGTATGGACAACCACAATTTATTTCAGCAAGTACAAATCTTTGTAGGAACACTTAGCACTCTTCACAATGCTTGCGGAACGTGTCGAGTGAGGCTGCCTGAACAAGGGAACCGTGCTCCCTTTATACAGAATTTTACATCACAGTTATGCGTGCAGGACACCACCCCCTGCCACTCCTCCATAGTCACATGCCATCCAAAAACAATGCAAAGTGATTAGATTATTGCTTAACACTGTAGCATTTACAGAGTATGATTAGATTGCATCAACCTGCCTGCAAGACAGAAACCCCCCACCCCGGGCATCCAATTTCTTCGATTTCAGCAAAACAAATTAACCCTTTAACAGCTCACATCAATAAACCACTATCTCCTCGGTCACCTCTTTGAATATCATGGAATTAGTTCAACTGGTCCAGGAGATTTTTTTTATCCTTCATTTCCTTAATTTTTTTTGGTAGTACTTTAGTAATTCAATTGCTTTCACGTCCTCATTTTGACGAATCACTTTATCCCTTGCATTTTGGGGGGATTTTCTATATTTTACTCCAGGAAGATAGAAACAAAGTAATTGTTTAGTGTCTGTCATTTCAGTATCTTGTAATTTAAATTCTCCTGTCTCTACCTGTAATGGACCACATACCAAATATAAAATAGTCTGCTTTCTAGTTGGTCCTACAATCTATCATTTCGAGACACTAGTCTGAATACCCTATATGAACTTGTTTGCAAGGCTACCTTTACCAATTTGATTTATCTATTTTGTGTGAAGGTTAAAATCACCCTCTTAGAATCTTAGAAGCCTTTTTGATTGTTTTGCTTTGTCCTACATTTGTGCACATTGTTAGGAACCTCAACACAATACCTCAGTTCTTTTCCTTGTGATCTCCTATCTTTAGCTAAACTGTATAGATTGATCAATACTTGTTGCAAATACCCTACGAATTGAAACCCTTGCATCTCTTGCCATTGTTTCTAACAGGTACTTATTCTTTGCATCTGTTTGTCTCCGTGAGTATTTGCATATGGCTCAGTTAGCAATCCAGAGTTCATAACTTGCTGAGGTTGGTTTTAAACCCTGTTTCTTAAACATTCTAAGCAGCTTCACTAATTTGGCTGCAAATTGATTCCTAGCTGTACATATATTGTTGGTTACAATGTGGACCAGACAAGATGATTCTTCCCTCTCCTATTCCACTGTTCTCTAACTCCATACTTAATCCCAACACCATGAGGGCATTGCAACCATTCGAACCCTGCTGTTAAATTTGCCCTCATGAGGCAGTAAAGATCTTGAACTAAAAGCAAAATAATGCAAATACTGACAGTGTGAAGTGAAAACAGAAACCGCTGGCGTTACTCAGCAGGTCTGGCCGAATCTGAGCAGAGAAACAGTTAATGTTTCAAGTTCAGTGACTATTCAGAACTGAAAGGACCTGCAAAATGATGCTGAGTTTGTGTTTGTATGCTATTGACAAAGGGGAAAGAGGAATAAGTGGAATAGTTTCATTTAAGCGGGCATTGGATAGGCATTTGGAAGTTATTGGGCTAGTATAGGTTAGGTAGGACTCGGTCGGCGCAACATCGAGGGCCGAAGGGCCTGTACTGCGCTGTATCCTTCTATGTTCTATGTTCTATAGATGGACAGTATTCATACTCTGAAATTGTTGAACACTTGAATACCTTAATGTGCCAAGTGGAAAATTAGGTGCTTTATTGGAACACTGCGTTAGGACGAGGACAGAAATGTTAGCATGGGAGCAAGATGGTTAATTGAATGGTAGGTTGCTCCCATGATAATTTTTCTCCCCTTGACTTGTTGCAATTTTCTAGCGAAACTCAACATGAGCTGGAAGAATAGCACCTCATTGGCTGCTTAGGCACTTTACAGCTTTCAGGACTTGACATTGAATTCAACAACTTCAAAGCGTGAATAGAGTTCATCTGTTCCATTTACTTCTCATTCCTCTTCCTTGAATTCTCCTTTCTCACTGGGATATATCTTTGCTGTGAGCCATGAATGATTTTCTTAAAATGTCAGTAGTTTTTCTTCAACTTTCTTTTACTGCTATACTCCTTCCTCAGTCCACTTTCGCGAGCACTGCCCCCTTACCTTTGAGATTAATATTTAGCTAGTTTGGTTTGTACCTGCCACAACAACTCAAAACATTTGACTTGAAGTAGACAATAAGATGCAATTCTTACATAGGTGATAGTGGAGGAAGCACCTAAAATAGCAATGTTGGATATTAGCATTCAAATGATGTTTGTTCCCGGTTTTATAAGAAATGGTTTTAGAGGAAATAGTCATTTGCTAGTATAGAACTAGAATTTCATTAAAAGAAAACTGATTTTGTCAGAAATTTTTGTCTTGCAGTCATCCGAGTCATTGGTTTACTATGCAAGCTTGGTAGGTAATTCAAAGCCACCCTGTGGAAATTGGCTATACTGATCAGGTTTCTTACTTTATATTTTGCATAGTTACAAATGGGCAGCATGCAATCATTCTTGAAAGTGCCCAGTCCACCTCAGGTTACCCTAAAAGGGAAATGGTATCTCAAGCAGTTTGGTACTACTGCAGTAGCAACATGAGTGTCACTAACAGTATGCTACTATCAAACCGAGAAGACGTTCTTCTTATACATGCGCAAGTGATCTGGCATATGATGTTTAGTATGTAGGTTATACCACCAAAGGCATGAGAGTCATATGAAGTAACATATCTTTTTGTCTGTTTGGGCAAAGCAAAATACCGACCTTGCTCAAACAGCCAGTCCATACAGAACTCACTGCATGGTGTCCAACTTTAGATCTGATTCTGCAGTTGGACAACATTTGTTCAATAATGCTCAATGTGTGAAGAATTATGCTGGCAACCAAGTTAAGATTGTCAGTTGGGTCCATTTGTGCATTCAGGAAGCTAACTTTATTTTTTGTAGACTGGCAGAATATGTTTACACATTGTTCCAACTAAACAGAATGGAAGACAACCATTCTCTGGTGCATTTCTAAGAGTAGTGCTTTCATCAATCACAGTACATCTGATTTTAAAATGTAAACAACAATTGGTACTTAACTGATGCTTTCTGTATGGCAGTTATGGTCCACTTGTCAACCAATCAACAGTCTTCTTTCATGCACTATATAAGCTATTTTTGCTTTACTTTGGTATTTGTGAATTGTCCTGATGAATGCAAGGCGAAAACCTTCGACAAAATTTGTCATTTGTTTACAGGTCATTCTGCTATAATGCGACAGCTGTTCCTCTGCAAGCTTGCACTATAGAAAATCGCGCGACAGAAAACCGCTACAGAAAAATCTTGTTGTAGAAGATTGCTATACCCATTCTGTAAAATGTTTGCGTTATCCAAACAACAGCCACAATTTGTCAATCGCTTTATAACCAATTTACACTGACGCAACGTGCATTATAGCAAAACAACCTGTAGTACTTTCTGTGGCTACTAGTGCATGTGATATTTGAATTTTTAAATGCCCCATAATAAGATTCCACAGGAAGGTTTGTAAAGAAATTGAATGTACATGCGACTGGGGGTAATGTATTAGTGTTGATTGAGTTTTGGTTAACAGTCAAAAAGGAGAGACGAAACATAAGTAGATCATGCTCAGAGTGGTGTTGCTAGGACCATAGTACACTTTAGATAAACGATTTGGATTTGGGGACCAATTATATTTCTAAGTTTGTTATTGACACTAAACTAAGTGGGCTTGCAAATTATGTGGACAGTACAAGGAGGTTTGAAGTGGACTTGGAAAGGCTAAGTGAATGGATTAATACATGGCAGATGAGAAATAATGTAAGTGTGAAGATATTCATTTTGGTAAACACAAGCAGGAATATTTCTTAAATGGCAAGTGTTTGGAAGATGTTGATGTTCAGAGGTACCTGGATGTTCTTGTTCATGAGTCACTGAAAGCTAGTATACCAATGTAGTCATCAATAAGGAAGACAAATGATATGTTGGTCTTCTTCACAAATAAATTTAGGTGCAGATGTAAAGATGACTTCTGAAATTGTATACAACTTTGGTGAGACTGCATCTGGAATATTGTGGCCAGTTTTGAATTCCTTAATTAAAAGATAAATTTGTCTAAAGGGAATACAACGGAGGCTCACCAGACTAATCCCTAGGATGATGGGATTGTGTGTTGAGAAGTGTTTATGGAAATTGGGCCTGTGTTCTTTAGAACTTCTAAGAATGGGGTTTGATCTAATTTAACTCTACAAAATGCTTACAGCCATGAAATTACATTCCTTTTCTGAAATGTCAAGTAATTAGGTATAATTTGTCCAGTGAACTTTCCGCAGTAAATGTTGTGAATGTTATTGTAAAATGCATAGCAAATTTGAACTGCAGATTTTGGTTAAAAAGTATTTACTTAGCATTATACCTTTTCAAACCAGAAAGTTGCAGGTTCAAAATGTACTGTAGGATCTGAAAATGTTCTTACAGCTGATGTTTCATTGTACTTTTGGAAGAATGCTACTTGTTGAAGTAGAATCATAGAGTTGTATTGCATGATCCATCGTGTGCATGCTAACCAGATATCCTAAATTAATCCAGTAGCATTTGCCAGCATTTGACCAATATTCCTCTAAAATCTTCCAATTCATATACCCATCCAGATGCCTTTTAAATGTTGTAATTGTACCAGCCTCCTCCACTTCCTCTGGTAACTCATTCCATACACAAACCACCCTCTGCACGAAAAAGTTGCCAGTTGAGTCCCTTTCAAATCTTTTCTCCTCTCACCTTTAAATCTATGCCCTCTACGTTTGGACGCGTCTACCCTGACAAGAAAAGACCTTGGTTATTCTCCATATCCATGTCCTTCATGATTTTGTAAACCTCTATAAGCTCACCCCTCAGCCTCTGACCCTCCAGGGAAAATAACCCCAGCCAATTCAGCCTCCCCCATACCTCAAAGCCGGCAATATCTTTATCAATCGTTTTTGTACCCTTTCTAGTTTCACAACATCTTTCTTAAAGCAGGGAGACCCGAATTGAATGCAGTTTTTTAAAAATGGCCTAACCAATGTCCTGCTCAGCCACAACATTATGCCCAAATCCCATACTCACAGTAAAATAAGTTTTATTTGAAATGGTAATCTGAAGCCTCATAGAGTCATTAGCATGGAAACAGATGCTTTAGTCCAACCAATCCATGCTGAACATAATCCTAAACTGATCTAGTCCCATCTGTCTGCTCCTAGCCCATGTGGCTCCAAACTATTCCTATTCTGTATCTTTCCAAATGCTTTTGAAACATTGTAATTGTACTGCATCCATCACTTCCTAAGGAAGTTCATTCCACATGCTAGCCACCCTCTGTGTTTTAAAAAAAACACTGATGCAAAATACTTATTTAATATCTGCCCCATCTCCTGTGGCTCCACACAAAGGCCGCCTTGCTGATCTTTGAGGGGCCCTGTTCTCTTTTGTCCTTAATGTACTTGTAAAAACCCTTTGGATTCTCCTTAACTCTATTCATGTCCCATTTTTGCCCTTCTGATTTCTCTCTCAAGTATACTCCTACTGCCGTTATACTCGTCTTAGGATTCACTCGGTCTATCCTGTCTATAGTGACATATGCTTCCTTCTTTTCCTTAACCAATCTCAGAATTTCTTTAGTCATCCAGCATTCCCTATACATACCAACCTTTCCTTTCAGGGATCTCCTTTCTCTGGACTCTCATTATCTCATTTCTGAAGGCTTCCCATTTTCCAGCCGTCCCTTTACCTCCGAACATCTGCCTCCAATCAGCTTTTGAAAGTTCTTGCCTATACTGTCAAAATTGGCTAACGCCAATTTAGAACTTCAACTTTTAGACCACTATTTTAAAACTAATAGAATTACTTAAATATAATGTAATGTACACTTGCTCATCATTAGTTTCTATCAATAAAAGATAAAGATTTCCATTATGTACTAATGTTTGAAATAAGCAGCTCTTCTACTTTGTTTTAATGCACATCTTGAATATTTATGCTTTTGCAATGTTTTCAGTTCTCTTTCTATTAGCAGCAAAATCCGGACTGAGAGAGTTTTTAGAATTAATCAGGGATATGAACTTCTTTCTTTCTTAAGATTTGTTTCACCAGTGATAATTTGGGAGTGCTTTTCTTGTTTCTTAGTACGTGTGTAAAATTCACATTAGGATATATTCTGGGATTATTGTTCCTATGATAGTTCAATAACAGCTGTGTAAAAATAAATATTCCACACAAGTATACAAGAAAGTGCTCCCCCACTCAATCTCAGTCACCTGCCCTGCCTTATTTCCCAAGAGTAGATCAAGTTTTGCACCTTCTCTAGTAGGTACATACTGGATCTGAAGATTTACTTGTACACATTTAACAAATTCCTCTCCATCTAAATCCTTAACACTATGGAAATCCAAGTCTATGTTTGGAAAGTTAAAATCCCCGACCATAAGCACCTGATTCTTCTCACAGATAACTGAGATTACCTTACAAATTTGTTTCTCAATTTCCTGCTGACTATTAGGGGGTCTATAATACAATCCCAGTACGATGATCATCCCTTTCTTATTTCGCAGTTCCACCCAAATAACTTCCTTGGATGTATTTCCAGGAATATCCTCCCTCAGTACAGCTGGAATGCTATCCCTTATCAAAAACGCCACTCCTCCTCCTCTCTTGCCTCCCTTTTCTATCCTTCCTGTAGCATTTGTATCCTGGAACATTAAACTGCCAATCCTGTCTGTTCCCTGAGCCATGTTTCTGTAATTGCTATGATATGCCAGTCCCATGTTCCTCACCTTGCCCTGAGTTCATTTGCCTTTCCTGTTAGGCCTCTTGCATTGAAATAAATGCAAGTTTAATTTATCAGTCCTACCTTGTTCTCTGCTTTTTCTCTGCCTGCCCTGACTGTTTGACTCACCTTTGTTCTCAACTGTAGCAGTCTCAGAATGATATCTTTCCTCACTATCCTGGGGTATCTTCTCCCCCCCCCCCCAAAAGCTTACTAGTTTAGATCTTCCTGAGCAGCTCTGCCAGTATATTAGTCCCTTTTCAATTTAGATGCAATTGTCTTCCTTGTACACATCACTTCTACCCCAAAACAGCTTCCAATGATCCAAAAATGTGACTCTTTCTCCCGTACACCAGTTCCTCAGCCATCTGCTATATCTTCCTCTTCCTGCCCTCACTAGCTCGTAGCACCGGGGGTAGTCCAGATAAAGGGAGCCTCGATTATCCGAACATGATGGGCAGGCATTATTTTGTTCGGATAATCAATTATTCAATTAATCGATTAAATGTCTTTCCTCTGAGGCTAGGAGTTTTTAAAGTCTGCTCCCAGTTCAACACACAGCTCGTGAGGCCCTGCCCCAATACCCCCCCCTGCCCCCATACAACACCGACCACCGCCCCTGACCCTGTGCAACACTGCTCCCCGCCCCCCACACTGTCTGCAATGCTCCCCACCCCCCGCCCCCAACCCCATGCAACACCGCCCCCCCGCCCCAACCCTGTGCAACACCGACCCCTGCCTCCAACACACCCCCGACCCTCGTGCACACCTGCCCCAACAATAAGACTGCTGCAGTTGCCTTTGTGGGGTAAGCTCCAAATAGCGCGCGCGCACACACAGCAACAGCCCCACACACAACGTTTTACTGCAACTCGACCTTTACCCTATACAGGACAGTGTTTGAGAGATTATCTGGGGAAGAGGGGTTTAGGGTACATGCCTGTGTAGAACTCCAGGGAAAGTGTGGGGAGAGAGAAAGGGCAGGCAGTCAGTCATTTGGAGGTGGTGCATGTTTAATCACTGTAAACAAAAGACACGATGACTGTTGGAAACATGTCTTTGATATAACATTCCCATTGGGACCTTGGGATCTCTTTCGGATAATTGGTATTCGGATAATCGAGGTTCCTCTGTTATACTACTCTCGAGGACCTCTTTTTTTTAAAAAAATCCTGCCTAATTCTTTGTAATCTCTCTTCAGAATCTCAACCGTTTCCCTTCCTATGTTGTTGGTTCAAATGTGTACAATGACCTCCTGCTGGCCCCCTCCCCCTTGAGAACATTCTGCACACTCTCTGAGGCATCCTTGATCCTGGCACCAGGGAAGCAACACCACCATTCTGATTTTTTGCTGCTGGCCACAGAAATGTCTGTCTGTACCTCGGAGTAGAGAGTCCCCGAACACAATCGAGCGATAGTCGTGATCTATTTGGACTTCAGTTAGGTGTTCTGCAAAGTTTCCCCGTGGGAGACTGGTGAGCAAGGTTAGATCTCATGGAATACAGGGAGAACTCACCATTTGGATACAAAACTGGCTCAAAGGTAGAAGACAGAGAATGGTGGTGGACGGTTGTTTTTCAGACTGGAAGCCTATGACCAGCAGAGTGCCACAAGGATTGGTGCTGGGTACATTATTTTTCGTCATTTATATAAATGATTTGGATGTGAGCATAAGAGGTATAGTTAGTAAGTTTGCAGATGACACCAAAATTGGAGGTGAAGTGGACAGCGAAGAAGGTTATCTCAGATTACAACGTGATCTTGATCAGATGGGCCAATGGGCTGAGGAGTGGCAGATGGAGTTTAATTTAGATAAATGAGAGGTGCTTCATTTTGGGAAAGCAAATCTCATCAGGACTTATACACTTAATGGTAAGGTCCTAGGGAGTGTTGCTGACCAAAGAGACCTTGGAGTGCAGGTTCATGTCTCCTTGAAAGTGGAGTTAGAAGGTCATGTAGGGGTTGTACAGAACATTGGTTAGGTTACTTTTGGAAGATTGTGTGCAATTCTGGTCTCCTTCCTATCAGAAGGATATTGTGAAACTTGAAAGGGTTCAGAAAAGATTTACAAGGCTGTTGCCAGGGTTGGAGGATTTGAGCTATAGGGAGAGGTTGAATAGGCTAAGGCTGTTTTCCCTGGAGCATCAGAGGCTGAGGAGTGACCTTATAGAGATTTGTAAAATCATGAGCATGGATAGGATAAATAGACAGTCTTTTCCCTGGTGTGGGGGAGTCCAGAACTAGAGGGCATAGGTTTAGGGTGAGAGGGGAAAGATATAAAAGAGACCAAAGAGACAACCTTTTCACACAGAGGGTGGTATGTGTATGGAATGAGCTGCCAGAGGAAGTGGTGGAGGCTGGTACAACTGCAACATTTAAAAGACATCTGGATGGGTATATGAATAGGAAGGGTTTGGAGGGATATGGGCCTCGTGCTAGCAGATGGTACTAGATTGGGTTGGGATATCTGGTTGGCATGGACGAGTTGAACTGAAGAGTCTGATTCCATACTGTGCATCTCTGATTCTGTGACTCTTATGTCTTTTTAAAATCTCTCTTCTCTCACCTTCAATGTGTGCTCACTTGGCTTGAAATTTCCCATCTTAGAGAAAGAGAGCTACCTTTAATTCTGTCTATACCTCATTATTTTGTTTGCCTCTAAACCTCTGATGCTCCAGTGAAAAAAGTCCCACCTGATCCAGCTTTTCTTTATAACTCAAATCTTCCATTGCCGGCAACATCCCGGTAAATCTCTCCTGAATCCTCTCCAAGTTGATAACACCGTTCCTATAACTGGGTGACCAGAATTGGACGCAGTATTCCAGAAGAGGCCTCACCAATGTCCTCAAAACCTCAACATAACGTCCTAACTGAAAGGACTGGATAATATAGGCGAGCGTGCCAAACGCCTTTTTAATGATCCTGTCTGTGTGACCTGCAAGTGAATATAAAAAAAAGTGTGGCCCTTGTTTGAGGAAGAGAAGGCGTTCTCCTCCTGCTTTAACCCTAACTCATTGCGACTAAACTAGATCAACTGGTCACTTGTTTTATTGCACTTTCTGAAATGTTGCTGTGCACAAGCTGTGAACGTAAAGGTGCTTTACAATTGTAGATTGTTTGTTTATTGTTTGCTTCTGCCCTGAATATAATAAAATCTTATTGTGAACTGTGGAATATTCATGTAACCAGAAGGGCAGTTGTTTAGTTGACAGCAGGAAAGGTTTTGTGTTTCCTTGGAGTGAGATTTTAAACAGATGTTGAAGTAAGAGTTACTGTAACATGCAAAAATGCCATTGGAATATTGAATATTTTCTGCAGATATATTTTATCTTCTTCCCAGTTTTGAGTTTTAGTTCTGCAAGGAAAATAAACAAAGTCACTTTTGTACAATATCTGGTGGCTAAATGTACGGCATTATTTTGATGACTTTTGTTTTAAGTTTGATTTAAGGCTTGTTTTCTGTACTTGCAATAGTTGTAAGGATTCTCGATACAGGAAATGTGACTTGGCTATAATGTTGTTGAAGAGTTGGGGAATGATATTTTGGAAAACGCTTACACCAGGGTTAGCACAATTCCAGCAGGGATCAGTTTGTGCGCTTCGTTCTGTGCATGCGTAGTGAAATCTTCGCGCATTTTGTGCATGCACCGATGTTCTTACCGTTCTGTGCAAGTGCCAGTATCCATGTATACACAACGCCAATGCCAGTTTTTGTACTGTTCAGCGCATACGCCGATGTCCGTGCTGAATTCTCCGCTGTTCTGTGCATGTGCGATGTCAGTACCGGTCTCTCTGCTGTTCTGTGTATGCGTGATGTCTGCGAATGTCTTCGTGCTGCGCTGCGCATGTGCTGATGTCAGTTGTGGACAGAGCAGCTTTCTGAAAGGTACTATACAGAGAGCAGCTTTCTTACATATTTTAAAATGTACTGTATTACATTTACTTTTGTTTTATTAATAAATACGATTTCAACCTTAATTCAGGCTATGCTATACTTAGTGTTCGACGTTTTGATTGATTTTTGAGCAATAGTGAGTGTTTTTTGCTGGTCTGTCCCCAACTCCAGTTTTACCACAGGCCCCATTATTTATATTAAGTGATTTTCTATTCAGCGAGGTTTCACTGGAACACAGCTTCAGCATTACAGGAGAATTGCCTGTACCTGAAATGTCTCGCATCATCTATTGAGTTTTATTGACCATAAACTGTTAATTCATCACTGCCATTAGTGCTCTTGTAAAGATGGCTGCTTTGGGAAATTGGAAAAGGAATATTGTCACAGTGGAAAGTTCATTTTTGATGTTGGGGTCAAGAAAAAAGGTTGTTTTTAAACACCCTGCTCCGCTTTATTATAACACATCTCGAAAACAAGTCAGACTTGAACCCGAGCCTTCCAGCTCCGAAGCAGGAGCCTCTGTTCCAAGAGCCTGAAGATGTTTTTATGTAGAACCTTCCACAGCCTCGTGCTGTTGCAAGGTACTTCATAATTGAAGCCTTTTTGTGGGGATGTGGCAGCCAGCTTGTCTTTAGTAAGGTCTCTCAGACCTTTTTTAGGTGAAGAAGGCTGGAAGAATGACATAGCGTCGGATGATGTGGAGTTTGTGTGGGTGGAATTGAGGAACCACAAAGGCAAAAAAACCATAATGGGAGTTATGTACAACCCTCCTAACAGTGGTCAGGACCAGGGGCGCAACATGTACCGGGAAATAGAGAAGGCATGTCAGAAAGGCAACGTCACAGTGATCATGGGAGACTTCAATATGCAGGTGGACTGGGTAAATAATGTTGCCAGTGGATCCAAAGAAAGGGAATTCATGGAATGCTTACAGGATGGCTTTTTGGAGCAGCTTGTCATGGAGCCCACAAGGGAGCAGGCTATTCTGGACCGAGTGCTATGTAATGAACCAGACTTTATAAAAGATTTTAAAGTAAGGGAACACTTAGGAAGCAGCCATCATAATATGGTAGAGTTCAGTCTGTAGTTTGAAAGAGAGAAGGCAAAATCGGATGTAATGGTGTTACAGTTAAATAAAGGTAATTATGAGGGCATGAGAGAGGAACTGACTAAAATAGACTGGAAGCAGAGCCTAGCGGGGAAGACAGTAGAGCAAAAATGGCAGGAATTTGTGGGTATAATTGAGGACACTGTACAGAGGTTCATCCCCAAGAAAAGAGAGATTATCTGGGGAGGGATTAGACAGCCATGGCTGACAAAGAAGTCGGGAAATGTATTAAAGTGAAAGAGAGATCCTATAAAGTGACCAAGAGCAGTGGGAAATCAGGAGATTAGGAAGGCTACAAAAACAAACAGAGGATAACAAAGAGAGAAATAAGGAAGGAGAGGATCAAATATGAAGGTAGGCTAGCCAGTAATATTAGAAATGATAGTAAAAGTTTCTTTCAATACATAAGAAACAAATGACAGGCAAAAGTAGACACTTCAAACTGATGCAGGAAGCCTAGTGATGGGAGATGAGGAAATAGCAGGAAAACTTAACAAGTACTTTGCGTCAGTTTTCACAGTGGAAGACATGAGTAATATCCCAACAATTAAAGGGAGTTCAGGGGACTGAGTTGAGTATGGTTGCCGTTACAAAAGAGAAAGTGCTAGAAAAGCTAAAAGGTCTTAAAATTGATAAATCTCCTGGCCCCGTTGGGATACATCCTAGAGTTCTGAGAGAGGTGGCTGAGGAAATAGCGGAGGCGTTGGTTGAGATCTTTCAAAAGTCACTGGAGTCAGGGAAAGTCCCGGATGATTGGAAGATCGCTGTTGTAACCCCCTTGTTCAAAAAAGGATCAAGACAAAAGATGGAAAATTATAGGCCAATTAGCCTAACCTCGGTTGTTGGTAAAATTCTAGAATCCATCATTAAGGATGAGGTTTCTAAATTCTTGGAAGAGCAGAGTTGGATTAGAACAACTCAACATGGATTTAGTAAGGAGAGGTCATGTCTGACAAACCTGTTAGAATTCTTTGAAGAGGTGACAAGTAGGTTAGACCAGGGAAACCCAGTGGATGTGGTCTACCTAGACTTCCAAAAGGCCTTTGATAAGATGCCACACAGGAGGCTGCTGAGCAAGGTGAGGGCCAATGGTGTTCGAGGTGAGCTACTGGTATGGATTGAGGATTGGCTGTCTGACAGAAGGCAGAGAGTTGGGATAAAAGGTTCTTTTTCGGAATGGCAGCTGGTGACAAGCGGTGTCCCCCAGGGTTCAGTGTTGGGGCTGCAGCTGTTCACGTTATATATTAATGATCTGGATGAAGGGACTGGGGGCATTCTAGCGAAGTTTGCTGATGATACGAAGTTAGGTGGATAGGCAGGTAGTAATGAGGAAGTGGGGAGGCTGCTGAAGGATCTGTACAGTTTGGGAGAGTGGTCCAGGAAAAGGCTGATGGAATTCAATGTGAGCAAATGCGAGGTCTTGCACTTTGGAAAAAAGAATACAAGCGTGGACTACTTTCTTAACGGTGAGAAAATTTGTAAATCCAAAGTACAAAGGGATCCAGGAATGCTAGTCGAGGATCCTCTAAAGGTAAACATGCAGGTTGAGTCCGTGATTAAGAAAGCGAATGCAGTGTTGTCATCCATCTCAAGAGGGTTGGAATATAAAAGCACCGTTGTGCTACTGAGACTTTATAAAGCTCTGGTTAGGCCCTATTTGGAGTACTGTGTCCAGTTTTGGTCCCCACACCTCAGGAAGGGCATACTGGCACTAGAATGGTAAGTCTAACATACGAGGAATGGCTGAGGATCTTGGGATTGTATTCATTGGATTTTAGGAGATTAAGGGAAGATCTAATAGAAACTTATAAGATAATACATGGCTTGGAAAGGGTGGATGCTAAGAAATTGTTTCAGTTAGGCGAGGAGACTAGGACCCGTGGAAACAGCCTTAGAATTAGAGGGGGTAAATTCCGAACAGAAACGTGGAGACATTTCTTCAGCCAGAGAGTGGTGTGCCTGTGGAATTTATTGCCGCAGAGTGCAGTGGAGGCCGGGACGCTAAATGTCTTCAAGGCAGAGATTGATAAATTCTTGATGTCACAAGGAATTAAGGGCTATGGGGAGAGTGTGGGTAATTGGAGTTGAAATGCCCATCAGCCATGATTGAATGGTGGAGTGGACTCGATAGGCCAGATGGCCTTACTTCCACTCATATGTCTTATGGTCTTTAGAATGTCCATCATCATCTTTTGAATAGAGTTAGTTTATGTTTATTTTGGATATACAAGGCTTTAGTTTAACATCTCATCCAAAAGGTGGCATCTCTGACTGTACAGCATGTGTTTTGTCCTAAATATTGGGCGAGATCAACTCCTTGTCCAGCCTGCGACCGCACCACCATAGTTTGAAAATAAATTCTTCAAGGTGTGTTGGCCAAAGGCAGACCCTTCTGGAGGAAGGAAACCGCTCTGTGAGCGATGATGAATAAATGTTGGTGGCCCGGGGGAGAGGGGGGGGAGGGGGAGAGTATCAGTGAGAGTAGCACAAGATAAGTGTACATTGACGATTATTTATAGGTTACTACAGTTTCAATCTGCATTGTGGCTTTCCAAGAGTATACACGAGTTTCAAAACCAGCTTGTTTTTCATTTAGATTTTAAAACTCATGCCAAAACTTAAGTCAATTCAAAGTTTTGTTTCCCTATATTTCTCATTTCTCTACATTAAGCCACTGATTCCTATCGAGGCCTGGTGCCATGGGTGCTGGCACTCTTCCAGTACTTTTTGTAAGTGGTCTTTTTTCAGGCCTGTGCAGTGAATGCTGACAGGCTGTTTGACACTGTGGCCAGCTCCTGTTCTGTGCAAAACTCGTGGACGTTTTTGAGCAAGTATAAACTCAAGTCCTTTCTTCCCTCTGCCTCTAAAAAATGCTGAGGAAATAAGTATAGCTGCTCTCTTGGAATAGCTAAAGGCATAGACTAGGATTTGTACCAGGTTTACACTGGTAGAGTCATAGAGCTCGACAGCATGGAAACAGATCCTTCGATCCAACTCCTCCATGCTGACCAGATATCCTAAATTAATCTAATCCCGTTTGCCAACATTTGATCCACATCCTGGTAAACCCTTCCTATTCATAAAACCAGTGAGATCCCTTCTAAATGTTGTAATTGTACTAGCCTCCACCGCTTCATCTGACAGCTAATTTTGTACACAGACCATCCTCTGAGTGAAAAGATTGCCCCTCGCGTCCCTTTTAAATATTTGTTCTCTCATCCTAAACCTGTGCCCTCTCATTTTGGACTCCCCCAACCCTAAGAAAAGACTCTATCCATGCTCCTCATGATTTTATAAAACTCTCTAAGGTTACCCCTCAACCTCTGATGCTCCAAGGACAATAGCCCCAACCTATTCAGCCTCTCCCTATAACTCAAAGCTGCCAACCCTGGCAACACCCTTATAAATCTTTTCTGAACCATTTGAGTTTCACAACATCCTTCCTATCACAGAGAGACCAGAATTGAATGCAGTATTCCAAACGTGGCCTAACCAGTGTCCTGTACAGGTGCTACATGACTTTTACTCAATGCTCTGACCATTAAAGGAAAGCATACCAAAGGTTGCCTTCACTATCCTGGGACTCCACTTTCAGGGAACCATGAACTTGCATTCCAATGTCTCTTCATTTAGCAACACTCCCCAGGACCTTGCCTTTAAGTGTAGAAGTCCTGTTTTACTCTATCTGATCCCATTGTCCTCTGGTGTTATCTGCAAACTTAGTAATTATGCCTCCTATGTTCACATCCAAATTTATTTATCTAAATGACAAAAAGCAGTGGACCCAGTACCCATCCTTGAGGCACACAGCTAGTCACAGGCCTCCAGTCTGAAAGGCAACCATCCACCACCACCCTCTGTTTCTACCTTTGAGCCAGTTCTGATTCCAAATGGCAAGTTCTCCCTGTATTCCATGTGACCTAACCTTGCTAACCATTCTACTATGTGGGAACTTGACAAACACCTTACTGAAGTCCATGAGAGTGTGTTGTTGGAGAAGCACAGCAGGTCAGGCAGCATCTCAGGAGCAGGAAAATCAACGTTTTAGGCTGGAGCCCTTCATCAGGAATGAGAGAGGATCTGGAGAGAGAATCGTTGTTGAAGGTTTTGGATTTGTAATGTGTACTGGCTATCCTGTTCAGATTCGAACTGGGTTGGTCTGAATGTGGTCTGGATTCCATATAGAATCAGACTGTTCTGTAGGTGGGTACTAAGGAAGGAGAAGAGTCTGCTTGAGGACGTGGCTGAAGAGCTTCAGAGCAGAGGAGAGGACTTGGAGAGTACAAAGAGAGAGGGACTCACTGAGATCTTTGTTGAGAGAGGAGGAGAACCCCTTCAAGATAGGCATCCTTGGAAGAGGCTTCATAGTAAGGTTGAAATCAATAGACCTCACTGTCTCCATATAGATCATGTTCATTGCTCTGCCTTCATCAATTCTCTTTGTTACTTCAAACAACTCAATCAAGTTAGTGAGACATGATTTCCCATGCACAAAGCCATGTTGACTAGCCCATATCAGTCCTTGCCTTTCCAAATACATACCAATCCTGTCACTCAGAAACCCCTCAAGCAGCTTACCAACCACAGAAGTCAAGCTCACCAGTCTACAGTTCCCAGGCTCTTCCCTACCACCTTTCTTAAATAATGACATTATGCTCGCCAACTTCTGATCTTCTGGCACCTCACCTGTGACTACCAATGTTACAAATAACTCAGCAAGAGGCCCAGCAATCACTTCCCTAGCTTCCCACAGAGTTTCAGGGTACATCTGATCAGGTTCTGGGGATTTATCCACCTTTATGCATTTCGAGACATCTGGCACCACTACCTCTGTTATATGGACATTTTTCAAGATGTTGCTGTTTATTTCCCCAAGTTTTCTATCTCCTATATCCTTCTCCACAGTAAGCACTGATGCAAAATACTTGTTTAATATCTCCTCCAGTATCTGCGTTTCCACACATAGGCAGCCTTGCTGATCTTTAAGGGGCCCTATTCTCTTCCCTAGTTACCCTTTTGTCCTGTATATATTTGAAGAATCCCTTTGGTTTCTCCTTAACCCAATTTCTGAAAGCTATCTCATGTCCCCTTTTTAGCCCTCCTGACTTCTCTCTTAAGTATTACTCCTGCTGCCATTATACTGTTCAATGGCATTCACTGATCCCTCATGCTTTCTTTTTAACCAAAACCTCAATTTGCCTCTTCATCCAGCATTCCCTATACCTATCAGCCTTGCCCTTGATCCTAACACGAACATTCTGTCTGCGGACTCTCATTATCTCATTTTTGGAGGTTTCCCATTTTCCAGTCCCTTTACCTGTCAATATCCACCCCTAATCAACTTTTGGAAGTTCTTACCTAATACCGTCGAATTTGGTCTTCCTCAATTTAGAATTTTAACGTTTAGATCTGGTCTATCCTTTTCCCTCACTATTTTAAAATGAATGGATTTATGATCACTGACCCCAAAGTGCTCCCCCACTGACACCTCAGTCACCTTTCCTGCCTTACTTCCCAAGGTTAGGCGGTACTGGTGTTGGACTGGTGTGGGCAAAGTTAAAAATCACTCAACATCAGGTTATAGTCCAACAGATTTATTTGGAAGTACTAGCTTTTTGAGCAACACTCCAGAAGTCAGTGCTTCCAAATAAATCTGGTATTGTGTGATTTTTAACCTTTTCCCAAGATTAGGTCAAAGTTTGCACGTTGTCTGGTAGGTATATCCACTTACTGAATCAGAATGTTGTCTTGTGCATACTTAACAAATTCCTCCCCATCCAAGCCCTTAACACAACAGTAGTCCCAGTCTATGTTTGGAAAGCT
This sequence comes from Hemiscyllium ocellatum, assembly GCF_020745735.1. Taxonomy (NCBI): domain Eukaryota; kingdom Metazoa; phylum Chordata; class Chondrichthyes; order Orectolobiformes; family Hemiscylliidae; genus Hemiscyllium; species Hemiscyllium ocellatum. The sequence continues at coordinate 105,400,676 of NC_083401.1, forward strand.
AACATCCCTTAACTTTACTGCTTCTTATTCTTACTGATAACTGAGATCTTAGAAATTTGATTCTCAATTTCCCACTGACTACTGGAGGATTCTATAGTGCAATCTCAATAAAGTGATGATCCTTTTCTTATTTCTCAGTTTCACCCAAATACCTTTCCAGGAATGTTCTCCTGAAGTACAGCTGTAACACAGTATTATCCCTTCTCAAAAATGCTAGTCTCCGCCCTGTCTTGCCCCTTTCTATGCTTCCGAGAGCATTTTTCCCTGGAACATTAATTTGTCAGTCTTGTCCATCTCTGAGCCATGTCTCCATACTTGCTGTGATATCCCAATCCCATGTTCCCAATCATGCCCTGAGTTCATCTCCCTTACCTGTTAACCCTCTTGCTTGACATGAATGCAGTTTAATAAATCAGTTCTGCCTCGTTCTCTGCTATGTTCCTGCCTGCCCTGACTGTTTCACTTGCTGCTTTTCCCAACTACATCAGTCTCGAATTGATGCCCTTTCTCACAATCTCCCTGGGTCTCCTCTACTCTTCCTACCTGTGCACCCAGAGTAAACCCACATAGACCAGAGGAGAATGTGCAAACTCCATACAGACAGTCACCCAAGACTGGAATCGACCCTGGGATTGGGTGAAGCAACAGTGCTAACCACTGAGCCACCATGCCGTCCTGTGTGAGAAATGGAGATAAGTTGTTTTTTCTCAGAACATAGGTTATTTATTGGAACAGTGTTTGGAATCATGAAGATTACGAAGAGATCTTGGTGTTCTGGTAAATCACAAAAAGTAGTATGCAAGTGCAGCAAATGATTACGAAGGTAAATATGATGTTGCAAGGGGATTGAGGTGCTTTGTTACAGTTGCTCAGGGCATTGGTGAGACCATTTAAGGAGTACTGTGCACAATTTTAGTTATTTTTTTAAGCAAGGACATATTTACACCAGAATCAGTACAGAAAAGGTTTGCTTTACTGATTCCTGCTCTGAGCAAAGGTTCAACAGGCAAGCCTTGTTACAGTTTAGAAAGAATGAGAAATGATATTCTTGAAACATAAGATCCTGTGAGAACTTGATAGGTTGGATGCTGAGAAAATGTTTCCTTTGTGGGAGAGGCTAGAACTAAGGAGTTACAGTTTAACACTGAAGACTTAAACATTGAAGATGAGATTTCTTTTCCTTAGAGCTTGGTGGAAGAAGGAGTCATTGAATATTGCATTATAAGGAGAGGTTGAACAGATTGGGCCTATACTCATTGCAGTATAGAAGAATCAGAGGCTTATTGAAACAAAGAAGATTTGTATGGGACCTGTGAAGGGTAGATGTGAACAAGGTTGTTTCCCTTTGTGAGAGATACTAGGAACACAGGTCATAATCTCAGAATCAGGGGTCACTCATTTTAGAACAGAGATGAAGAATTTCCTCTGAGGGTAGTGAATCTTTGCTACAGAAGGCTATTTAGGCTTTGTCATTTAGCATACTCCAGGCTGAGGGAGATTTTGGATCAGCAAGGGAATCAAGGCTTATTGGGAAAAAGCAGCTAAGTGCCTTGAAGGCTTATCTGATCAGTTATGATGTCATTGAATGATGGAACAGACACAATTGACTCAGTGGCATACTTCCTGCTTTTGCGTCTTATAGTCTATGGTCTCATGGGTCATTGGAAATGTAATCCAGTCAATCCATGCCTCTACTTTTTTGCTGTAACTCTTCAAATTCCCATGCCAAATTTCCACTAGAAGGGAGTCAAAATACTTTAACTAGCAGTAATTTTTGTTATTGATCTTTACAAAAATTTAAATATGCATTAATACACTATACCATCTTAACAAGAATAGCCCATGCAGCCCCTTAAATTGTAATTCTTCCAAATTGTTCCTGAGGGTGATAAATATGGAATGGAATACTTGGGTAATGAAGACATTGCTACTAATTTTGACAAATTAGTATAATTTTAATGATTAAATTCCAATTGTGTAATTATGGAGATGAATTTGGTATTATAGAAACAATCATTGGTTAGCCTGGGTTAAACATTTGAAGTTTCTTTTAGTGATTGTGTGAAAAGTTTCTTCCTCAGAGTTGTAATGACCTAGAAGCTGCTGTCCATGAGGGTGGTAGAAGTGGAAACAGTCAATAATTTCAAATGAAAAGAAACTTACAGTGCTGCAGAAATTGAATGGGTGAAGTGGGATTGATTGGATTGCTGTGGAGGATAGGGAGTCAGCAGGCAGTGATGGGCTGAATGACAGTCTCTTGTTCTATAATGATGCTGTTGACTTCTAAATATTGTGCAATGTTGAGAGTTTTACACTTTACTATTTTAGCAAAAATACTTTGCTCATTTCTTCTTGTTTCAAATAAGACTTGAATGAAACTCCATTTGTACAGTTTCAAACAAAAATTTGATCAATGACTGAGAATTGTTTGTAATCCATATAAATGTAAAATGCAGTGAATATTTCATGTCTAGCTATTTGTATCCTTGTGAAATTGTGATCAAAAGAAGTATGGATTACCGAGTAGTTCTTCAGTTCTCCAAAGAACAAAATTAGTGCAAATAAGGAATTTTCTATTCTGTAGTTGTGTACAGTCAATTAGTGAGCAGCAGGAATGTTGCAGTTCTTTGACCAAGTAATAATTTTGAAGGATAAAAAAGAAAGAACGGTGGATACTGAAAATCTGAAGGAAAAACAGAAATTGATGAAAAATCTCAGCAGGTCTGGCAGCATCTGTATAGAGAAATCAGAGTTAACATTTCAGATCCACTGGACCCAGAATATTAACACTCAGTTCTCTCTATAGATGCTACCAGACCTGCTGAGATTTTACAGCAATTTCTGTTTTTGTTTATAATTATTTTGAGGATCATTCTAAAGATTTGGGTGTATTTATGAGGATGTGGTTACTGTTTAGTTCAAGTTGGTTTATCCAGTGCTTGAATTGAATTTTCAAGGAATTTATTTGTTTAGTATAATCCAAAATTTTTGAAATAAATTGATGCTCATACAATGCTTTTATGATATATCGCTCTAATATTCATATAAGATGTATATTTCTATTAGCCTCCTTTTCTTGGGCAATTCCTCTGGATTGAGGTTAACTTGCTACCATTCCAGGTTCATTGTGTTTGAGGTGGCAGCTAAGTCTCCTGGTTGGTTTGCAGACTTGGTCACATGCAGGGCGGCTGATACTTGGAGTGTTTTTAAGTTTGTACATTTCTGTTTAATGCCTTACCTCTGCCTTTGTGTTCCCAACAAAATCTCTCTTTATTTGGTGCCATCTCAAACCAGTCACCTGCATTTTGTCAGTCACAAGCCAGGGACTCATGAGCTGATGAAGATATTTGAATTTGTCATGGATACTTTGACGACATCTCTGAATCATTGACGACATCTCTGAATCATTTCCACATGTCTTGCCACCACCTGTATTGAGGTTTCGCACACGAGATGCAATTCCTACACACCAACTTCTGTAAATAGTTAAAGTTTATTAAAGCTTGTACAAGGTAGGTGACCCCCTTTGACAGTCTTCGCCAGAGTGCGAAGTCAAGTACTAGTGAGGCACATCCTTTTATACAGCTTAGTTCGTAATGCTCACAGATACTCTGGCCACTCCCCATAGTCACATGCCACTCAACAACACCCAGTCACATGTTGCCCCAGGTACAATGGTAGAATGAGATCATCCTCAGATGATATAAATGTAAATACCCTAACCCTGGGGAATTGTTATGCAAATGGTTTCCTGACTCAGTGATTTCCCAATATATTACGGGTGCAATATACCTAGCTTCAGGGGATGGCTTTAAAGCATTTCTGAATGGAAGAGATTGATTGATGGCTTAATTTGATAATTGTAGGGGGAGTAGTAGCAAATGACTATCTAATTGGAGTGGGAGTCATTCGCATTTTTGCATGACTGTTGTCCGCAACCACTTCCAGAATGTTCACTCAGTGCAGTTTAACTCTTCAATATTATATTAATGTCCAGGGAGATATTCCCATTTAATCTTCTAATGTTACATTCCTCCCTTTTATCATTCTATGGTAACTCCCCTAAATGGGGGGCTAAGAAAGGTCTTAGCAACTTACTCATAACAATCCCGCAGCTAGTGTTTAAACAGGTAATTGACACACAGCATGCAATGATTATAACAACATAAATTACTAATCCATGCAGTAGATAGGATCTGCAGGATCCTCCACATGGAAAAAAGGTTCACCAGTAAAGTTCTTAAATCCACAGTCCTTGGTGACCATTTCACCCCCTCTAAGTTGGGTGGAAACAAGCCAGTTATCCACAACCTCCTTCATAGAATCAAATCTGAAAACAAAATTCAGTCTGTCCTTGCACACCACTCCACGGAGAAATTTGAATCCTTGGATAAGGGGAGTTAAATACTTAACAAAACTGACAAGGCTTCCATCCTTGCAGAGATGCTTCAGATGGAGGATACCAGTGCAGCAGGGTAGATGAATACTGAACTCTTTGCTGCTTCTGCTCCTGCTCTGCTGTCACATGTAGCAAAGTCAACTGGCTGTTATGATGTTGCACTTGATCAGTGAACCTTCATATCCCTTAAATGATTGAAAGAGAAGGGAAAGCTCACGTGGTTTAATGGCCGTAGAAAGGCCACTGACAAAAAAACATATGGACCTCCTCTTCACCGTTGTTAAATTCTTCACTTTTCGTGCTCATGATTGGGGAGCTGATTGAATCTGTTGGATCAGATTGTGGAGGGGTGGGCTGTGGTCCGAAAACATGCTTTACCTGTGAATGGAGGAACTCTAGAGATGATATTAACTGCTGAAAGTATCTCTGCATTTCCTCCCTCTTTCCTTCCTTGCTTAGGTGGGTATCAGTATAAAGACAGTCACACATTTCACTACACTAAATTCTGTCTATTTCAACATTCTCGGTCTGAGACTCTTGAAGTCTGTTACTCCATTCATTATTTATGACATTATCAAGTTTTATACAATCCCATAAACTTAGAAATGGTACTGTCTAAACAATTCAGTCAATTATAAATAACAATCGCTCCTAAAATTAAACCCACGGGGGACCTCATTCAGGTTAGTCAAAAATTGTTTTCCTTTAACAAATTAATACTTTGACTTAATGTGAAAGCTGTCAGGAAAAGTATTTCCAAAGTTTGGAACAGCAAAAAGATAACAAAATGTTTCCTGTGCTTTAGCCATTTAAGAGGCAGCTTCAATTCAGATTTAAATCTCAAATATTCATGGTAAGCCAATGCAGAACATATTAAAACATATTCTCCAAATGAAACTTCCCAAATAAAAGAGTCAGAATCCGTGGCAACTTTGGTAGAGATCATCATTCTTTGAGTTTGCAATATGAAAGGGGTCAATGGAATCATAACAATAATTGACAGAACTGAAACAGCTCAGCTTCAAAATTCTACCTGCAGGCACGCCCCTACCACTCTCTGAAAGTAATGAAACTACCTCTGATGTCTGACCGATATCCATCACCCCTCAATTTTATTTCAAAGTTATGTTCCCTTGTGCTAACCATCGCCATCCTCGGAAAAAGGCTCTCACTGTCCAACCTTTCTAACCCTCTGATTATCTTCTGTCTTCATGAAGTCACCTCTCAACCTTCTTCTCTCTAACGAAAACAGCCTCGAGTCCTGAGCCCTTACCTTTTAAGACCTTCCTTCCATACCAGGCAACATCCTAGTAAATTTCTTCTGAACCCTTTCTAAAGCTTCCACATCCTGCCTATAATGCAGTGACCAGAATTGCATGCAATACCCCAAATGTGGCCACACCAGAATTTTGTACAGCTGCAGAGTGATCTCATGTTTCTGAAACTCAGTCCCTCTACCAGTACAAGCCAACACACTGTATGCCTTCTTTACAACCCTATCAACCTGATGGCAACTTTCAAGGATCTATATACCTGGAAACCAAGATCTCTCTGCTCACTCACACTACCAAGAATCTTACCATTAGCCCAGTATTCTGCATTCTTGTTACTCCTTCCAAAGTGAATCACCTCACATTATTCCGCATTAAACTCCATTTGCCACCTCTCAGACCAGCTCTGCAACTTATCTATGTCTCTCTGTAACCTACAATATCCTTTGTCACTATCCACAACTCTACTGACCTTAGTGTTCTCTGCAAATTTACTAACCCATCCTTCATCCAGATCATGTATAAAAATGATAAAAAACGGTGGACCCAAACAGATCCTTGCAGTACCCCAGGAGTAACTGAACTCGAGAATGAATATTTCCCATCACCCTCTGTCTTCTTTCAGCTAACCGATTTCTGATCTAAACCGCTAATTCACCCTCAATTCCCTGCCTCCTTATTTTGTGCAATAGTCTACTGTGGGGAACCGTATCAAACTCCTTACTGAAATCCATATATACCACATCAACTACTTTAACCTCATCCACCTGTTTGGTCGCCTTCTCAAAGAACTCAATAAGGTATGTGAGGCATGACCTACCCTTCTCAAAACCATGTTGACTAGCCCTAATCAACTTATTCCTTTCTCGATGATCATAAATCCTATCTCTTATAACCCTTTCCAACAATTTACCCAGAACCGAAGTAAGGCTCACAGGTCTATAATTTCCAGGGTTGTCTCTACTCCCCTCACTGAACAAGGGAACATTTTCTATCCTCCAGTCATCTGGCACTATTCCTGTAGATAATGATGACATAAAGATCATAGCCAAAAGCTTGGCAACCTCCTCCCTGGCTTCCCAGAGAGTCCTATGATAGTCTCCTCAAACTCAGGATCTTATCTATTTTTACACTTTCCAGAATTGCTAACACCACCTCTTTATGCACCTTAATCCCATCTAGGCTAGTAGCATGTGTTTCTATATTCTCCTCAACCGCATTGTCTTTATCTAGTGTGATACTGACAAAAAGTATTCATTTAGAGTTTCCCCATCTCCTCTGACTCCACCCACAACTTCCCACTGCAATCTTACTCTAGTCATTCTTTTACTCCAGATATCCCTATAGAAAGCTTTTAGGGTTTTCCTTGATCCTATCTGCCAACGACTTCTCATGTCCCCTCCTGGCTCTTGGCTCTCTCTTTAGGTCTTTCCTGGCTAACTTAAACTCTTAAGTGCCTGAAATGAGCCATCACATGTCATCCTAATATAAGCCGCCTTGTTCCTCATGACAAGAGATTAAACTTCCTTAGTAAACCATAGCTCCCGCACTCGACAATGTCTTCCCTGCCTGATTGGTGCATACTTATCAAGGACCCACAGTAGCTGGTCTTTTAATAAGCTCCACATTTCAACCGTGCCCATCCACTGCAGTTTCCTCCCCTATCCACTGCATCCAAAATCTTGCATAATCACATCATAATTACCTTTCTCCCCAGCAATAACTCTTGCCCTGTGGTATATACCTATCGTCTTCCATCACTAAACATAACTGAATTTGTGATCTCTATCACCAGAGTGCTCACCTACCTCCAAATCTAACACTTGGTTGGGTTCATTACCCAGTATCAAATCTAATGTGGCCTCTCCCTTTGTTGGCATTTCTGCATAAGTTACCTCGGAGATTCCTTAAAGTTACCTCGGAGATTCCTTAAAGTTACCTCAAAGATTCTGTCACCACCAAGTCCTAGGAGATGAGGGGTCGACTGAGTTAGGTTTAGAGAGAGAGCGAGAGAGAGAGAGAGAGAGAGCGATCAAGATGAACCTTGCCTTTTTGGACCTGTCCGTCTCTCTCAACCTACACTCAGACGATCATTCAGTCCACCTGGAAGCTCAGTGTATGTTGGAATCCCACCACTGCCCCCAAATGTTGAGTTCTGTATCCTGAGGTCTTTATACACGCTGCATCTGCATAATTCCAACTTTTGTGAGCAACAATCAAATTTTATTAAGCACAGTACAGTACAAGCTTTGGAGAAGCTCTGAACACTCCTCGCCAAATTTGTGAGGCATGTTCAGGGAAGCTCTCTGAACAAAGGATACAGTCCTTCCTTTATACAAAATCTTTATATCACAGTTAGTAATGCCCACAAGACAGCCCTCAGTCACACTCTCACAGTCACATGCCACTCAAGATACAATGCAGTGACCATCTCACGTGCAGAAATGAAGTAATGCAAATCATTCCTTAATGGCCAGATCTAGTGTGAATTGTATTTTTTTAAACTCCAGTATTCAGAACTTCAAACATAATATTCTTATTGATTAAAATCTGATTGAAGATTTGTAGCTCGGGTATCCTAGCCAGGGAACGAAACGTTTGCAGCAAAAACTTCCAGCTCGGCGAGCAGAACCACAACATTCTTATTGATTTTTGCAAAGATGATGTTGATATGTAAATCATCTCTGAATGGCAAGGGATGGGAATGTAAACCTCCCACATGCCACCTATAAGACAAAGATATAGCACCCTACCCCCGGGGCATTCCTGTTCTTGAAGGTCAGCAAACCAAATTAACTCTTTAAAATCACAATGATTTGACACAGGCTACATAAACTGCTGCATTGCCACATGTATATTATAAATCACTAAGACATGTCAAAGAATGAGTTAAATATGCATGAAAATAGCATTGAAAGAAGCAGATGAAATAACTTGACCTTGCTTGAATATGTGGCTCCGAATAACTCTAAAGGAAGAATAATTAATTTTGAATGTAAGCACAGAGAATACTTTATGCAAGTTATCAAACCTCTGAGTTGTCAAGGTGTAGTCCAAACAAAAAAAAGTAATCGCTTCAATGTAATTTATGCTTCCAGAATTGCTCCCTTAAAATCAGCGAACTGACATTTTGATAAAATGTTAGACTGTGATGGTCATCTATATTGATTTTATTTTAACTTATTGATCAAGTGGCTGTATTTCAATTAGACTGTAGGACTTGATTGCAAATATCCCAGGATTCTTCAGCAGCAAGATTTTCAATTAATGCATCAAGAATCTGTTAAAGGAACAAAGGAGGGGCAAAAGAGTTTATTTCACTTACTGGCTCATTTCTTTGGGAGGTATTAATTTTCTGTGTTAACACTCCAGTCTCCATGATGAAAGCATATGTTGGGAAACTCAGCAATTCAACTCACTTTTAACCATTTGAGTTAATGCCAAAATAATACTGGCTGTGTGGAATTTCGTGTGTGCAGGACTACTAAAGCAGAAAGTCGTCCCCAAAATTTGATTTCAGTACAATGTAAAACCATATTAGAGAGGACCAGAGACCTGCACTCATTAAAGACAGGCAACTGGTGGTTCAACCTGAGGATCAGCACATCTCAGGCAAGAGTCAAGGTTGAGAAGTTGGGAACTTCATGGTGACTTCAGCCATTACAGGAATTGAACTCTCATTGTTGGCATTATTGTGTATTGCAAATTAGCCAACTGAGCTAACTGACTCACTTAATGTAGTGAGAACCCTACTTCATCCATTCCTTTTGTTTTATTTTTACTGTGGACAAGTCTTGCCAGGGTGCTGTATGGGTAGCTGGGATATGTGAAGGTTATTTCAGTGATTTTTTTTTACTTTGTAGAAAGAGTTAATTACAGTTGTTAGGTGTTGAAGTCTTTTGGTCTGTTTTGGAGTAAAAAATAGTTGAAATGACAGTCGTAATATCAATTGCTGTTACAACAACAAGATCTAGTGTTATGAAGTTAGAAAGAGTGTATGGAAAGAGAATTTGGGAGTTGATCCAAGTTGATGTGTTAGGTTTGTCTCTAATCAAGGCGAATATTTGGTAAATGTAGTTCAATGTGTCTTAATGTGAAGTTGGACAGTTTAGTGTGAAAAGCATGAAGGCAAAGTTACAATTAAATGGTCGTATTGAGATGTGAATGTGCAAAGGGATTCTGGTGTCTTTAACACTAGTCAGTGTAAGTAGACAGACAGGTGCAGAAAGTAATTAAGGCGGCAAATGGTGTGTTGGCCTTCATTGCAAGAGGCATTGAGCTTCAGAAGTAGGAATATCTTAATGCAATGGCGCTCTATAGCTGCAATAAGACCACATCTGGAGTATTGCACACAGTTTTGATCTCCCTACCTAAGGCTTAGTATAGAGAGAGTGCAGTGGAGTTTCACTCAGCTAATAGCTGGAATCGCAGGATTAGTGTGAGAGATTGTTTTGACTAGGCCTGTATTCACTAGAGTTTAGAAAGAGAAATAAGACGTTGCTGGACTTTGTGAGGTAAATCAGCAGGATAAAATTTAGAGCACACTGATCATTGTATCATAAGTTTTAGGTTGGCTCAGACAAAGGATAAGGAACAATCCAGAGTAAAAATGTTAATTGGAAGAGGGCCAACTTTGTGTTAAGGATGGATGTTACCCACATAAATTAGAATCAGAGATTGCTGAACAAAATACCGGCTAAACAATTGCCTGCCTTTGAAGACGGTAGTAGTTTGGTTCCAGCCAAGATATGGAACCATAGGGGGAGAAAAGTTGGAACTAACCTATCCAGAGCTTCCTGGATGATGATAGATGAAGCTGAAAATGTATGGATATGACACATCTCAAGTAGACAAAACAAGTGAAAATCACGCTCAAAGAGATAGTATGAAAGGCACTGATAGCTACAACAAAAAAGGGAATCCGGGAGTCTGTTACACATATTTTTTAATCATCTGTGCAGAGATTTTGTAACATGCTGCTGGAGCAGGTGGAATGTGATTCTGGGTTTAAGACTTCGATGTAGAGTAACTGCCAGTATACTGTATGTGTCCTTATAGAAGTCTGTCATAAGCTTATAAATAGAAGAGGTTGATAAAAGGGTTGGGGTGATTGTGAAAGAGATTAAAAAGAGATTAATACCTGAATAATGATGGAATGGCTGAGATACTAAATGAGTACATCTACCTTTACAGGTAATTCTTCTAAATTCAATGGTTGCATTCTTGCACAACCCCGCTTTATAGAAAAATCGCGCTTCAGAAACAGCGCTTAAAGTGTTAGCGATGTAATCGCGTTACAGCCAACACATTTTAAAAGTTTGCACTTTACAAAGTATCCTAATTAGTGTAATCACATTACAGTGAATTTGTGTTAACGAAACGCATGCTTTCGCAGAATGAACTGTATTTTCCTTGGCGACATCTTGGCAACTTGCAATTGAGGTTAGTGTTATTAGAGGTGGTAAGTCACCTTGCTAGTTGGGATGCATATGTTGCAACATGACTGGTTGGCATATGTAAGTGACACCTTCGTTGAAAGACAGCAAGTATAAGCTTGATATCAGCAGGTCCTAATCTGTTCAATCTCAGTCGTGAAAAAGCTTTTAAAAGTCGTAATTTGGAAGAAACCTCATGATCACTTGCTCAAATATGGCTTAATTAAGGAAGGCCAGCACAGATTGGGAAGGCAGTTTATGTTTGACTGCATACTGATGTCTTTTTTAATGAGGTAACTGAGAGGGTTAGAGTGGTTGATGTGCTTTCTTTAATTTATCCGGGAAGTGTAGGCTTCACTGGCTGGGCCAATATTTTATTGCCTATGTCCTTCAAAGTGATGCTGACCTTGCATGCTGTTGGACAGAAAGGTGATGATGAGCTACCTTCTTGAACTGTTGCATTCTAATTTGATGAAGGTATACCCACGTACTTAGAAGAGTAAAAGGCAATGTTATTGAAACTTCGTTACCTACGTTTCAATTTTCTACATATTTATCTCCTTCCAGAATGTTCTGTGGGTTCTGTACTTGATGTTTGAGTGGAGGCTCAACCAGTTTCCATTGATCACGAAGCTTGAACTTGTCCCTCGATGAATAATTTATTTTGAAACTTAACTCATTTCCTCCAAATCATTTGCTGTGGTTACTGCCATGAGAGTTTGCTGTGCTGGCCTTTTTATTGGTTATATTTAATATTTCAGGTCTTATTTACTAGGCTGGTTTGTCCCCTCTCTTCTAATACATTGTGTTGATATTTCTGCTCTTGCCCTGAATTGGAAAACATCTTCAGCTTGACTTCGAATTTTCCACCCTTCTCTTATGTCCATCTCTGATTGTTTCCGTCCCTTGCTTTATTTCTATCTCTATTTCTGGAGTTAAGCTGTCATTATATTTGTTAGATATCCGCTCTGCTGCAGTGACATCACCTATGCCTGTTGCACTGTGCACCCTTTAAGGATTCTATTCCATTGTTCTGATGATGTAGTTTTCCACAACAATCCTTGAAAGATAACTTGCTTTGTCCCCTCAATGAAATTTCCCGCTTCCCCATCCCCTCTCCCTTGTCCATTCACTTAAGCAGCATTGAGTTTCCAGGTTCCTCATGTTCCATTCCACTCATCTATATTCACCAGATCATTAATCACCATTTTTGCCAAATCCATTGTGATGTTACCACCGAATGTATCTTGTCGTCCTCCTGTTTTTAAGCATGCCAGTGATTTGTTCTCTGTAGGACACCTGATCTCCTCAGTTGCCTTAGCACCCCAACACTCTTCCATGTAACAATAGGAGACACAATGCCAGTACTTTTGCCACCACCTTCTGTGCCAGGTCCCATGCATTCCTTATAGATGAACCTTAGTTTTTCATGTACTAATTTAAATTTATTCAAATATTCACTGCTCACAATTGATCATCTATATGTTGGGGAAACCAAACACAGACTGTGTGTAACTGAGTGATGAACCTATCATCAACAGTACTATCAAGCAGCACTTGCTGAACAATAACTTGTTCAGTAATACCCAGGTTGGGTTCTGGCAGGGCCATTCAGCTCCTGACATCTTTAAAGGTTTGGTTCAAACATAGAGAAAGGGACTGAAATCAAGGCCACGTTTGACTGAGTTTGGCATCAAGGAACCCGAACCAAACTGGAGTCCAAGGGAATCTGAGGGAAAACTCTCTGCTTGTTGGCGTAATGCCTAGCTAAAAGGAAGTTCGTAATAGTTGCACATCACTCATCTCAGTTCCAATCCTCAGGGTCAATATGTTCCAATCGACCTGTTCAGTCATGTTATGATGCACCTCTACTACATGTGGGACTCTAATCCATGCTTCCTGATTTCGAGATAGGGACATTGCCACTGCAATGCAAGAGCCAACCCAGAAGTGTTCTTGGCCCAACCATCTTCAGGTGTTTCCTCAATGATCTTCCCTTCATCATAAGCTCAGAAGTGGGAATATTTGCTGATGATTGTATAATGTTTACCATTTGTGGCGACTCAGATTTTGAAGTAGTCCTTGCCCAAATGCAGCAAGGCTTTGACAATATCCAGGCTTGGGTTGTAAAGCAGAAAGTAATACATGCATCACACAAAAGGGATGAATGCAGATTTCTCCAGCTTCTTCATTTCCCCTCACCCCACCTTATCTCAGTGGGGTAAAACCCAACCGTCGGACTCAGCACCGTCTTCTTGACCTGCAATCTTCTTCCCGACCTCTCCCCCCCCCCCCCCCCCCCCCCCCCCCCCCCCCCCCCACTGTCGCAATCCCAATGCCCCTCCCCCAAGTTCCTCCTCCCTAACTTTTATCTTAGCCTGCTTGGCACACTTTCCTCATTCCTGAAGAAGGGCACATGCCTGAAACGTCGACTCTCCTGCTTCTTGGATGCTGCCTGACCTGCTGCGCTTTTCCAGCAACACATTTTCAGCTCATCACCTTCTCAAGGGCATCTAGGGATGGCAATAAATGCTTGCCCAGATGGTGATATCCACATTGAATGAATTTGAACAACTGCCTTGTGGAACAATCAGCACCATAAGCTCTTAATTCATGTAATTTGTCATTTTAATTGTCAACATGGCTGTTAAGCTGATTTTCTGTTTTTTGCTGTTCTGACAACACACTATATAAATTTGAGGTACAACATCTAGTCTTTACTAATGATAGTCTTGATGATGTGTATGCACCAGAATCAACTTCATCCAACTTAATGGCCAATTCCAGTGAATCTGTTCCTTTTAAATAACAAAACCTGTGACTGTAAATTTATTTTCTTCATCTCAGCTCTAAGATAATTTACATTTCCTACTTTTCACCTTTTTTTTCTAATTGAATCATCTGAGATTTGTTTTCATACAGCAACAAGTTCATCCATTTTACGCCCTTTTGAAGGAAAGACCATTTGCTATGAATCCCAGAAACAGACAGTCCCCTTCATTGCTCTGGAGGTCACTGTGCAAAAATCAGAAGTGTTTCCTGTGGTGTGCTTTGGTATGTGGTGGGGTGGCTCTGCTTTCTTCTCCACCCCAAGCTGCATCTGAGTCCCATGGAGATAGCATCTTTCAATCAGACTCTGCTAGAAAACAGATCCCTTAATACAGCAAACCTCAGTTGGACTTTATTGCTTGCCCTTCTATTCTGATTGTACCTAATGCCTTACCATTTTATTGTTGAATGCTGCTGGTATGTCCCAATTATTTGGGTATATTGTTTTCTGTCTTAAATGTTAATTGCTTGTTCTCATTCCCCTGTCATGTTAGTATAAATTGTCCTCAATCACATGAGCAAGTTAGCAACAATATTACATCTGAAAACGTCAGGATAAATCGACCTGCCTATACAGGTCACATTTCCTGCAGCATTGATTCTGTTATCCCAGGAATTGAAAGTCCTTCCTCTGCACCACCCCTCTCATCATACATTCATCTTCTCTGTCGTGGAACTATGGAATTCCCTACCGTTTTCTTCCTATACACCTTCTTTGCCTCTATACAACTCAACCAATTATGGTGCTATAGACTTGAGGATTTGACTGTGCTTTGGAGAGCAACCATCGCTGTCACCCATATTCTGAAGTATGACATGCCATCAGATGAATGCCTGATAACCCTTGACTTGTTGATGATTAAGCATTTCCCCATCTGCCTGCACATGTTTCGCTATGAGATGAGGCATGCTATCCATTCAATCTTGTTACACCAACATGATGCCAACTACTTCCTTAAAGTCTGATACCTTGAGTTTTAGCTCCTCTGGGTGACAGCAATCCCTGTGTGTCCATTGCTTTGAAATTTACACATTTCTGGATATGAGCTTCATATCACTGAGGTTCCCTAGAATTCCTTTATTTGTTTAACCAAACTTAATGAAAATAAATTAGGACTTACCAAGGACCTAAGAAGTTAGAAAAAAAAATGACCAATCAGTCCCCTCTCCTGTGACAATGTTTTTGCTATTCTTGCCTTGTTCCCTATCACTTAAACATAACTGTGGTCTGCTCCTGTGACTGAATGCCTCCAAATCTCTGTCTGATCTCATACATTTCAACCCTTTGTAAACCTGAGGTCACCCGGACCTTTGTCCTATTTTGCACAGATGCTGATCACTTATTCTTCCCCATGCTTCTTGAATCACATTGGACTCTGGCCAAGCAGTATCTTGAATTTTAAAATTATTGGTTCAGAGTTGGTGGTCCTGCCTTCACCTGTTTAGGGTTTTGTTCTGGAATTTCCTCCCCCAGTCTCTCAACCTCTCTACGTTTGCTTTCCTCCTTTAAGCTTCTGCTTAAAACCTATCTGTTGAACGAGGCTTTTAGTAATTTGCTTTGATACCTCCTAATCTGGCTCTATGTCATGTTTTATAATGCCTCTGAAGTGCTGTGGAATGTTTTACGTTAGAGACGTGATACAAATACAAGTTGTTGATACAGGAAAGGCATGTACTGAAATATTGTTTATTTAAAGAATAGCTGCTCTAAAAGTCCAAGAAATATTTGGATTTAAATTGTCTCATGGATTACAATTAAATTCATTTCTTATTTTCTGCATTTCTGTATTCTAAAGCATTAAAATTAAATACTGAAAATTAAGTTGTGTGCATCTGGCATTTCAAGATTTTTTATTTTTCTTTTCATTTTTATCCCTTGCAGAAAATAGGTTGAATTCAATTTGGGAATTTGCACTTGACAATGTGTTTGTTACTGTACAGATGGTGGTTAAAACATTCATGGATATGGACCAGGACTCTGAAGATGAAAAGCAACAATATCTTCCATTGGCTTTGCATTTGGCTTCGGAATTCTTTCTCAGGAATCCCAATAAAGATGTTCGTTTGCTTGTGGCATGCTGCCTGGCTGATATCTTCAGAATCTATGCTCCAGAAGCTCCGTATACATCTCATGACAAACTTAAGGTAAGTAGTGATTGTTGAAACTGAAACATTCATGGACTAAAGGCAGTATTTAGTGTTCATTCTCAGAATGTATTACTTTCTTTGACAGTTACGTTTTTTTTGACAATTTGATTTGTGTTCTCTATCACAAAAGTCATTTATCTGGGTCGTTATTCCTACTTTGAAATTTTAACTGCCTGAGAGGATGAGGGCAAAGTTTGCAAGCTTAATGAGGAAACCAGCCATGGTAGTGTGGCATAAAATGCCATTCAAGGGGTGTGAGGGGGTAAGACACTGTTGTCTCCAGTGAGATCAGGAATTTTGAAGGCTACATTGTCTGCCAACTGTTTAATCCTCATAGCTACAAGGAGAACGTGGGAGTGGGGAGGTGAAGGATTAAGTTGTAATGGTCCATCTCTGATTCAACAGCATTGGTAGAACCAGATTGATGCTAATCTGAGTGAGTTCAAAAGCTGGGTTGCAAGTAAAATGCAGAATCTTAGCAGCAATAATCTTTTAATTTTTGGCTGAGCCAAGTGCAAATTAGCATTGGGATAATTCGATGAGAAGGTTAGAAAAAGAAAAAAAGTGAGAAGGTTAAATAAGTGGTTGATAAAATGGTATAACTGTCAGGAGTTTCATTTCATGTGGCAGTGGCAACAATACAAAGAGAGAACCAGTGTTCTGATCAATAGAACACAAACTAGCAGACAGGCCTTTAAACTCATGAAGAGGGGTTGGAGTGAGAGGATTCAGAAAAAAAGTGTCGAGCAGTAAGAGAAATGTCAAGGTTAGAGAACAGAGCTGCAAGTAGAAACAAGTAGAGTGGGGAAAAAAATGGACAAAGTATAGCATAACTAAATAGGACATTGATAATTCTAATGATGTTGGGGGGGGAACAGAAGTAAATTAAAGCTAAAGCATAAAATTTGAATGCGTGAAGCATCTCAGCGAAGGCAATAAATTAATAACACAGGTGGAAACGAATTGGTTTGATTTAATAGTTTTTGCACTGGTTACAGTAAAACGAAGGTTAAAAAACTAAATATTCCAGGCTTTTTGATATTTAAACGAGACAGACAAAATGGAAAGGGAAAGGCAAAAACCACAGTTAGAAAGAAGGAAAGTGACAAAAAGAAACGGGACTCTGGCAC
Source organism: Hemiscyllium ocellatum (assembly GCF_020745735.1). Taxonomy (NCBI): domain Eukaryota; kingdom Metazoa; phylum Chordata; class Chondrichthyes; order Orectolobiformes; family Hemiscylliidae; genus Hemiscyllium; species Hemiscyllium ocellatum. The sequence continues at coordinate 105,417,888 of NC_083401.1, forward strand.
GTAGTCATAGATGTATAGCATGGACCCGTCCATGCCGACCAGATAACCTAACCCAATCTAGTCCCACCTGCCAGCACCCGCCCATATCCCTCCAAACCTTCCTATTCATGTACCCATCCAAATGCCTCTTAAATGTTGCAATTGTACCAGCCTCCTCCACGTCTTCTGGCAGCTCATTCCATACACGTACCACCCGCTGCGTGAAAAAGTTGCCCCTTAGGTCTCTTTAATATCTTTCCCCTCTCACCCTAAACCTATGCCCTCTAGTTCTGGGCTCCCCAACGCCAGGGAAAAGACTTTGTCTATTTATCCTATCCATGCCCCTCATGATTTTGTAAACCTCTGTAAGGTTAACCCATAGCCTCCGCGCTCCAGGGAAAATAGCCCTAGCCTGTTTGCATCTTGATTTTCCAAGCTAATCAGTTTAATGGAACTTTTAAAAAAAAAAGCAAAGTGTATAAAACTCTTATGGGAGTAATCTATTTATTTTGAACAATTTTTGTCTGTTTAATCCAATTAAGTTTTTTTTTTAATCCAAAGTAACCCCCAGGAAATTGATAGTGGGGTAACATAGTGATGGTCATGTTTATAAGTATCATGGGGACCCGGTTAGCTCATCAATCCATGGCACGTGAGCAGCAGGATTGCTTCTAATTCAACCCTTGACTGAACGTCATTCAGTTCTTGCTGCAAATAGCCCTTGTTTCAGTATCTAAAACATTAGGATGATAATGGACATCACAATCATAGGCACAGCTCAGCACTTCTAACTACATAAGAAAGGAAAGTCACTGACAAAGCGGTGAAAAAGGGTGGGTCTCAGACAAAAATGATGAAATGCCTTTAGCGATGTGCTGGAGCTGAAATGATTCCTTTAAGCTATAACCCAACAATCAACCCTGATCCAATGATGAATGCAGGAGGGCATGCCAAGACCAGTACCAGCACACCTGAAAATGAGATGTTGACCTGTGAAGCTACTAAACAGGACTACATGTGTGCAAAACAGTATATGCAATAAGTGATGTACAGAGTTAAGCAACTCCACAACCAACAGGTCAGAGCTAATGGATGTAGGTTTGCTCGCTGAGCTGGAAGGTTTGTATTCAGACGTTTCATCACTATGCTAGGTAACATCATCAGTGAGCCTCTGGATGAAGCATATCCTGCTTTTTATTTGTGGTTTCCTTGGGTGGTTGATGTCATTTCCTGTGGTGACATCATTTCCTGTGTAAAATACCTTGCAAGGACTGTAACAAAAACTACATTGGACAAACAATCAGAAGACTAGCCACCAGGATATGTGAGCAACAACTAGTCACAGAAAACAATGACCCACTCTAACTAGAATCCTTACGTAAAGGTGGGGAAGGACACCACTTCGACTGGGACAACACATCCATCCTAGGACAAGCCAAATAGAGACACGCATGAGAATTCAGAGAAGCATGGCATTCCAACCGGAACTCTATCAATAAACACATTGACTTGGATCACATTTACCACCCCCTGAGAAAAAGAACAGGAAGTTACATCACCAGAGGAAACTGCATCACCACAGGAAATGACATCACCAACCCAAGGAAACCTAAACACACACAAAAAGTGGGCCATAGTGCTAATGCCTCATCAGAAGGCTCACTGAAGATATTACCTAGCATGGTGACGAAATGTCTGAAAACGAACCTTCCAGCTCAGCGAGCAAACCTACATCCAGACCTAAACCTGAACTATAAGTCTTCTCAAAACAAGCTAAGATCAGATCTAAGCTCTAAAGTCCTACCACATCCAGTCATGAATGGTGGAGGATAATGGGTGCTCCACGTATATCCCCATCCTCAATGATGGAAGATCCAGGCACATCAGTGCAAAAGATGAAAGAAGCATTTGCAGCAATCTTCATCCAGAAGTGCTGAGCAGAGGATCCATCTCTGCCTTTTCCAGTGCTCCCTGCATCATGATGTAATTCTGTTCACTGCACATGATATCAAGAAACTGTTGAATACTGCAGTGTCTCTGACAACATTCTAGTAATAGTACTGAAGACTTGCCAGTCCCCTAAGCCAAGCTGTTCCAGTACAGCTGTGACACTTAGCATCTGCTTAGCAACAATGTTGGGTAGATGTATCAAGCGAGCATCTGCTTAGCAACAACCTGCTCACTTACACTTAGTTTGGGTTCCGCTAAGAACTTTCAACTCCGAGCCAAATTATATTTTTGGTTCAAGAATGTATGAGAGCTGAACTCCAGAGGTGAGGTGAAAATAATAGTCCTTGACACATCTGCAGGTGACAGTGGAACCTGGGCTTCCCAGTTCAACGATAGGGATGCTACCACCGTGGCACAAGAGCCAACATTCTTCACGCTAATGTTCAAGGTGCAAAGCTGCTTCACTAACCTTCCCTTGATCAAAAGCTCCAAAGTGGGGATGTTTGATGATTGTGCAATTTGCAGCACCATTCGCGAGTTCTCAGTCACGGAAAGTGTCCAAATGCAACAAGATCTGGGCAATATACAGGCTTCAGCTGAGAAATGACAAGTAACATTTGTGCCACATATGCCAGGCAATGACCATCTCCAGTAAGAGAAATTTCTAACCATTGCTTATCGATAGTGGTCTCAATGTCACGTAATTCTTCTTTCTCTCCCCCCCCTTCAAGTTAACATACTTGGAGTTATCGTTTAAGAATGTGTACATGGTATGAGCAAGTAGGGAAAGAGTTAAGTTCTGAGTTTTGTGAAATGAGAGGTTCATCTGAGCATGACACAGGTCAGGTAAGAACTTGCAGTTAACAATGGGGTACTGGAGGCAAGGGTAATGGGTTAACAAGGTTAAAAACATTCATTATGTAGAGCCATTTAACAATATTGGAAGCATTCAGTATGTAAGGTCAGTTTAACAAGGTAAACAGTATTCATTATGTGAAGTCAGTTAAGGTTAAGAACATTCATTGTGTAACAGTAGATGGCTTAATCTTTACTATCGACACTTGTTGATTGTAACGCTCACCCAATCAATGTGTATGTTGCCATATCTGGATGCTCTTCCCTGTAAACTGACTATATTCATCAAGAAACTGCTGTTCGAGAGAGAAGACCAAGAACTCCTGTCTCTGTGCACATGAGCAAGCATTCTCTCTCCCTCCAGAGCTTGGAATAAAGATGAAGGAGGCAAAACCATATGGTGTGTCTCAGCATTTTGCTTTGACTGAGGGGAGAACGAGACGACATGTTGACCAAAAACTTGACTAGACCCACCATATAAATTTAGTGGCTACAGAAGTAGTTCAGAGGCTAGGAATACTGCTGTGGGTAACTCACTTCCTGATTCTCTAAAGCCCGTCCACCATGTATGAGGCACAAGTCAGGAGTGTGATGGAACATTTATCACCTAACTGCATGGCTGCAGCTCCAACTTGAAAAACTTGATGCCATCCAGGACAAAGTGCTTAATTGGCACCACATAGACAAACATCCACTCACTCCTCCACAGATGCTCAGTAGCAGCAATGTGTACAACAAGATGCCTACAGAAATCTACAAAAGACCCTTAGACAGCAAATTCTAAATCCACAACTATTTTCGTATCGAAGGACAAGGTCAGCAGATACATGGGAACACCACCATTTGCAAATATATTACCCTACACTGTTGCTGAGTCAAAGTCCTGGAATTCCCTCCCCAGCAGCATTGTGGTTCTGTCTACACCACAAGGACTGTAGCAGTCCACCAGCACTTTGTCAAGGACATCTTGGGGCATGTAATAAACACTGACCAGTGACATCGATGTCTCATGAGTGAATAAATAGAAAAGGGTTTTGGATGAATTAAGGCAGATTTTATTAGCGTAAGGCAGGATCGGGCCAAAATAGACTAGGAACAGCCACTTGACAGTAAATCTACAGCAGAACAGTGAAAGGCATTCAGAAATATACTGGCCAGAGTGTACAGGCCCAGCATGTCCCTCGACGTTGACATGTAAGTCCAACAAGCTCAGAGAACCCTGGAGGTCTTGGAATATTCTGCATTGAATAAAAAGAGAGAGGTGTAACTGGGACACGGAGCATTTCAGTGGAGGTTTGAAAGAGTACAAAGTGCAGGGGAAGTGATTCTCAAGAAAGCAATTAGAACAAAGAGGGGCGTGCAAACAAAGCACTGGTGGGCAAGGTTACAGAGAATCCCAAGATATTCTACAACTTGATGGAGAGGAAGATCACAACCATAGATTGGGGGCTTATTAGGGATAAGGAGGCAATCTGCGTGTGAAGCTAGAGGACATGGGTAGGGTTAAACAAGTACTTATCTGTCTTGAGAGAAGGCAGATGCAAGTACGGAATTTGAGAAGATGGACTGTGAAGTTCTTGAGATTGTTATCGGAAGCAAGGAGGTATTACAGGTTTTGGCTGAGTTAAGATGGGGCAGATTCTCTGGTCTGCATGAGTTGTATCTCGGGCAGCTGTGGGAGATGAAGGAGGAAATAATAAGCACTCTGACCCAAATTTTTAAATCATCTATGGCCACAGGGGAGGTGCCAGAGCGCAGCTACTATGTTTCAACTTTTCCAGAATGGTGGTAGAGAGAAACTAGGGAATTACAGGCTAGCAAGTCTCACGTCAGTGGTAGAGAAACTATTAGAGTAAGTAATGAAGGAGAAAATAAATCTCCATTTAAAGATTTGGAGATGCCGGTGTTGGACTGGTTGTACAAAGTTAAAAATCATACAACACCAGGTTATAGTCCAACAGGTTCAACTGGAAGCACACTAGCTTTCGGAGCGACGCTCCTTCATCATCAAGTGATGATGAAGGAGCGTCGCTCCAAAAGCTAGTGTGCTTCCAATTAAACATGTTGGACTATAACCTGGTGTTGTGTGATTTTTAACTCCATTTAAAGAAGCATGGTTTGATCAGGGATTGTCAGAAGGAGGTCATCCCAAACAAATTTCAATTTCTCAAGGAGGTAACCAAGTATGTAGGTGGGGTAGGGCCGTTGATGCAGTTTATATGGATTTTGGCTAGGCCTTTGACAGTGGGACACTGATAAAATACAAGCTCATGAGAGCAAGGGTAATTTGGCAAATAGGATCCAAAATTGGCTTAGTGGCCAGAGACAGAAGGTGATGGTAAAAGGCTGTGTGTGTGCCAGGAGGCCAGTGTACAGTGGTATTCCACAGGAGTCATTGTTGGGTCCCTTGATTGTTTTTGTTATTCATAAATGATGTAGATGCGAATCTTGATGGGCGTTGATGATAAGCAAGTTTGTGGTTGATGCAAAAATTGCTCGTGTGTTTGATACTGAGGATAGGGGTCTTTGGTTACAGGAAGATAAAAATGGGTTCGTTGGATAAGCAGGTCAGAGGCTGGTAGAATTTATTCCTTATAAATGAGAGGTGCTGCACTTTCTTAGAATTAAGAGAAGCAAGTTATCCATGAATGGCAGACCTTAGGAAGCTCAGATGGACAGACGAATCTTGGGATGCTTGCCCACAGATCCCGAGACAGGTTTGTAGGATAGTGAAGCAGGCAAATGGGACACTTGCCTTTTTCAATCAAGGCACGGATTATAAGAGCACAGTGCTGTACAAAAGTTTGGTTGGGCTGCAGTTGAAATACTGTGTGCAGTTCTGGTCACCACACTATAGGATGGATGTGCTTGCAGTGAATCAGGTGCAGAGGAGGTTGACCAAGATTCTGCCCAAAATGAAGCATTTCAGCTTTAAAGGGAGCTGGATAATCATGGGTTGTTTTCTTCTGAGTAGAGAAGATTGAGGGGAGATAGGATAGAAAGGCAAGTTACTAGTCCCCTTAGTCCAAGGTCAAAAAACAAGGAGTAGACTTTTAAAGTGAAAGATGGGTTGTTTAGAGTCATTTACTATGGTGATATCATTTTCTTTTTCTCAGGGGGTGGTGGTTGGTGTCCAAATCAATGTGTTGATGGCATTCCAACCAGAACTCTATGCTTCTAGGAATTCTCATGCATGCCTCTGTTTGGCTTGTCCTAGAATGGATGTGTTGTCCCAGTTGAAGTGGTGCCCTTCCTCATCAGTATGTACGGATACTAGTGAGAGAGGGCCATGTTGTTTTGTGGCTAGTTGATGTTCACAGATCCTGGTGGTAGTTTTGTGCCTGTTTGTTCAATGTAGTGTTTGTTACAGCCTTTGCACAGTATTTTGTCAAAAAAAAATTAGTTTCACTATCGAGTTAGACCCCAACCATCACCCCCTGAGAAAAAGAACAGGAAATGACATCACTGCAGGAAATGACATCATCAACACAAATATAAAGATAGAAAGCAGGAATTATCAACAGTGCTTCACCCCGGAGGCCCACTGAAGATGTTACCTAATAGGGTGCTGAAATATCTGGAAATGAACCTTCCAGTTCAGCGAACAATCCTATATCCAAAACTTCAACCTGAACTACAAATCTTCTCCAAACTTGCTGGTTCCATTACATTTGCTTTCTCAATTGCCTGCTGAATGTATACAACAGCCATTTTGTGATTTATGCATGAGGATTCCAGATCCCTTAGTTCTGTAGCTTTTTTAGATTAGATTACTTACAGTGTGGAAACAGGCCCTTCGGCCCAACAAGTCCACACCGACCCGCCGAAGCGCAACCCACCCATACCCATACCCTTATATTTACCCCTTAACTAACACTACGGGCAATTTAGCATGGCCAATTCACCTGACCCGCACATCTTTGGACTGTGGGAGGAAACCGGAGCACCCGGAGGAAACCCACGCAGACACGGGGAGAATGTGCAAACTCCACACAGTCGCCTGAGTCGGGAATTGAACCCGGGTCTTCAGGCGCTGTGAGGCAGCAGTGCTAACCACTGTGCCACCGTGCCGCCCATATTTTAACTAATACTCAACTCCTCTGTTCTTACTGATAATGTGTGTATCCTCTCATTGCCCCACATTATATTCCAACTGCCATGTTTTTGCTCACTTGCTGTCTGCATCTCTCTGCAGGTTCCATCATACTGACCACTTACCTTCCCATCTATTTTTGTTTGATTTGCAAACTTGGCTATAATTTGTTCATTTGCCTCACACAGGTCATTAATATATTTTGTAAATAATTGTGGCTTGAGCACTGATTGCTCTGGCACTCCACTTTTTACAGGTTACAATTCTGAAGATTCTTATTTGATCCTTTTGGTTACCTTAGATTTATGCCTCTATGCTCTTTACTCATTGATCAGTAAACACATTCTATCTGCATGTCTATCCTATTGAAGTGACAACTTCAGAGATCAATTGTGTTCGGGGACTCTCTAGTCCGGGGTACAGACAGACGTTTCTGTGGCTAGCAGCGAAGAATCAGAATGATGTGTTGCTTCTCTGGTGCCAGGATCAAGGATGTCTCCGAGAGTGTGCTGAATTTTCTCAAGAGGGAGAGAGGCTAGCAAGAGGTCACTGTCCACGTTGGAATCAACGATATAGGAAGGGAAAAGGTTGAGATTCTGAAGGGAGATTAGAGAGTTAGGCAGGAATTTAAAAAGGAGGTCTTTGAGAGTAGTAATATCTGGATTGCTTCTGGTGCTACGAGCTAGTGAGGGCAGGAATAGGAGGATACAGCAGATGAATACATGGCTGAGGAGCTGGTGTATGGGAGAAGGATTCACATTTTTGGATCATTGGAAGCTGTTTTGGGGTAGAAGTGACCTGGACAAGAAGGACAGATTGCACCTAAATTGGAAGGGGACTAATATACTGGCAGCGAGCTTTGCTAGAGCTGCTGGGAGGATTTAAACTAGTAAGGTGTAGGGGGATGGGACCCAGGGAAATAGTGAGGAAAGAGATCAATCTGAGACTGGTACAGTTAAGAACAGAAGTGAGTCAAACAGTCAGGGCAGGCAGGGACAAGGTAGGACAAATAAATTAAACTACATTTATTTCCATGCAAGGGGCCTAACAGGGAAGGCAGATGAACTCGGCGTGGTTAGGAACATGGGACTGAGATATCATAGCAATTACAGAAACACTGCTCAGGGATGGGCAGGACTAGCAGCTTAATGTTCCAGGATACAAATACTACAGGAAGGATAGAAAGCGAGCAAGAGAAGGGGGAGTGGCGTTTTTGATGAGGGATGGCATGTTCTCAGGGAGGATATTCTGGAAGTGCATCCAGGCAAGTTATTTTGGTGGAACTGAGGAATAAGAAAGGGATGATCACCTTTTTGGGATTGTATTATAGACCCCCTAATAGTCAGCAGGAAATCAGCTATCTGTAAGAATAATATGGTTGTTATGGTAGGGGCTTTTAACATTCCGAACATAGAATGGGACTGCCATAGTGTTAAGAGTTCAGATGGAGAGGAATTTAAGTGTGTACAAGACAATTTTCTGATTCAGTATGTCGATGTACTTACTCGAGAAGGTGCAAAACCTCACCTACTCTTGGGAAATCAGGCAGGTGACTGAGGTGTCATTGGGGGAGCACTTTGGGGCCAGCGATCCTAATTCTGATTTAAAATAGTGATGGAAGAGGATAGACCAGATCTAAAAGTTGAAGTTCGAAATTGGAGAAAGGCCAATTTTGACGGTATTAGGCAAGAATGTTTGAAAGCTGATTGGGGGCAGATGTTCACAGGTAATGGGACGGCTGGAAAATGGGAAGCCTTCAGAAATGAGATAACAAGAATCCAGAAAAAGTATATTCCTGTTGGGGTGAAAGAAAAAGCTGGTATGTATAGGGAATGCTGGATGACTAAAGAAATTAAGAATTTGGTTCAGAAAAAGGAGGAAGCATATGTCAGGTATAGACAGGAAGTAAGAGTATACTTGAGAGGAAAATCAGGAGGCAAAAAGGGGAATTAAGGAGAATCCAAAGGGTTTTTACAAATACATTGAGGACAAAAGGGTAACGAGGTAGGGAGAGAATAGGGCCCCTCAAAGATTAGCAAGGCAGCCTCTGTGTGGAGACGCAGAAAATGGGGGAGATACTAAATGAGTATTTTGCATCAGTATTTACTGTGGAAAAAGATATGCAAGAACTAGATGGTGACACCTTGCAAAATGTCCATATTTCAAAGGAGGAAGTGTTGGATGTCTTGAAATGCATAAAAATAGATAAGTCCTTAGGACCTGATCAGGTGTGACCTTGAACTCTGTGGAAAGCTAGAGAACTGATTGCTGGGCCTCTTGCTGAGATATTTGTATCCTCAATAGTCACAGGTGAGGTGCTGAAAGACTGGAGGTTGGCTAACGTGGTGCCATTGTTTTAAGAAGGGTGGTAAGGACAAGCCAGGGAACTATAGACTAGTGAGCCTGACGTCGGTGGTGGGCAAATTGTTGGAGGGAATCCTGAGGGACAGGATGTACATGTATTTGGAAAGACAAGAACTGATTAGGGTTAGACAATATGGCTTTGTGCATGGGAAATCATCTCTCACAACCTTGATTGAGATTTTTGAGGAAGTAACAAAGAGAATTGATGAAGGCAGAGCGGTAGATGTGACCTATATGGACTTCCGTAAGGCGTTTAACAAGGTTCCCCATGGGAGACTGGTTAGCACGGTTATATCTCATGGAATGCAGGGAGAACTAGCCATTTGGATACAGAACTGGCTCAAAGGTAGAAGACAGAGGGTGGTGGTGGAGGGTTGTTTTTCAGACTGGAGGCCTGTGACCTGCGGAGTGCCACAAGGATCGGCGCTGAGCCCTCTACTTTTTGTCATTTGTATAAACGATTTGGATGTGAGCATAAGAGGTATAGTTAGTAAGTTTGCAGGTGACACCAAAATTGGAAGTGTAGTGGACAGCAAAGAAGGTTACCTCAGATTACAACAGGATCTTGATCAGATGGGCCAATGGCTGAGAAGTGGCAAATGGAGTTTAATTCAGATAAATGCGAGGTGCTTCATTTTGGGAAAGCAAAACTCATCAGGAGTTATACACTTAATGGTAAGGTCCTAGGGAGTGTTGCTGAATAGAGAGACATTGGAGTGCAGGCTCATAGCTCCTTGAAAGTGGAGTCGCAGGTAGATAGGTTAGTGAAGAAGGCGTTTGGTATGCTTTTCTTTATTGGTCAGAGTATTGAGTAAAGGAGTTGGGAGGTCATATTGTGGCTATATAGGACACTGTTGGAACATTGTGTACAATTCTGGTCTCCTTCCTATTGGAAGGATGTTGTGAAACTTGAAAGGGTTCAGAAAAAATTTACAAGGATTGTTGCCAAGGTTGGAGGACTTCAGCTCTATTGAGGCTGAACAGGCTAAAGCTGTTTTTCCTGGAGTGTCGGAGGCTGAGGGGTGACCTTATAGGGGTTTATAAAATTATGTGGGGCGTGGATAGAATAAATAGACAAAGTCTTTTCCCTGGGCTCGGGGAGTCCAGAACTAGAGCGCATCGGTTTAGGGTGAGAGAGTAAAGATATAAAAGGGACCTAAGGGACAACTTTTTCACTCAGAGGGTGGTACATGTATGGAATGAGCTGCCAGAGGAGGTGGAGGCTGACACAATTGCAACACTTAAAAGGCATTTGGATGGGTATATGAATAGAAAGTGTTTGGAGGGATATGGGCGAGAGGTGCTGGCAGGTGGGACTAGATTGTGTTGGGATATCTGGTCGGTATGGACGGGTTGGACCGAAGGGTCTGTTTCCATGTTGTACATCTCTGTGGCTCTATCTCTCTCAAGTCTACTATTAGCCTCCTCTTCTGGAGAAAATATCTTCAGGTTGTTAAATGTATTAAACTTAATCTCATTCAAATTGGTATTAAATTTATAGTATTATCTGAACATACCCCAGTCCTTCAACATTTAGATAAAGTATGCACAAAATGTGATCTTTACCATGACCTAGGTTTTGTTCGTATTTGTGTGCATTGCTGTTGATACTGATTGTCTATCCTGAGTTGCCCTACTGCAATGTGTGTTGCCTTCTTTATTGTGGTTTCATGTACTTTAGTGGAAGTGGGACAGTTAAAAATCAACCATATTGGTATGAGACTGGAGCCACCTATAGGCCAGACTTGGTAAGAAAAACATATTTTCTTCTCAAAAAATTATTAGTTAAGATGCCCTGACAGTCTTACAGAATCATGACTATTTTGCTTGGATAATTTTTTAGAAACTTTATTCATGTTCTCGAACTACAAGTTGGGATTAAGAGTTCAAACTATCTCGAGTAATTGTCTCATAATATAACCATGACACCAATGTATTCACAAATGTAAGGATAGCTTCAAGGGTGAGGTGTAATTAATTTGTGTCAGTTGATGAGCAACAGAGTTTGTATTGGTCTTAGGACATGAGTATTGTCAGCAAGGCCTGCATTTATTGCACAACTCTAATTGTCCTTGAAAAGGTAATGGCAAGGATCTATTTAGAACCTCTGTTTCAATGACATACACGTTTGATACAACCACAGTGCTATTAAGTGCTTAATAGTCAAGGAATGGCAAAATATTACAAATTTAGAATTGTGTGAGACTTCAGAGTGAAGTTTGCAGTTAGTGGTTCTGTTCCTGCAGTGCTTGTGCTTCCAGGTAGTGGAGGTTACAATTTTCGGAGTGCTGTGGAAAAAAAGGCTTGGTGAATTGCTCTTGTACAACTTGTTAACACTGCTGCAGTTGTTGCTGATGTCAAGAGTGAATGTTTAATTGATAGTTTATGAATAAGATGGGCCCATTTCTGGCAAAACTAGCATACATCTTGCTCAACAATCATCATGAGACCTGTTTGATAATTTCTGAAGTATTTTGAGACACTGTGTAGTTTTAGAGACTTACTTTGGCTACTCCAGACAAGGACAGATGAATCACCAGCTTTGCAAACAGTTGAGGAAGCAGGTTAGCAGCTTAACAAAGAAGAATACAGAGCACAGAAGTCTGGTTTGAATCGACATGGCAAAGATCTTTCCACTGATTATAGAGACTAGGACCCAAGGGCATAGTCTCAGAATGAAGGGACAGTTTCAGAACTGAGATGAGGAAGTGCTTGACTCGGAGGATGATGCATCTGTGGAACTCATTGCTACAGTAGGCTAAGTCATTGAGTACATTTATGACAGAGATGGGTTCTTGATTAGTAAAGGGATCAAAGATTACATAGAGAAGACAGGAGAATGCGGTTGAGAAACATCAGCTATGGTGGAACAGACTCGATGGGCCTGATAGCTCAATCTGCTCCAATATCTTACATAAGACCACTTTTAGACCATAAGAGCAGCTACTGATGGAGTTACTCACTGGTACTAGAGAGCCTCTTGAGCTTGTTTCTTCCTGTTAGAGCTGAAGTGTCACATTACAAGAAACACATAGATAATTGGTGGGTATGTCTTCCATGTGTCTTGAATAATGGGTTTAAATTGCCCGTAGTGTTAGGTAAGGGGTAAATGTAGGGGTATGGTGGGTTGTCCTTTGGCGGGTCGGTGTGGACTTGTTGGGCCGAAGGGCCTGTTTCTACACTGTAAGTAATCTAATCTATGCTTTCCTTTATTGCACAGAGCATTGAGTATAGGAGTTGGAAAGCTATGTTGTAGCTGTATAGGACATTGGTTAGGTCACTTTTGGAACATTGTGTACATTTCCAGTCTCCTTCCTATAGGAAGTGTGGTGTGAAATTTGAAAGGGTTCAGAAAGGATTTACAAGGATGTTTCCAGGGTTGGAAGATTTGAGCTATAGGCAGAGGTTGAATAGGCTGGGACTATTTTCCCTGGAGCATTGGAGGCTGAGAAATGACCTTATAGAGATTTATAAAATCATGAGGGGTATGAATAGGGTAAATAGACAAGGTCTTTCCCTTGGGGTGGGGGAGTCTAGAACTAGAGGGCGTAGATTTAGGGTGAGAGGGGAAAGATGTAAAAGAGACCTAAGGGGCAACTTTTTCATGCAGAGAGTGATGCGTGTATGGATTGAGCTGCCAGAGGAAGCGGTGGAGGCTGGTACAATTACAATATTTAAAAGGCATCTAGATGGGACTAGGTTAGGTTAGGATATTTGATTGGCATGGATGAGTTGGACCGAAGGGTCTGTTTCCACACTGTACATCTCTATGACTCTATGATTCTTTGACAGCAACTCAAAGCAATGTCCTCAACTTAAATGAGGGTGATTACAGTGGGTATGAAGGATGAATTTTCTAAAGTGGGCTGGGAAAATAGACTTAAGGGGAAAAGTCAGTGGATGATCACCAGCAGACATTTAAACAGGTATTTTATAATGCTCAGCAAAAGTTCATCCTGGTCAAAATAAATATCTCAGTGAGAAGGATGAACCATTGGTGGTTAAGAGATGATTGAAGAAGGTAATCACCAGAGGATTGGGTTTTATTTTAAGGAACCAGTAGCAGGTGACTAAAAAGCAAAAAGATGAAGGAAATTGATAATGAAAGTAAATTGGTAGGAAATATTAAAACAAACAACAAGATTCTGAAATTGTCATGGGTGATTTTAATCTGCATGTTGAGTGGACAAATCAGATTTGCAAGGATGCATGGAAGCTGATTTTGTATATGAAATGTGAGGAGAAAATAGCTAAACTAAGTATAGGACTCATGGAAGAAGGGAAAATGGCTAATAATTTAGTCCAGTATTTTGCATGGATCTTCATAGTGGAGGATACCAGAAACATCCCTGAGAAAGCAAATAAGATTCCATTGGGAGGAAAAGCTTTGTAACCTCTGAAATCTAATATTAATCTTGCTTTTCTGCACCTTCTGTCTAACAGTAACCTTGTATGCCTCTCTCTATTGAAACACCCATAGTTCTGTATGTCCTTATGATCTGCCTACACTGCACACCAAGCAAAACTTTTCACTGTACTTAGGTACATGTGACAACAATAAATCAAATAGTCAAATAACAGTCTGTATCACAAGGGGAAAAGTGTTTGACAAATTCATGGGATTAAAGACAGTCAAGTCACCGAGATCTGTTGGCTTGCATCCAAGGGTTTGCAACGAAGTAGCTGTAGAGGTAGTTGAGGTATTGGTTGAAATATTCCAGAACTCACTGGATTCAAGCAGGTTTTCAGTAGTTTGGAAAACCGCTAATTTGACACTGCTGTTCAAGAGCATTGGTAAACAGAAAGCAGGAATCTAAGCCAGTTAGTCTAGTATTTGTTGTTGGGAAAATGCTTGAGACCATGAGTAAGGAAGGCAAGATAGGACATTTAGAAAACCTTAACACAATCAGTCAACATGATTTGGTGGAAGGGAAGCTTTTTTTCTCATCAACCTGGTCAGGGATGTTTTTTTCATACTTGTTAGAGCAAGTAGGACTTGAGCCCAAGCCTCCCAGTCCAGGGGTAGGGACACAATCACAGCACCACAAGAGGGCAAAATCATGTTTGATAAACTTGCTATAGATCTTTGAGGATATAACAAGCAGGGTTGATAAGGGGAAACTAGTAGATGTAGGATATTTAAATTTTCAGAAATTATTATATAAAGCTATTGCCAACGATAAGAGCTCCTGGTATTGGTGTAATGTGTTAGCAGGATTGGTTTACAGATAAAAGACAGAATCAAATGACTGGGGGTTAAGGTTATTCTGATATTTTACCACAAATGCAACTTTGATAAAGTTCTGCAAATTAGGGTATAACATTTTGTTTGATCATGAATCGTTCAGAAGTATTTTTAACTGTTTTGAAAATATTTGTTAAATTTTGCTTGTTCTTTTATCTGGGCAGGATATATTCATGTTCATTACACGACAGCTGAAAGGATTGGAAGATACCAAAAGTCCACAGTTCAATAGATATTTTTATTTGTTAGAGGTAAGCCGTTTAAACCTGTTTTAAGATTACGGAAATTAAGCCTATATGTGACATTTTTAAAAAACACACTATTTACATCAAGAATTTTATTCTGAATGTAGATTTAACATTTTATTTAAAGGTTTAGCTGTCATTTGATAGAAGCTAGCTGAATGACAGAAATTACTGAAAATGTTGCAAAGCTCCTTGTATTCAGTCATAGTGGTGTTAACATGACTGTCTTGTGGAATCCCTTCATAGTACTGGAATATGTCTCCAGTCTTGAAAGCAAGTGTTTGAGAAAGAAACTTGTTAAAGAAAATATTGCTATCACTTTCAAATAAATCTGCAAAATATAATTATAGGAAACAAATATAGATTCATTTAAGATATATGCAAAGCTGATATTCAGAGGAGGAGAGGTAACAAATGCTTAGAATAATCTAGCTGGTGTTCACAAGAAAAATTATTTGGGGCATTCAGAATGTAGTCCGATTTAAAGATGGTATTCTTGAGCAATCAATATTTTGGGTTAAAATGTGTTCTTTTTTTGACTACTGTAAATATTAACTTCTGAAAACAGAGCAGTTGAGAAAGAAGCAGAGTTAATATTTCAGATCATTTCTTTCTTGGAATATCTCATTTTAATACAGTATCAAGTAATGCTGTTTTATACTGTATATAAAAACTTCTCATGCATTTTTTTTACGGATGTATTTGTAAGGTGGTGTATTCCACTCAAGCGCAGATTCAGAAAAGAAAGGCTTGCAATTCAATTTGAAAATATCTTTCTGACCATCTGAGAAAGTGGGAGAGCTGCTTTTTATTGGTAATCAAGAATGATTGTCAAAACAGACATACCTGCTTAGGTCAATTATTAACCTGTTGAGTTTTTCTTGATAGTTGCGTATTCTGCCTCATGCAGGTTGCCATAGGTTAAACTTTGACTGCAGTGTAATGAGGGGAGGTGATGGCCTAGTGATATTATCACCAGACAATTAATTCAGAGGCCCAAGTAATGCTCTGGAGACCCATGGCAGGTGGTGGAATTTGAATTCAATAAAAATCTGGGATTAAGTGTGTAATGATGACTGTGAAATTCTTGCTAGTTGTTGACAAAATCCATCTGGTTCACAAATGTCCTTTGGGAAGGAAATCAGCTGCCCTTTCCCAGTTTGGTCTCAATGCAGGTCCACAGCAATGTGGTCGACGCTCAATTGGGGATGGGCAATAAATACTGGCCTGGCCAGTGGTTTCTAGTTCCATAAATGAATAAAAATAATATAAATAGTGTTTTATTGTTTTAGCTCTCTTCATGTTTCACATTGTCATGGACCAAACCAAATGCCTCAAAATAGTTCAGGAGATAGAAGTAGTTCAGGTCTAAACTTATTTTAAAGGTAAGTGTAAAGTATCATGTTCCAGATGCAATTCAGTTGGTCAAACTACTTGACATTAAGCAAAACGTATTTTATTCATACACTAAAAATACAATGAAAGAAATTTGGAATAACATAACTTCTTGGAAAACTGAGAAAAATAGATTATTTAACCACTAAACAGTAACATTTCCAATTTTGTAACATCCCATGAAAGGCAAATTTAGTAAAATGAATTGTCCGACAGGCAATTCTCTGGTCCAGGAGAAAAAACATTGAGAGGAAACTGAGTGAGGGGGTAGCAGGGTGAGATGTATTGCAACTTCCAAACCTAAGTTCAATATCCCAACAGCAACTACTGAAAATCTAAAAATTAAAAATCCTAGCTCTCTGGGAGCTTGACTCCACCCATTTTGGCTGCTTTTACTGTTGCAACATCAACAAAAACTTGAGGCCTCTCCAGATGTCGACCTCAGTGGATTCACCTCTGCTTTAAAACCTCTCTTCAAAGAAATGTAGGACATAATACACCTCTTAAAGCGATAGTATCATCTCACACAGTTTTTCCATGTGTTGAGCACAGTTGAGAGGAGAAAATGGATCCTTAGGAGATCTGATAAATCCAGGTGGAAAAACTGGATTTAAAGAATGGATTAGAAGGAGAGTGGATGGAGAGATACTGGTGGAGAAGAGAATATAGGAGTGAGACATTGACATCTAACAACGTGGCGATGGTGCTGGGAGGATGTGTCTGCATGTAGAAAGGTGCTTTAAAGTATGAAATCATGGCGGTATGGCAGAGAAATGAGACTGAAGGAATTTAAACACATGGAAAAGAAATTTTGAGATATTAGAGCATGACTAATCTGATTGGGACTCAACTCTGCTAACCATGTGCATCAACACAGGCAACTCTTCCTCCCCCCCAACACAAAATAACCTTGGACTGCTCATAAATCTAAAATCTGTCAAACTCATGATTGAAGATATTCAGCGACCCAGCATTAATTCATTTCTGTAGAAGGGAATTCCAAAGATTAACAGACCTCTAAGTAGAAATTCCTCTTGGCACTGTTTAAATGGGAGGCCCCTTATTTTAAATCTGTTCCCCAAGTTATAGATTACCCCAAAATGGGACACATCCCCTCAGCATTTACCTTGTAAGCCCCCTAAAAATCCTACACACTTCATATTCTGTATAAGGTTGCTTGCTTCTTCTAAACTTCAATGTTTACAGCCTCATTCTGCTTAACTTTCCTCGTGAGTCAATCGGTTCATCCTAGCAATCAATCTACTAACCTTCTCAACTGCCTCCAGTTAAAGTAGAAATCTCCTTTTAAGTAAGAAGACCAAAACAATGAAATCTAGGACAATGAGAGACTGCCAAATCACAGTTAACAGAATTTGGTTACGCATTTAAAATGTGTAAAGTAGAACTTGGAAGTGGTTAACTGAGGATGAATACTGAGTGGCCAATCAGAAGATTGTGGTGCTAATCAAGCATGTGGATGACAGCACGATAGTTTCAACAGCAAGTGGTCACCAATGATTAATGATAATTAACAGAAAAAAATAAAACATTAAAAGTTATAATAAAAAGAAAATACCATGGTTGCTGGGAATCTGAAATGATAATTACAAAATGCTGGGGACACTCAGGTGTGGCAGCAACTGTGGAGAGAGAAACTGCTAACCTTTTGAATCTGACATGACTTGTGTTGCTGCCAGAACTGAGTTTGTTGAGTAATTTCTGCTTTTATTTAAAATATGGTCTGATTTACCAACAGATAGTTGTTGTATTGTGGGATCCTGTGGAATCCCTCATGTTGCAGTCTGATCAAATTGTCTAGTAAATTGAAATTTTGCTGTGCAATTGCCTTACTCCTGGAATTAAAGTGAAGGATTCTGTTGCAGTTGGCTGAGTTACTCAGGAAAGGCTGGGTCCTTTAATCTAATCTAGCTCTACAGTAATTATTAAACTGATCCCTCAAGGAGTAATCTCACGCTCAACCATATTCCTCTGTATGCCCACATCCTCTATCACACCATGCACCCAAAAAAAATCATAACAATTGCTACTCCTCTGAAAATCTCACCTTCCATTATACCTGTATCCTGTAAGTTAAAATGTGGCACTTCAAATGGAATTTGGGCCAATTGGAGTGGGAACAAAGCAGAATGAGTCCAGCTATGAACATTGTCAGTGGTACTTCTCAATGAATGTTTGAGGGTTGAAGTCAAAATAGAGCCTATCCAAACTACAAAGGGAGTGAAGCAGCCCTTTGATATAAGGCAGCAGTGGATTGCTCAATAAAAGCGTTGAGGATCAAATCTTGCCAGTCACAGCAGCAATGAACCCCCTGTAGGAACCCTCCTAGCATATGAACAAGCTGTGACATTAGCAGAAAGTTGATTGGTATGTAATTATGAGCAATGCAGTTGGGAAGAAATGTTTCCCCTTATAGAGGGGTCACTAACAAAAGGTGTAGATTTAAGATAAGGGGCATGGACTTTTTCTGAGTTTGGGGGATTTGGAGCTAATTATCTGAAGGAGTGGTGGAGGTTGGAACCCTCAATATTTAAGAAGTATTCAGCTGAACAGTGGAGACACTATTATATACACGGTTATGGGCCAAGTGCTGGAAAATGGGATTAGAGCAGATATATACCTGGTGACTGCTGCAGATGTGATTGCCAAAATGGGGCTCTTTCTCTGCTCTAAACCTTTACGGCTATATTCCTACATTGGCAAAAGAAGTAGTATTGAAACAAAATAAATTTCACAATACTTGAAGAATGAATTTTTGATTTGCAGTACCTCCTGCTCCCTGATCATTGTTGCAATTACTGCAGAAGCTTTCCCTCCATAACCCTCAGAGGGAACCCAAGGCAGCACTGCTGTAAGTTTGCACAAGGGAACCTTTGCTCATCAAGCTACAGGTTGTCTGCTGGGGGCAGTGGTTTTTTTTTTTGTAGCTGTTGAATCTTTTTGGGAGTTCAGCCAACCACTTTCGCTGAACATAATTTTGTGGATCCTGGGGGCAGTGATGGTGAAACTGCTCCTCTTGGCTGCTGAGAGAACTTGGCCTCTCAGGTGTGACTGAGCTTGGTAGCTTTTCCTTCTGTATATCTGTTCCTCTCTCACCCTCTGTCTCTGTGTCAAAACTTACATCATTACCTCATGGCTCACAGCTGCTAAATTTATCTGGACTAATGAAGGAGGTATCATCGACGATAGATATTAATACCATCTGATGATTGATCTTCATCTGTTCCTTTTCTTGAAAATGTTTGCTACCTTTTAAACTGGAACTGATTTAGAACCAATGAAATTTTGAAGTACTAAAGCCAACATATCCATCTGACTGCAGCCGACTCTCATGTTTAGTAAATTCCATTAGAGTTACAATGCACTGAAATTTCCCTCATAGACCGTTGGATTTGTCAACTTTTCATTGGATTAATTTCTCCACTGCTTTTTCTTTATTAATGATACTTTAAATTTGTTACCCTCTTTCGATCCTTGATTCCCATTCTGTTGGTTATGTTTTTTGTCTTCTGCAATAAAAACCTGTACAATTTTTTTTATTTATTGTCTCTCCTGTTTCTTTATTTCCCATGTAACTTCTCCTATCTCTGTCTTGTCAAAGATGCACAATTAGTTTTGCAATAAGCGTTTTTGTTTTGTTACGATTTTCTAGTTTCACCCACTTTCAAGCTTTATTGATTAGCCATGTTAATGCTGTGTTAATTGTCTTTATCGGTTAGGAATACATAGATGGAGAGCATTGATTTAGTATCTTGAGCACAAAAAAGGAGGAACTTCTGGAATATTGCAGGAGAATCTACATTCTATAGTTTTAGTATGAAGTGAGTGATTAAGCTGCTGCTTTCATTTCACTCTCGAGTTATTGTTGATGTTTAAAATTCTTCAGTTGCTCAGGCTTGATACTGCTATGATTAGACCGTCTTTCCACTGGCGATCTTGATCCCGAAGCACATATCGATGTATTATGGATTGTTTATATCCTTATTTGCCATTGTATCTTTGAATTACCCGAGAATAAGTTTTGTGGTTGTAATGATGGTGATTCCAATGTTAAGATGTTTATTTTCTCTCAGTTTATAATTTTGCTAGTGTTGTTGTTCAACTTTTTATATTGTCTTAACTAATATAGTTGGTGTTTATTACAAGTAAAGAAGTCTTGCTGCAATTGTATAGAGCTTTGATGTGACTGCACCTGATTCTTAGTGTACAGTTTTGATCTCCTTAGCTAAGGAAAGATATCATTGCTATAAAAAGTATACAATGACAATTCACCAACTCAATTTTTCAGCTGGCTGAATTGAGCCTGGAGGTAACCTTGGAAGGCACTTTGTTTCTGGTTTCTCTCCCTTTTACTTAAATGATAAAAGATTTCCCAAATCAAATGTGTATTTTCTGAACCAAGAGAGCTTTGGGAAATTTTCACTAATACATTTGCAATTTCCTTTCCTTCTATCTTGAGTGGAAGTCATAAGGGTAGATTGTCTGTCTTAAGCGCTGAAATTTTCGCCATTATCATCCTTAACTTAAATCTGTTGATTTGCTTCTTGGACTTTAAGTTCCTGTGTACTTTTTCCATGTTTCTGCTCTGAAAACTGATTGCTTATTCTAACAGGTCTGCAGTTTTCTTGTTTATTGACAGCTGTGGCTCAGTTGATTACATTCTTACCTCTGAGTCACAAGATCGTGATTCAAGTCGCATTTCAAGGTTTGAGGATAAATATAATGGCTCAGTTCAGTACTGAGAGAATGCTGCAGTGGAGAAGGTGCCATCTTTGGGATGAATGTTTAGCCATACCTGCCTGCTTGGAGAATATAAAAGATAATATGACCGTATTTTTAAGGAGAACAAGAAAGTTACCTTGGGTGTTCTGGCCAACATGTATAACTCACTTAATGTTATAAAAACAGATTGTTTGGTAATTGTCAGATTGCTTTGCCCTTTACTGATTAGCTACCACATCTCCAACATTGTGGTGGTGGCTGTACTTCAAAAGTACTTTTTTTGGCAGCAAAAGGTCTTCCAAATTCACAACCCCTATCACTTTGAAGGGCAAAGGCAGCAGAGACATTTCCAGTTGCAAGCTTCCTTTTAAGCATCTTCTCAATCCTAATTCAGAGCTGTTGCTGTTCCTATTATGTTCTTTGGTCAAACATCTGGAATGCCCATCTGAACAGCATTTCTGGTTTGCTTAAACAAGATGGATTGCAGTGGTTCAAGAAAGCAACTTACCAACGCTTCAAAGACAGCTGGGTTGGGATAATAAAAGTGATATTCATAGCCAATGAAAAAGTTGCTTTGAGACTTGAAGAGAGCGAAATAAATGCAACCTTTCTTTTACCCATATCTATGTTTATTAATAAATACAGTGCAGAAAAGGCCCTTTGGCCCATTGAAGCTGCACTGACAAGAACTATCACCGAAGACACTAATCGCAATTTCCTGCACTTCGTTCCATATCCTTGAATGTTTGAAGTGCCCATCCAAATAATTTAAAGCTTGTAAGCTTTCTGGCCTTGACTACCTTCCCAGGCATTGCATTCTATAATTTCTCCTATTGACAGAGGAGGAAAAGGTATTTTCCCAAATCCCCTCTGAATCTCCTGCCCCTCACCCTAAAACTGTGCCCTCTTGTGATTGACTCTTCAAGGGAAACAACTGCTCTGTATTCACCTTGTCCATACCCCTCATTATCTTAAATATCTCAATCATGTCCCCCCTCAGTCTTCTCTGCTCTAGAGAAAACAAACCAAGTCTATCTAGTTTCTCCTTATAACTCAGTTTTTCCAACCCAGGTTAACCTCCTCTGTACTCCCTATAGTGCTGTCACATTTTTGCTGCAGTGAGGTGACCTGAACTGCATACACAACTCCAGCTGTGCCCTGACCGATGCTCGGG
The DNA here is from genome assembly GCF_020745735.1 of Hemiscyllium ocellatum. Taxonomy (NCBI): domain Eukaryota; kingdom Metazoa; phylum Chordata; class Chondrichthyes; order Orectolobiformes; family Hemiscylliidae; genus Hemiscyllium; species Hemiscyllium ocellatum. The sequence continues at coordinate 105,439,928 of NC_083401.1, forward strand.
GGGAAAGAACTGGAAATTACATCACCCACCTTAAGAAACCAAGACCTAGAATAGAGAGGTGAGACATAGGACCAACTCTTCACCAGAGACTCTCACTGATGATATTACCTAGTCATGGTGATAAAACATCTGAAAACAAACCTTCAAGCTAACTTAGCTACTTACTCTCAAATTCGTTAGTCTTTCTCCATTTAAATACTACTCAGCTCCTTTTTTTTTCCTGCCAAAAATGCTTAACTTCACATTTCCTTAAACGGTATTCCACCTACCAAATTTTTGTCCACTCACTTCACCTGTCTTATCCCTTTGCAGATTCTGTGGTATCCTCACCACTTGCCTTCCCACCTACTTTTGTCTCATCTCCAAGCTATAGTATATTCATTTTTCTCCATGTGAGTCAGTAATGTGTACTATAAATGATTGTGGCCCTGACACTGATTGCCATGATACTTTACTAGTTACATGGCATCCTGAAAGTGTTCCTTTATCCTAACTCCTATTAGTTAGCCAATTTTCTATCCATGCTAATACGTTGCTTTGAATACCACGGGCTCGTAACTTATGTATGATTTGGAGATGCCAGTGTTGTACTGGGGTGTACAAAGTTAAAAATCACAGAACGCCAGGTTATAGTCCAACAGATTTATTTGGAAACACTAGCTTTCGGAGCGCTGCTTCTTCAGGTGGCTGTGGTGTATAAGATCGTAAGACATAGAATTTATATCAAAGATTTACCCTGTGATGTACCTTATGTAGCTTAATATGTGGTAACTTATTGAATGCCTTCTGAAATCAAAATATCTTGTATTCACTGCTTTCCCTTCACAAAGTTTTGTTAATATTTTTATTGAGAAAAAGATTTTGAATTTTTTACGAAATTATAAAATTAGTAAGAAATAGTATAACAATCTTATTACAACACCAATAACAGTAAACAAACTGCAACTCTACTCCACATACAATTTTAAAAGGAAAGAAAGAAAAGTCGCAAATTGCAATTCAGTATGAACCAAGCCAAATAAAATTAAGATACAACACTCAGTGCAGCCTCACCAAAGCTCCTCATTACCAGGAGCATCAGTTGGCATACCTGTATTATTTGGAATTCCTCCTCCCAGGGGCCCGGCCCATCAGACGCAGCCCTCATGGCTGCACAAAGGCCCTGAACATTATAACTGACAAGTCTGTGTCTATATAGTTCAAAAAGGACCACCACGTTCTATAAAAGAACATCATTTTCTGGTGCACTGTATTAGAAAGGAGGTTCAAAGGGGATGTGCTCCATAACTAATCTATGCCACCCCAAGAGCCCTGGGGGAATCTCCCAACACCCAGCTCATCAAAATGTTCTTCCTCGCCCAAAATGAAAGAATATTAAACTGTTTCTTCCCATGCACTTCCAAAGAGGGGAAATTCGGTGAACCCAAGAGGAGGGACCCTGGATCTATCTTGACCTCAGTTCCCAAGATACTCGCTATACCTACGAAGCTTGTGGCATGACCACAAGCAATGAGTAAGAGTACCAACATCCGTTTTACATTTGGGGCACATTGGAGATGCTCCGGTCTTAAATTTCACAAGCTGCTTTGGTGCCAAATGAGCCTTGTGGAGTTGCATAGCCCTCGTCCTGTTGCAGATTGAAATCTTCCTTGCATTCTCCCAAATATCCTCCCATGCCTCTGACGAAATTTTCACCCCCAATTCCTCACTCCAGATCCCACACAGCTGCTCAGCGTCCTTTGAGATGTTACCTTCTAATAAACCGAGAGGATAACTGTGGACTGAAGTACTCTCCTCTCTACATCAGACATATAGAGACTAATCATTAATGTAGTCTTTTTCTGTATAAAAGCCCTAATCTGAAAAAAAATGAAAGAGGTCCCTCCTAGATAGTTCATATTTCTGGTGCAACTGTTCGAAAGACATCAAGACCTCCCCCTCAAATAAATCTCTCAAACAGGAAAATCCTCTGGGAAGCCAGAATCCATCAATCTCTTCTTTATTAGAAGGTAATGTCTTGCAGTACGATCCTCTGGGGCTTTCACCCTTTTAAAAATAAAGGACATAATATTTGCTTCTCTCAGAGAGGATGGGAGGCAGTCCTGACTGTATGAATGATTGTACATATCCAACATTGAGAAATTTGACTATGGATCCAGAATTGGCTGAGTGGTAGGAAGCAGGGGTGATGGTCATGGGATTTTTTTTTGACTGGAAGCCTCTGTCCATGGAAGTTCCACAGAATCTGTGTTGGGGGCCTTTGTTTGTGGTATGTATAAGAGTCTTAGGGTTGTAGAGATATACAGCATGGAAATAGAGTCTTCAGTCCAACTCGTCCATAATGACCAGATATCCGAAATTAATCTCGTCCCATTCGCCAGCACTAGGCCTATATCCCTCTAACTCCTTCCAATTCATGTACCCTTCCAGATGCCCTTTAAATGTTATAATTTTACTAGTCTCCACCACTTCCTCTGGCAGCTCATTCCATACATGCACCACCCAAGGGCCTCTTGGGTCCCTTTTAAAACTTTCCCTTCTCACCCTAAACCTAGGCGACACAGTGGGTTAGCACTGCTGCCTCACAGCGCTATTCACCCGGGTTCAATTCCCGCCTCAGGCGACTGACTGTGTGGAGTTTGCACATTCTCCCTGTGTCTGCGTGGGTTTCCTCTGGTTGCTCCGGTTTCCTTCCACAGTCCAAAACTGTGCAGGTTTGGTGAATTGGCCATAGTGTTCTGTGAAGGGGTAAATGTAGGGGAATGGGTCTGGGTGGGTTGCGCTTCGGTGGGTTGGTGTGGACTTGTTGGGCTGAAGGGCCTGTTTCTACACTGTAAGTAATCTATGTCATTTTGTTCTGGACTCCCCAACCCAGGGTCTATTTGTCCTATTCATGCCCATCATGTTTTTATAAGCCTCTATATGGTCAACTCCTATACTCAATGCTCTGACCAATAAAGGAAAGCATACTAAACTCCTTCTGCACTATCCTATCTACCTGAGACTCCACCTTCAAGAAACTATGAACCTGCACTCCAAGGTCTCTTTGTTCAACAACACTCCCCGGGACCTTACCATTAAGTCCTGCTCTGATTTGAGTTTCCAAAATGCAGTACCTCACATTCATCTAAATTAAACTTCATCTACCACTCCTCGTCCCATTGACCCATCTGATCAAATTCTGTAGTACTCTGAGGTAACCTTCTTCACTGTCCAGCGATTTAGACTTGAATGTGGGAAGGTTGATCAGGTTTGAGATTGAGAGAGAGAATATGATTGAAATATGTAAAATTCTAAGGGCATAGACAAGGTCCACAGAAATTTTCTTTTCCTCTTAGTGGAGGGATGAATGCCCAAGGAAATTGATATGAGATTTACATAGGATGAGGAAAAATCCTTTCACCCAGAGCATTTTGAGAATCTGCAACTCAGTGCCTAAGTGAGGTAAAAACAGAAATCCTCATAACATTTAAGAAGTATTTAGAAGTACAGATATGATGCCAAGATATACAAGGCAACTGGCCAAGTGCTGGAACATGGATCGGAATAGTTAGATGGCTGTTTTTGACCAGCATAGGCTCTATGGGCTGAAGGACCGCTTTCTTGCTGTAGACCTCTACCACTTTATCCTGCTTGATAACCACTCAAGTAAATTTGTCAGGCATGACTTCCCCGTCATGAAGCTATCCTGACTCTGCTCGATCATGGTATGAATTTATAAATGCTGTGCTATTACATCATTTATAATAGACTCATAGCATTTTCCCAATGACAGATGTCAAGCTAACTTGCTGTTTTGTCCTCTTCCCTTCTTAAATAAAGGGGTGAAATTAGCAGTTTTCAAGTCCTCTGGGATTTTTCCGTATTCTTAGGATTCTTTGAAAATTGTTGCCAATGCATCACTATCTCCATAGCTACTTCCTTCAGTATTCTGGGATGCATTTCATCGGGTCTAGGGGATTTATCAATCTTTGGCACCATTAGTTCCACTCATATGTCTTCTCTGGTAATGTTTATTTCAGCTCTTCCTTTTGCTCCTTGATTATTAGTAATTGGGAATGCTACTTGAAGACTGATGCAAAGTATTTATTCAATTCCTTTGCAATTTCCTGGTTCCCCATAAATATTTTTCCAACCTTGTTCCCTAATGGACCTATGTTCACTTTTTCTCTTCCTATTTGTATATTTCAAGAAGCTTTTGCTGTCTATCTTGCTGTTACTTGCAAGTTTAGTCTCAAAGTTTATATTCTCCCACAATTTGTTTTGATAGCCTTCTGTTAAACTTTTGAAATCCTCCGGCTTCCTGCTAGTCTTTGCAACATTGTTTTTTCCTATAACACTCCCAGACCCTACTTTTAACTGTATAAGTCCAGCCTTTGTTTGTTTTACCAAACTGGAAAACTTCACATTTATCCAAATTAAACTCAGTTTACTACTTCTCAGCCCATTGACCTAATCGATTAAGATTTCTTTGTCATCTGAGGTAACATTTTTACAGCCCGCTCCACCACCAATTTTGGTGTCATCTGCAAACTTACTAACTGCACCTCCTGTATTCTCATTGAAATGATTTATGTAAATGACAAACAGAAGTGGATCCAATCCCTGTAGAACACCGTTGGTAATGGGTTCCCCATTCGGAAAAACAATCCTCCATCACCACCTTCTGTCCCTGCTGTCACAATAATCTTTTATCCATTTGGTAAGCTCGCTGGGAATCTTGTGTGATCTCACCCTACTAATTAGTCTGTCATGCAGTGCCTGTCAAAATAACAACATTTATCGCTCTGCCCTCATCGATCATTTTGGTTACTTCCTCAAAAAACTCAAGTTCGTGAGACACAATTTCCCTTGCATAAAACCCCCTCACAATGCCAGGGACCCAGGTTCAATTCCAGCCTTGGACGACTGTCTGTGTGAAGTTTGCGCATTCTCCCCATGTCTGCATGGGTTTCCTCATGGTTCTCTGGTTTCCTCCCATAGTCCAAAGATGTGCAGGTTAAGCGGATTGGCTATGCTAAATTGTGCAAAGTGTCCAGGGATGTGCAGGCTAGGTGGGTAAGCCATGGGGAATACAGGGTTACAGAGATTGGGGTGGTAGGGGTCTGTGTGGGAGGTTTGTCAGCTGGTCGGTTGTGGACTCGATGGGCCAAATGGTCTGCTTCCATACTGTAGGGATTTTAATGAAAACCATGCTGACTATCCCTTGCCTCTCCAATTGCATGTAAATCCTACCTTTCAGAATCACCTCCAAGTAGAGTGTCTCATTTGTGAAAATTGATGCAAAGTATTTAGTAAGAACCATTCCAACTTCCTATCCCTCTGCAAACAGCTTACCCTAATGGCTCCTAACAGCCTTTTATCAGATTATCTGTTTTGTAATCCTCTACTGTTTATGTATTTAGAAAAAAAATCTTTGGGGTTTTGTTGATGTTTTTCATACATTTTCAACATTATATACTTTCATATAGTTCAAGTAGCAGTGAATGCTATTTAGTTTTAAGTCAAGTTTTGCTGGATTATATATCAACTTGTATTATCTGTAGTTTTGGAGACATTCTTGAGCAATTCCTGTCTCTAAGGCTCTTCCATGTGCAAGTTCTTATTTCACATTGTTTTTGTCGAAAATATAGCACTTAATTCATAAAAAAATCTCTCAAAACAATTGGATACACTTGGCCATTGTAACCCTAGGTTTCAAATCTCAGCCGTATTGTGTGAGTCCCATTTTTAAAACCGTGAATGATGTTCTATTTCAGCATTTGCTCTATTGTTTAAAAATATTTGGGAGCCCACATATTTGTAGTTTGTTGACTTCATGCTGATTATTTTGAAGTTATGTTTCTGCAGATATTGAATTCACAATTAAGAGAATAAAGGGGAAAAGCAGGAAAATAGAATTGGTGACAATGAGATCAACCGTAATTTAATTGGAGCAGACTTGATAGACTGAATGGCCTACTTCGGCTCCTATGTCTTATGCCATTTAATTATTTTCTTGGGAATAGTAAACTTAGTATGTAATTTTGCTCCACAGAATTTGGCGTGGGTCAAGTCATATAACATCTGTTTTGAGCTTGAAGATTGTAATGAGATTTTTATACAGCTCTTCAGGACTCTCTTCTCAGTCATTAAGTAAGTATTTTTTAACTCTCAATATACTTTGTTACATCATATTTTGTTCCAAATGTTAAAAACAGGAGAAAATTATTTATTTCCTCTTGTTTTCTAGCTGTACTTAGTGTGAACCCTATATACTTAATGCAAGGCACATAACTCTAATAGATATGAGTCTGCCCAAAGAAATATTAGATTTGGTTTTTCAGAATCATTAGAATCCCTGCAGTATGGAAACAGGCCATTCAGCTCAACAAGTCCACACTGACCCTCTGAAGAGTGACCCTCTGAAGAGTAACCCACTCAGGCCAATTTCCCCTACCCTTATTACTCTATATTTACACCTAACTAAAGCGCCTAACCTACATATTCCTGAACACTACGGGCAATTTAGCATGGCCAATTCACCTAACCAGCATGTCTTTGGATTGCGGGAGGAAACCAGAGGAAAGCACACAGACACGGGGAGAATGTTTTGGTCCAGGATTGCTACTCGTGTTTCTGTTGTTCTTCCACTTAGTCCAAGTTCTCTCAGGATAGACTAAAGATCAAAGTTGGCATCTTGCAGCTTGTTTGTCTGGGCACATTAACTGCTGAAATGCAGATATCATTTTTTAACTTGTTTTTTGTTTCCCATTAATACGGTTATCCAATTTCCTCCTTGTGTAACCATGATAATTTTCAGGGAAGCAGTATTGTAGGCAAATGGAAGAACTTAAACAGATCTTCCCGTTGAATATTGCTATGTTTGAATTACTCACCTTTTATATTATAAAATAGTCGTGGCATTTATATAGTTCGCATTCACATATATCATTGAATCTTGATTAATCTTAGTCACTGAGGAATTCTTTTTGTCTATGTTTAATTTCTTAAATGATCATTCCATGTGCGCTAGATAATTGTGCTTTTGTTGCATAGTGTGTTTTTTGACAATTAGAGGTGATACAAAGAACACATTAGAGTAATCAATTATCTCTACTACCTGGTACAATATCTAGTGTGGGGTTTAGTTTGTTAGTTTTCTCCAAAATGTGATTTGTGAAGTTCTAAATATACATTCTTCTGCTCACTGTAAATTCAAATTAAATACAATGTGTTGTATCAATCTTTTGATTATATATTTGTGGTAACAGGATCAGGAAAGGTGATCAAATGTTTATGTTCAGTGGTAATATAATTGTAAGCCACCTTTTCATAGTTGCATGGCAAAATGCCATCCAATCAAAGTAAAAGTGACAATTTGAACTTCAAACATAAAAATCGCCATAGATTTAGGACATTGTAGAATACAGTATAGGCAGTAGCAGGAAAGTAGAAGCCACAGTCAGATTAGCTATGTCCTTGTCAAATGAATGAGTAGGCTCGAAGGGCTGAGTGGACGACTACTGTTAATTCACGTTTGTAAATAGTCTCCGTAAGTTTTTTCCAAAAGTTGTTATTCCCAAATGCAGCAACTACAGGAGGCACACAGAGTCTGTTTTCAAGAGGTGCACTAATAATCCTATTTGCAGAATGAGGAACTGTAGGAGGTAGTTCTGTAATCAATAATGATTTGAACATGTTTTTATCGTAGCAACAGCCACAATCAGAAGGTTCAGATGCACATGTTGGATTTGATGAGTTCTATCATCATGGAAGGAGATGGAGTAACTCAGGACCTACTGGACTCTATTCTTATCAACCTTATTCCTGCTCACAAGGTATTTGATTTTGAATGGGATATTTTGATAGGAAACAAAATTATCTGAAGTAGAAATAAACATCTGATAACTGTTAAATTGCAGTTGTCCTAAACTGCTGTTTTCTAGCATCTTGCCTGTTGTGCATCAGATTTGTCTCTTGGATGATTGACAGTTCTCAATGTCTATTCTTTTTCGCGCCTTTTCATTGAATCGACCTTTTCCAAGTCTTTGAGATGTTTTCTGAGGATTTAAAGCGCATTAAACTGTGATCCAAAATTATTTGACTATCTACCATAGTCTCATTTGTGGTCTTCTGTTACACCTTTATAATGTAATGAGCTGATCTGCTTTTTATTTGTGAAATTTCATGCTGAACTGCACCTTTAGCTTCATTTTTTTTTGTGCTTATCATACTTCTTTTTAAAAAGAAACCTATTTTCTGTGATTACCAGTACCACCATTCTTGTACTTCATCGTTCCACTGAATTCTCCCTCAAATATACCAAGTCAAATCAGATAATTTGTGTCCATTCAGAACCGTGTGTGGCTTGAAGATATTTTTCATGAGCAACTAAGGTGATATTTGGTGTCTACTTTGCAGCATGCCACCAAATTTCAAACATGGAAAGTAAATTACAGGTAATGTGATATAAAACCTTTATTAAACGGTCAAGTCGCCATAGGCCTGCTCTCTCGTTCGAGAGAAGAGAGCTAGTTGTGGTCTAACTTGAAGGTCACAATGCTTCAGGTGAGGGGAGAGGTTGTGAAGAAGACTCCTTCATGGTCACCTCAGTTGGTGCAGGAATTGAACTGCATTATTGGTCTCACTCTGCTTTGCAAACCAACTGAAAGATAGATTACAGGAGGAAGAAAGATTGAGGACTGTAATGCATTTTACAGTTTTGAGGTTCTTAGATTGAAGATGTAGTCGCACTATAAATCTTCCTTCTTTCTAAATCCATGATGTGAAATCAGTATCTTTGGAGCTACGAAGGAGGTAGAAATAAAGACTGGGATATTGGAGGTGCCAGAGTGATCAATAGATTCTATTTTCTAGCAGAATTATGTTCACATATACAAGCCCCAGTGGTGGAACAGCTGTCTTCTTGAAACTAAGAAGCAGAAGACTGAATTTTTAAGGGAACTTGCAAGTAAGAAGGTGCAATGAGTTGGCTATTCATGTGTAAATGTAAGCAGATGAATCCCTTTCGTGCTGCAGATCCCACCACTGTTACCCAAGCTTATACGATTGTTATTCAAATATGTATGGTTCTAACTGCTCTGTTAACTCAGTAAAGTTTTTGTTCCCTAAAGAAACAAAACTAAGACTTATCACATTTTTCAAAGCTGTGAAACAATTTCATATGTAGGATAATAAGAGCTGCTATGAACCCAGAGAAATCCTATCCGTCCTAAGGCAGTTGGAGTGCATCATCTGGTTTATAATTTGATCAACAAATTTGAGTTTCTTCAAGGGTTTTCGGGTATTCTGATGTTGTATGTGCTTGAAGGTTTTCTTGTACGTCGATTCCTTTTCCTGCAGGTGAGAACCCTGTGACGGTGAGGAGTGTGGGGCTGGACAAAGGAGGGGTAAAGACTTTAGAGCAAGTGAGGGAATGGGAGTTGTTTAGTGCACAGAATATTTTGAAGTGAAAAACACTTGCTTTTTAGTTGGATTTTCAACTCAGGATTCAGACTTCAAGGATCGACCAGTTAGGCTCTGATCACAATTTTTAAAAAAGGTCTGTGAAATATCAAGGGACTACATATTTTTCAGATATTGAAGCAATCCATCTCCAAATTCAGTATTCAGGCTTGGGCCGATGAGTGGCAAGTAATATTCACATCATCCAAGTGCCAAACAATTATATCTAAGAAGAGAGTTGAATCTGCTCACTAGATATGATCATTACCATTGCTGAATCTACCACTGTTAACATTCTTGGGACTTCCATTAATCAGAAATTGAACTGGACTAGTCATCTAAATACTAGAGAAAGGGTAACTGGAGAAAGGATTGGTCCACTAAAGGATAATAAAGGAAGGCTGTGTGTCGAACGTGAGAGAATGGGTGAGATCCTGAATGATTTCTTTGCATCGGTGTTCACTGAGGAGAGGAACATGATGAATCTTGAGATTAGAGGTAGAGATTTCATTAGTCTGGATAAGTAGGGAAGATGTGTTGGGTAGGCTAGAGGTTATTAAGGTGGACAAATCCCCAGGGCTGGTGGGATCTATCCCAGTTTGCTGAGGGAGGCGAGAGAGGAAATAGCTGGGGCCCTGACAGATATCTTTGTGGCATCCCTAAATACAGGTGAGGTGCCGGAGCACTGCAAGGTTGCCCATGTTGTCCCCCTATACAAGAAGGGTAGTAGGGATATTTTGGGTAACTACATACCAGCGAGCCTGACGTCTGTGTTGGGAAAGTTGCTGGAGAGGGTACTGAGGGATAGGATCTATTTATATTTTAAAAAGTTATAGGCAGCATTGTTTTGTGTGGGGGGAGGGGGGGGATCTTGCCGTACCAACTTAATAGAGTTCTTTGAGGAAGTGACCAAGTTGATAGATGAAGGGAGGGCTGTTGATGTCATATACATGGACTTTAGTAGGGCGTTTGATAAGGTTCGCCATGGTAGACTACTGGAGAAAGTGAAGTCACATGGTGTGCAGGGTGTTCTAGCTAGGTAGATAAAGAACTGGTTGAGCAACAGGAGACAGAGTGTAGTAGTTGAAGGGAGTTTCTCGAAATGGAAACAGGTGACCAGTGGAGTTCCACAGGAGTCAGTGTTGGGGCCACTGTTGTTTGTGATATACATAAATGATCAGAGGGCTCTGTTGGTATGATCAGCAAGGTTGCAGGTGACACTGAGATTGGTGGAGTAGCAGAAAGTATAAGGGTCTGTCAAAGATTACAGGAGGATGTAGATAGCCTGGAGAGTTGGGCGGAAAAGTGGCAGATGGATTTCTATCCAGGCAAATGTGATTCATTTAGGCAAGACTAATTCGAGAGCGAATTATACAATGAACGGTAGAGCCTTGGGAAAAGTTGATGGGCAAAGAGAGATGGGAGTGCAGGTCCATTGTAACCTGAAGGTTACTGCACAAGTGGATAGAGTTGCAAAGAAGGCATATAGTATACTTGCCTTCATTGGATGGGGTATTGAGTATAAGAGCTGGCAAGTCATGTTAAAATTGTACAAGACATTGGTTCGGCCAGTTTAGAATACTGCGTACAGTTCTGGTCGCTACATTACCAAAAGGATGTGGAGAGAAGGTTTACGAGGATGTTGCCTGGTATGGAAGGTGCTAACTATGAAGAGAGGTTGAGTAGGTTAGGCTTGTTTTCATAGAAAAAAGGAGGGGGATGCTGATTGAGATTTACAAAATCATGAAGTGTATAGTCAGGGTGGATAGGGACAAGCTTTTTTCCAGCGTGAAGGATTCCATAACGAGAGGTCATGCTTTCAAGGTGAGAGGTGGAAAGTTTAAGGGGGATACACACGGCAAGTACTTTTACACAGCGGGTGGTGGGCATTTGGAACGCATTGCCAGCAGAGGTGGTAGAGGCAAGCATAGTAGATTCATTTAAGATGTGTCTGGACAGATGCATGAGTAGGTGGGGAGCAGAGGGATACAGATGCTTAGGAATTGGGCGACGGGTTTAGACAGTAGATTTCTATCGACTCAGTCTTGGAGGGCCGAAGGGCCCATTCCTGGGCTGTAAATTTTCTTTGTTCTTGTTCTTCTATAAGACGATGGGAAAGGTCAAAGGCTAGAAGTTCTGTGGTGAGTAGTTCAGCTTCTGTCTCCTAATGCTTTTTGACCATCAAGTCAGAAGTGTGATGGAATACCCTCTACTTGCCTAGATGGCTGCAGATTCAACTGAACAAAGAAAAAAAAGAGTCAGCAACAAGGTAAATTGGGTCCCAGGATCAGATGGACAGCAGATAGGGGCAAGTCAGTAACAAGTTAACTTGAGGCCAAGGATCAGCGAGGGACAGCAACAAGAGGGGAGTCCTAATTTAATACATTTTTTCTAATCAACTTGTTTAGAGATGTTATTACATAACTCTGGAGTAGGTGGGACTTGAACTCAAACGTCCCAGTCCAAGAGTAGAGACAGTACCATTGTGCCACAGGAGGGACCTACTTTAATGTCTCCATTTTCAGGGAATTGCTGATAGAGGAAGAAAAAGTCATGCCAATTTGTCACAGGGAAATGGTGTGATGATTGGCTTGAGATGCTAAAGAAGTGCATTTTTTTTATGTGGAGGAAGGGACACAATGAGAATAAGTAAAAGTCATGTCCAGTATGATAAAGTAATGTAAGTAAACAATGTAGGGTAATGGAGGCAAGTTAATTGTATTCCGATTTAAGTGTTTCTGGCTTGAAACTACCAGCTAGTCATATTTTGGAGCTGGAGCAATGGTGATTTCGCTGTGGAGCATCTGCAAAGCTTAATATATTGTGAATAGCACTTTCAGTGAGATGGTCACACCATAGGTGAAGACTGCTCAGGCATCAAGGGCATGGATGATGAGCAGGCAGAGTATAGTAAGGCAGGCAGTGCAGGAGTCCCCAATAGGCATTATCATTTCTAACCAATCTACCATTTTGGATACTGTTGGGGGAGATGGTTGTGCAGCGGAAATGAGTATGAGCCAACTTCATGGCAACATGGTGGGGGGGGGCTCCGGAGAAGAATGAAAGGGTGTCTGTGATAGGTGATTAAATTGAAAGATGAACAGACAGACATTTCTGTGGCCACAAAAAAGATTCCAGAATGGTGCATTGCCTCCCTGTCCAGGATCATGGATATCGCAGGTTGCAGGACATTCCGAAGTAGGAAGGCAAACACATTGGTACTAATGACATAGATAGAAAAAGGGATGAGGTTTTTCCAAACAGAATTTAAGGAGCTAGGAAGTAAATCAAAGAACAATACCTGAAAGGTGGTAGTCCATGGGTTACTTGCAGTGCCATGTGTGAGTGAGTATAGAATTTGGAGGTTAGTCTAGATGAATGGCCAAAAGTAGAAGTGACAGCACGTAAATCGAGAAGACATATAAATTATAGGCCCTTGAAGTCATGTCTGGCAATGTTGGATGATATTTGTTTCAATGCAAGGAGTCAGACGAAATAAACGATAACTCCAAGGCACAGACTAAAATATGGACTTATGATATCATTGTTGTCACTGAGATGTGGTTGAGGCAGGGGCAGGAATTGCAGTTTGATACAAGCTTCCAGGGTATAGGTTAGATAGGGAAGGAGATAAGGAAGGGGGAGTGTTGTAACATTGATCAGGGAACCAATTACAGCAGGAACAAGGAATGATAGAAGGCATCTTAGAACCCTCCTCAAATTAAGTCATGAGGATAGAACTTAAAAACCGAAAAGGAACAATCACATTGCTGGGAGTGTACTTTGTGCCCCCTCACATTCTGAGGCCAAATAGAAGAGCAGATTGTAGGTAAATTTTAAAAAAGGAAATTGGGAAAGAAAATTAGGAGAGCGAAAAGGGCATGTGAGAATAATGGCAGGTAAAATACAGGAAAATCCTAAATTATTTCGAATTGCATTAAAGGTAAAAGGATGATAAGGAAAAGAATACGGTTCATTCACGGCCTTGATGATAATTTGTGCATGGAACCAGAGGACACGGTTTGGTTCTAAATGAATACAAGCTGAATTGTCTTCAAAATAGTCATAATATTATTTTTAATAAAAGTACGGTATCTATTCTCTGGTTTCTTTACCATTTTCCCCTGAAGGTTTGTACTCTGGAAAGTTTTCCTGTGAGCCCTATTTCTGTTTTCACTCCAGAAAGTTTGTGTCAGGAATATAAAGGTAATCAGGTGAGAACTCTCACTAACATAGCCACAGGTCATCACATCTCTGTCCACATTTCAGTTGGAACTATAATGTTATGATTTTCTGTTTTAGTCGTGGATTCCAATTTGGATTCTGTTCCTTTTTTTTCTTTCTTTCGCAGATCTTGAATTTTTTTAAGCTAACTTGGTCTGTTCTATTCTTACCTTCTTATCCCCTAAAAGCCAACAGATGAGATTTACTTTTCCAAATCTGTTCTACTCTTGATATTTCCCTCCTGCAGCTCTCACTTTATATATTTATAAGCAATGTTATTCTTTTTTTCCTTCCCAATCTTTAAAGAGAATAAATATTGTAAAATTTGTAATCAAGTAATTACCATTACCACTAATTTTTCCATTTGTTCCAACTAACCACCCATCCCTTTTTCAGCAACATAAAACATTTTGACCTCTCTTCATTTCTAAGGAAATGTCATATTGGAAGTTAAATCTGTTACTCTCTCAACAGATCTGCTTTTATTTGTGCAACCTAAGCAATTTGTGGAGAGCTAGGGAGGGGAGAATGGCAATTTGCATATTTCTAGGATCTTGATCAAGGACCAAGGTGGTCGTCTTCGGTCTTGCATCAATATCCAGAAGATGCACCTGTACTATCTTCAACCTCCTTGATTAGAAAATAATTGCTTTTAATTCAGGACCCATGCTTTTTGAATTAGTTAACTAGCAGAAGTAAGTGCAGGGATTAACGTATAATTTTGTAAGATTATTTTGTCTCAACAAAGATGACTGAGATCTGTGCATCATTTAAATAGTGTTTCAGTAATGTTGAGTGAAAGGCTAAAGACTTGCTTTATCTTCTGATTTTTATTGCACAGCATTTTTCTAATACATGTTCTTGGAATATGGACATCATTAGCAAGCCCAGCATTTATTACCCATCAACCACATTGAAGTGCCAACCACATTGCTGAGTTACATGTAGGCTAGACTGTGTATGAATGGCAGATTTCCTTGCCTGATGTTATATTCGTGAAACAGATGGGTTTTTATGACATTCAACATTAGTTACATGGTCATCATTCCAGATTTTTAAAACTTGAATTCACAGTTACTACCATGTCCTCAGGACATTAGCCTGGCATTTCTGGGTTCTGAGTCTACTAACATTGCCGCTATACCAAGACCTTCCCATCATGCTAGAGCTCTTTAATAGTCCAGTGGAATGCTTCACTTAACAGTCTTATAGCTCTTAGAACATGTGAAATCCAGCTTTTGTCAGTAACAACCATTTGGATTTCAGCTTTATATTATTGCATTGAGACCAATCCTGTTTTCACTCCAGAAAGTTTGTGTCAGGAATATAAAGATAATCAAGTGAGAACTCTCACTAACATAGCCACAGGTCATCACATCTGTGGGAGAGTCCAACTTGAGATCAGTTAACTCTGAAAATACCAGACATTAAACCTGTTATCACACTGACCTGTGAGACACAACTACTAATTGGGTAAGTATACTGCCCACGTTTGGCTCATATCCCTCTAAACCTTTCCTATTTATGAACTTATCCAAATGTTTTTTAAATGTTATAACTGTACCTGTCAGTTCATTCCAAATATTAACCACTCTCTGTGCAAACAAAGTTACTGTTGATGTCCTTTTCAAATCTTTCTCCTCTTAACTAAAATAATGCCCCCCAGTTTTGAGCACTCCCACCTTTGTCATTCACCTCATCTATGCCTTTCATGATTTTATGAACCTCTATAAGGTCACCCCTCAACCTCCTATGTACCAGTGGAAGATAGTTGCAGCCTATTTTTACGACTCAAACCCTCCGTTCCTGGCAATATCCTGGTAAACCTTTCCTGAACACTCTCCAATTTAATAATGTCCTTCCTTTAACAGAGTGACCAGAACTGTATGCAGTACTCCAGAAGAGGCCTCAGCAATGCTCTTTACAACCTCAACATGACGTCGCAACTCCTATTCTTATTTTCAAATTGTTTTTTCAGTCTCAATTATCATCTTCAAAACAACAAACTTCCAAGGCTGTCTTTTCCATTTCTGGTCTGTTGTGCATTGTACCACCTTAGATGACTCTCTCTCTCTCTTTTTCTCTCTCTCTCACTCTCACTCTCACTCTCACACTCTCTCTCTCTCTCTCTCTTGCTCCATGACATGCAGCTTTACCTCAGATTCTATCCACTGTCTAAATTTTCAGAGTGTTTGCCTGACATCTCGTAGCAATGAATTAAAATTTTCTCTAATTAAATATTGAGAAGACTGAAGTCATTGTATTTAGTCAGCACCACAAACTTTGTTCCCGAGCCATTGACTTTCATGCTCTCATTGGCAATCATCTAAGTCTGGACCAGACTGCCACAACCATGCTGGTATATGACCATAAGATGAACTTTCAATTCACATGATCACCATCACTGAGACAAGCAATTTCTACTTTCATAACATCATCTGTCTTGTTTCCCTGCCTAAGCTGATTTGTTAACTTTAAACTTATTTCGTGTACTCCTGACCATATTTAATACTTATATACAAATTACAAAACTTGAAATAATCCAAAACTCTTTTCTATGTTCTAACTTGTGTCAAATCCCATTCACCCATCACCCTGCTGAATATTATGGACCGGACTCAACCCCCTAAAAATCTATCAAGGCGATAGCCTTGACCATAACTTTCATATTTATTTCAAGGCATGTTTCTGATTATAGTTTATTAGGTGTGATGAATGCATTCATATAGGTGTTCTTGTTTTTTTTTGTTTCAGAACATGAATAAGCAAGCTTATGATTTAGCTAAAGTACTCCTGAAAAGAACAGCTCAAACAATTGAACCGTGTATTGCGAGTGTAAGTACAAAATTAGCCATGTTCCTATCCGCTCACGTCCATAGCAGATGTTGGATTGTGCAGTTTTGATTGCGCCAATTATAAACTGACATTCAAAATAGCTCAATTATTTACTTTCTTCATAATCCTTGCAACAGATTACTTTGTAACCTAACCCACTCTGTTTGGAAAGATAAATCCAATTGGTGTAGTTTTAAGACTTGTTCTTTCATTGATTAGTTGCTCCTTTTACTTTTCTGGTCCTTGCTGATAAAGTAAACGTGTTCCAACTGGTGGGAAGTCCTACATTTTTTTCACCACCTGTCAGATCTAGAAAAAAAATGAAGATATAATATTTGATCATCTGTGCTGTTGCGCGAAGAAATATTGAAATTAAAATTCCACTTTTTCCAAATGGGAGCATTCTGAACCAAATGTATCTGCTCATAATCTTTGTAATAACTTAAGATATTTATGAAAAAGTATTAACAACTGTGTTCATATCTTTCTCAATTCTTGATTGAGGCTATGCTTCTTAAATAATGTAATTCCTCCTTTCCACTACTTCTATTTCTTTCACATCTTCACAAAATTGTTCTGGTGCAGAAGGGGGCCATTTGACCTCTGCGCTCGAAAATGGCTCTCTGAGCATTTTGACTGAATGCCCATCTCCTTGCTTTTCCCTGTAACACTGCACATTGTTTGTATATAAATAATCATCACTTTGCTGATACCAAGAGTGGACTGGTTGAATGATAATTATCCGAGTTGTTTTGAGTTGCTTTTTTTGTGGGCATAGCTGGATGATGCATGTTTTTTGCATTCTGTAAGTCAGTGCAGAGGATCAAATGAGTGATGTGTGGAAATTTAAGACCGGTTCCAAACACATCCAGCAGTGCCTGGTAGATGACCCGGGGGAAGAAAAGGGCCTTCTGCAAAGAAAGTCAGGTTTAAAATCAGCTTCAAGCTAGAAGTTGTCAGACATCTTAGCTGCAAAAAGGAAATAAGGCGTTAGTCAAAAATTGGTTCAAGAATGAAATAAGGAAGAATGTATGCTCAACATGATGCCTAAGACCAAATGTGCTGAGAACATGGAGCAGCCACTGGCTTGATCTTGAGAAGCAGATATTGAAAATTTGTTTGGTTACAATATTACCAGATATGCAATGCATCTACACAATTATCAGCTAAGTCAAGTCCAAGGTATGCCAAGATTTTATAGCAGCAGCTAGTTGGCGAATCTGCTATTCGGAACATACATGCCCAGTGTTCTGGCAGAAGGCCTAGAGTCCACCAACTATTAAAAGTCCATGTCAGAATTACTGGTATCCAGTGATTTGTCAAAAACATGAACACCCATTATCTCACATCAACAGCGTGATTGAAATATCTTTTAAGTTGGCGTGCCCAGACAATGGATTGGAAAGATCCAGAAACCATTCTAGTGAAAACTGCAGGATATGATCAATGAAGGTTCGTTGTGATGGTAACCTTCATGTGTGGTAGCTGGAGCACAGTTGAAGTGTATGGTGATTTATAGAAGTCAAATGCTGAAAATTTAAATTCTTTGTAGAAGTTGTTGTGCATGATTAAAGCAAGGAGATAGATAGCGAATCTTGAAAAATGTCCATATTACAGAGGTGCTGACTGGTTTAAAATGCACAAACATGGATAAATCCCTGGGACCTGATCAGGTGTACCTTACAACTCCATAGGAAGTTAGGGAAGTGATTGCTGGGCCCCTTACTGAGATATTTGTATCATTGATAGCACAGGTGAGGTGCTAGAAGACTTGAAGATTGACTAACATGATGCCACTATTGAAGAAAGGTGGTAAGGAAAGCCAGGGAACTACAGTCCGGTAAGCCTGACATCAATGGTGGGCAAGTTGTTCGAGGGACTCCTGAGGGACAGGATTTGCGTGTATTTAGAAAGGCAAGGGCTGAACAGGGATAGTTAACATGGCTTTGCATGGGAAATTGTGTCTTGTTAACATATTTGAGTTGTTTTGAAGAAGTAACACACAGGGTTGATTAGAACAGAACTGTGGATGTGATCTCTATGGAATTCAGTAAGGCGTTTGACAGGGTTCCTCATGGTAGACTGGTTAGCAAGGTTAGATCACATAGATTACAGGGAGAACTAATCATCTGGAATCTGAACTGGCTCAAAGGTAGAAGATCGGGTGGTGGTGGAGGGTTGCTTTTCAGACTGGAGGACTGTGACCAGTGGTGTGTCATAAGAATTGGTGCTGGGACTACTGCTTTTTGTCATTTATATAAATGATTTGGGTGTGAACGTAAGAGGTATAGTTGGTAAGTTTGCAGATGACAGCAAAATTGGAGGTGTAATGGTTAATGAAAAAGGTTACCTCAGAGTACAACAGGATCTTGATCTGATGAGCTGAGGTTTGACAGATGGAGTTTAATATGGCTGAATGTGAGGTGCTACATTTTGGAATCTCAAATTAGGGCAGGGCCTACACACTGAATGGCAAGGTCCTAGGGAGTGTTGCTGAACAAAGAGACCTTGGAGTGCAGGTTCATAGCTCCTTGAAAGTGGAGTCACAGATAGATAGGATAGTGAAGAAGCGTTTGGTATGCTTTCCTTTATTGGTCAGAGTATTGAGTACAGGAGTTGGGAGGTCATGTTGCGGCTGTACAGGATATTGGTGAGGCCACTGTTGGAATATTGCATGCAATTCTGGTCTCCTTCCTATTGGAAAGATGTTGTGAAACTTGAAAGGGTTCAGAAAAGATTTACTAGGACGTTGCCAGGATTGGAGGATCTGAGCTACAAGGAGAGGCTGAACAGGCTGAGGAGCGTCGGAGGCTGAGGAGTGACCGGCTAGAGGTTTACAAAATTATGAGGGGCGTGGATAGGATAAATAGTCAAAGTCTTTTCCCTGGGGTCGGGGAGTCCAGAACTAAAGGGCATAGGTTTAGGGTGAGAGGGGGAAAGATATAAAAGAGACCTAAGTGGCAACATTTTCACGCAGAGGGTGGTACATGTATGGAATGAGCTGCCAGAGGAAGTGGTGGAGGCTAGTACAATTGCAACATTTAAGAGGCATTCGGATGGGTATATGAATAGGAAGGGTCTGGAGGGATGTGGTCTGGGTGCTGACAGGTGGGACTAGATTGGGTCGGGATATCTGGTCGGTATGGACGGGCTGGACTGAAGAGTCAGTTTCCATGCTGTACATCTCTATGACTCCAAGTATGACTTTGACCTGTATTCAGGCTGTGCTATACTTGGTGTTAGACTTTTGGGTGATTTTTGAGTTATTGTGAGTGTTTTTTGCTGGTCTGTCCCAACTCCACTTTTCCCTTGGGCCCATTATTAATATGAAGGGATTTTCAATTTAGCGAGGTTCCATTGGAATACAACTACGATGTTAGAAGAGAACTACCTATATGCAATAAAGCACAAACAATTTGTGCAACCTGAATTAACCAACATTACGTCTTTTCTACATTTCACACTACTGATCACTTGAGATTTATGTTGACTGCCCTTGGAAGGATTTTTCAAGGCTTCAAAGGTCAACATAGACTCTGTAATCTATCTGGAATTTAGAAAATGAGACTTTATCTCAATGAAACATAAATTCTTAAGGGGCTTGGCGGCATGGAGTTAGGAGTCTTGATAAGTCTTAAGACTAAGGGGCTGGCCATTAAATATATTTAATAAATGGGCAAGTAATTTGCTTGTTCAATGAGCTTTACCTCAGAGGGCTGTTAAGCCCAGTTACTGAGTATATCTATGTCAGAGACTAAAGTGTTAACGGAATTAGACATATGCAGAAAAGTTGGGTAATAGTACGGGTTATCAGCCCAGATTGTATTGAATAGTTGAACAGATTCATGCCGAAGGGCTCACTCTATTTCTTATATTGTGTAAATCAGATTGAATGAAGGAAAGGCTGCATTCTTTCTCAGGATTTTCTCCAATCCCAAGAACATTTTTGTTTTAATGGTTTGGCTTTTATAAATCTTAATGTTAGATTTGATTAGGCAAAGTGATCATTCTTAACCATAGAACTGTTCTAACAGTGATTGGGTATTGATCAACTTGTAAATGTTAGATGTTTCATTTTTTTGAAAGTTGGTCATTATTTCCCAGTGTTATGTTACAAATTTTTAACGCACTGAAGTTGTTCATCTTGAACATTTATTAGCAACCGTCATTGTATTCAGTTTGTAATGTATTAGTGATAAAAACTAGGTGCAGGAGTAGGTAATTTAGCTCCTCGAGCCTGCCCTGCCATTTGACTGGATCGAGGCTGATCTCGTCTCAACCTCAACTCCACTTTCCTGCCTGCTTTCCAAAACTCTTGGAAGTTTTCTATTTATGTTTATAAATTTCTTCCTAAATGCAGCTGACTTTTCAGAATCAGACCATTAAACCATGAAAAAATACCTATGATAGAAGTCACTTCAACCAACCTTCAAGCTACAGCCTCGTCATGATGTCATTGAAACTACTACGTAAATGGTGTCATTGTTAACAGTTGCTAAATTTCAGAATACTTTGGTCAAAATACCATTGTAAAACAGGAAGTTTGTGCTCAAATAGCTGGGAAATGTTTTTATGACAGTTGTGTTATTTCAACAACTTGTAGTTTTCAATTCTTTTTAGTGCAGGATGTTTCACTTCTTTGTGTGCGAAGTCACAAAAATAGTACATATTACAGACTAGCAGTTCCCAGGTCAGGTGCTTTTTTTCAGTATTATGTTTCAGTGTAGGTTATGAATCAGAAGTAGATTTTTTCCTATGGCTGTATGATACTGGTTGGTTTGTAATTTTAAAATTTGACGCATCTAGTCTGGCATAAACAAACAGTTGTAAATTAATATTGATTTTGAGCTGAACTTAAAACAAAAAGCAGCAAGTCACATATTTTACGTGAGCAAAAGCACATCAGGAGAGGTGAAATGTCATCACAGAGGATGTAATATTTTTACTACTGTAGTAAGAACACTCAAATATTGATCTAGCCAATGGAGTTCTGTTAAGTTCCCTGTAACACTCATTTTGGCAGTGCGATTTGGCTGCAATGTTGCTGAAGAATCAGGGAACGGTATTTTAGAGAATGCTTGTCTTTGTTGGCAATAGTGCAATTCCAGCGAGGATTGGTTTGCACGCTTCATTTTGCGCTTGCGCTGACCATCTATGTGCCATTCTGCACATGCGCAATGTCAGCGCCAGTCTTCGTGCCATTCTGCTCATGGACTGATGTCAGCTTCCACAGAGCCGCTTTCTGTGAGCGGTACTGTATAGAAAGTAGCTTTCTTGCAGTTTTTAAACGTACTGTGTTAAAATTACTTTTGTTTTCTTTATTAAAATGATTTCAACCTTCTTTTGGGTTGTGCTATACTTTGTATTAGACTTTTGGGTGTTTTTTGAGTGATCGTGAGTGATATTCTTTGCTGGTCTGCCCCATACCCCACTTTTCCCATAGGCCCCTTATTTATCTTAAGCAATTTTCCATTAAGGTAGTTTTCGCTGGGCATAACTACGCTGTTATAGGAGAACTACCTTTACTGAAATGAGTATTACTGGATCTTAATGGTGATATACTATTTAGAAAACAAAAGTAATAATTTTATATGTGCTGTCACTGATTTCAGCTGTATATTTAATGAAATTTGTTTAATCAGTTCTTCAATCAGGTCCTAGTTCTGGGAAAGTCTTCAGTGAGTGATTTATCCGAACACGTTTTTGATCTCATTATGGAACTTTTCGCGATTGATCCTCATCTCCTTCTCTCGGTTATGCCACAGCTGGAGTTTAAACTTAAGGTAACTTCAAGTTATGTTGATGGATGAGTGACGAAGGAGAGAATTATTATTGTGATTTATCTTTTTTTTAAGATAAATGATTGTTCAAGGGATTTTGTTTCGATCTAAGCACTGCCAACGGTAATGAAAAGGGCATTCAAGACTTACAAAGTTTTAAAATCTGATGTTTGTATGTAAATGGAATAAATTAGTGAAAATAGGTTAGAAACATCAACTAAGTACTCATTTAAACATTGTTAACTATAACTGAAGTGAGAAGGAAACACTTTTCAAATTCACTGCAATAAGTAAGAGTTAAAATATAAATCCAGGTAAAGTGATTGCAAGAGCCTAGAATCTGAGAACAAAGAGAAAATGAATAAAAGAAGACTGTTTACTCCTGTTAATTAGGAGTTGTTTGATTCAAATTACTAGATAATTCAAAATCATTCATGAGAGTCGGTGTGCAAGTTCTTTAATTTGAATTTCTAGATAATTTGAATACTTTGACCACAAAAACAACTTCAGATGATTACAATTAAATTATATTGTCTTTACCTGGGGGTAATAAAGATTTGCTGAATGAGGTATCGAATTTATTGGAAGCACAGAGGAGAACCTAATCTAGGCATATAGTAAATGATATTCTGGCCATCCTGAGGTTAGGTACACTTGAAAGAAACAGAAGCCAAAGTCACTTGCAATCAGATATCTTAAAGCAAAGAGGGTTGACTTAGTGAAGCTCGCTAAGTTGACTAAACTTACAATCATGTTCCTAAGCTTTGAAAAGTAACTAACACGACTTCGTAATCATTAGAAGGATGAAAACATAGCTGTAAATAATGGTCTATTAGAAACACTTATAGACAAATATTTCCAGCAAGTTTCAAGTTTTGCATTTTGAGCCCCAGGAAAGTCATAACTTTATAAAGGCAGTGAATATGGACTCAGGAAAGGGCACGTAAAGTTAAAAGGCCCAATATTCTCTATTAATATGATTTTGAAATAAAACAATGAAAATTATTTTTGTACTGTGTCTTAGCTAACTGCAAAAGCTATTTTGTTATTACATTTAAAAATTCATAGCTAAGGCGTGGAGTCATAAAACCTTTTAAGCGGCATTAGCAAGAAAATTATTTTACAGCAGAATATTACATAAATACATTCTTTTTCCAAGCTAGATATAAATTGATTGGGGTATTTTAGGGACCATACTGGTGCCCAGTTCCATACTTATACATTGACATCCCCCTTAGATTTGATACAAAACACCATTTTCCTAAGACCATAAGAAGTAGGAACAGGAGTAGGCCATTTGGCCCCACGAACCTGTTCTGTCATTTATGGTTAATTTAATGTTCTTCATGTCCCACTTTCCTGCCCTTTTCCCATAACCCTTGATTACCCTACTGATCAAGCCTTAAATATACACAAGGACTGCCCCCACACCTGACTGTGACAAAGAGCTCCAAAGGCTACCAACCTTCTGAGAAATTCCTCCTCATCTCAGCTTTAAATTGATGACCCTTTATACTGAGACTTTACTTTATCTGGTCCGAGACACATGGGGGGGGGGGGGGGGGGGAGAGGAGGGTAACATCCTCAGCATTTACCCTGTCAAGTCCTTAAGAACCCTGTTTGTTCAATGGAATCACCTCCCATTCTTCTAAATTCCAATGAGTAAAGATCCAAACGTTTTAACCTTTGCTCGTAAGACAATCCATCCATATGGGCGGGGGGGGTGTCATCCAGTGAACCTTCTCTGAACTGGTCACTGTACTCCACATATGGTCTCACCAGTCCCTGCTCTTATACTCCAACCATTTTGAAATAGAACTAATACTCCATTAGCCTTCCTGAATATCTGCTGCACCCCT
Organism: Hemiscyllium ocellatum; assembly: GCF_020745735.1. NCBI lineage: Eukaryota > Metazoa > Chordata > Chondrichthyes > Orectolobiformes > Hemiscylliidae > Hemiscyllium > Hemiscyllium ocellatum. The sequence goes on from NC_083401.1 coordinate 105,464,073, forward strand.
GATGCTAGCTTTCTGCATTTCATGTGCAAATACTCCAAAGTCCCTTTGTGTTGCAGCTATCTGCACTTTTACTCCATTGAAATAATAATTTGTTCACTTGTTCTCCCTTCCAAAATGAACAACTTTACATTTTCACACATTATATTTGATTTGCCAACTTTTTGCCCACTTACTTAACCTGTCAGTATCGCTCTCTAATCCATACGTATCCTTCCCAACTTACCTTTCCACCTATTTTGTATCATGTGCAATTTGGCTACAGTACATTCACTTCCTTCCTCCAAGTCATTAATATATACTGTAAACAGTTGTGGACACAGCACTGATCCCTATAGAACCCCACTAGTCACTAGTCACCAATCTAAGGAAGAACCTCTTATCTCCACTTGATGTTTCCTACCAATTAGCTAACTCTCTATCTGTGCCAATATACAGCGTCCAGAACTGTGGGCTCTTCTCTTATGGCTTAATCTTTTGAGAGGTACCTTGTCAAACACATTTGGGAAGTCCAAATACAACATGCCTACTGGTTTTCCTCTGTCCACTTTGGTTGAAATGCTCACGTTGCTTGGTTAATTATGATTTTCCCTACATCACTATCAGTTTTCAAAATTGTCTCGCTAACTCTTCATGAATTATGAGAAAACCGGAAGGCAATGGGCGGCATAGTACTCAGTTGATAGCGCTGCTGCCTCACAGCGGCAGGAACCTGGATTTGATTCAACCCTCTGGCAACTGTGTGGCGTTTGCATGTTCTCCCTGTATCTCCAGTTTCCTCCCACAGTCCAAAGATGTGTAGGTTAGGTGGATTGGCCATGCTAAATTGCCCGTAGTTTCTAGGAATATGCAGTCTAGGTAGATTAGCCATGGGAAATGCAGGGTTACAGGGGAAGTGGGGGGCATCTGGGTTTGGGTGGACTTGAAGTGCCAAATGACACTGCAAACGTTCTATGATTCTATAATTCTGTGAATATTTAGATTTTTTTTCTACTTTGACTTGTGTATTTAAAATGACTCATGGATGAATCTTGATTCTTTTTGATTCCTAGCTTCTCTATCTCTCAACTTTTTGCTAAATTGCTTTCACACTATTGTGCCTTTAAAGCAGAAGAGTATCAAAAATCTAATTCAGTAAATATTTTGAAGGAAAGCAGTAACAAAATTTATGTACTAATCAGCTGCATAAACAGATTATGATGATCTATAAGCTGCAATGACAGTATTTAACTGTACATGCAGTACTTGTAACTGTATGTGCAACGCTTGTAACTGTACATGCAGCATTTGTCACCTTGCTGAATGTAGCAACTAATTAACCTAATTTATCTTTTGAAAGGATCAAGCTAATTAATGATTTAAGTAGTTTAATCCAGTTAAACAACCTTTAAGCAGGTGGTGGAGTTCAAATAGTTGTTCAAATTAGAAGAATCAGTCAGTTGTTTACTTAAATCGGAAAATTGTAAATATTTTTGTTTGCTGGTAGCTTGGTTGCTCCCTGGAGGTTTTCTGTAGTTTTTGAGACGACTGAGTAAACCAGCGTGACATTGAGATTAAATTAAACTGTTGGCATAATTCTGTGAATAACTAGTTTTCAATCTAGTGTCTTGTGATTGACTGAAAGAAACGGCTCCCTCACTAAGGACAAATTAAATTTGTTTTTTTTTTGAGTCAGTGACCTGTAAGAAACAAGAACAAGAGTACATCATTTGGTCTGTAAACCTCCTTTGTAAAATTCTGGATAATCTGATAATGACCATAACTCCATTTTTCTGCTGGCCCCCATTGATCCTTGCCAATTCTGTAGCAGGGTGGTGAGGAGGGTGTTTGGCATGTTTGCCTTCATTGGTAACAGCATTAAGTACAGGAGTTGGGATGCCTTGTTACAGCCTTAAAAGACATTGGTGAGACCACATTTGACTACTGCGGTCAATTCTGGTCACCCTGCTATAGCACAGATGTTGGACTGGAAAGGATGTAAAAATATTTTGAAAGATTTTACAGAGCCTATAAAGTTCAATTTATGAGGAGAGGCTGGATAAGCTAGGATTTTTTTCCCTGGAGTGGAGGAGGCTCAGGGTGACTATATGGAGATTTATAAAATCATGAGGGGCATAGATCAGGTGAATAACCAAGGTCTTTTCCCTATGTTGGAGGGGGGAGGTCCAAAAGTCTAGAACATAGAACAATACAGCGCAGAACAGGCCTTTTGTCCCTCGCTGTTACGCCGACCTGCGAACTATTCTCAGCTTGTCCCCCTATACTATCCCAAAATCATTCATGTGCTTATCTAAGGATTATTTAAATCTCCTTAATGTGGCTGAGTTGACTACATTAGTGGGTAGTGCATTCCATGCCCTTACCACACACTGCGTAAAGATCCTGCCTCTGACATCTGTCTTAAATCTATCACCCTTCAATTTGTAGTTATGCAAGCTGAAGTAATCATCCCAGGAAAAAGACTTTCACTGTCTACCCGATCCAATTCTCTGATCATCTTGTATATTTCTATCAAATCCCCTCTTAGCCACCTTCTTTCCAATGAGAGCTGACCCAAGTTTCTCAGCCTTTCCTCATAAGACCTTCCCTCCTGACCAGGCAACATCCTGGTAAATCTCCTTTGCACCTTTTCCAATGCTTCCACATCAGTCCCAAAATATGGGGACCAGAACTGTACACAATATTCCAAGCATGGCCGCACCAGCGTTTTGTAAACTTGCAGTATGATATTGCGGCTCCGGAACTCCATTCCTCTACAAATGAAACCTGACACACCGTATGCCTTCTTAACAGCACTATCCACCTGGGTGGCAACTTTTAGGGATCTATGTACATGGATTTCAAGATCCCTCTGCATATCCACACTAACAAGAATCTTTCCATTGACCCAGTACTCTGCCTGCCTGTTATTCTTCCCAAAGTGCATCATCTCACATTTAGCTGCATTGAACTCCATTCGCCATCTCTCAGCCCAATTCTGCAGTTTATCCAAGTCCCCCTATAACACTCTTCCACACTGTCCACTTCGCCACCGACTTTAGTGTAAATTTACTAATCCATCCAGCTATGCCTGCGTCTAAATCATTTATAAAAATGACAAACAGCAGTGGTCTCAAAACAGATCCTTGTGGCACATCACTAGTAACAGGACTCCAGGCTGAATATTTTCTATCAACCACCACTTGCTGCCTTCTTTCAGAAAGCCAGTTACTAATCCAAACTGCTAAATCACTCTTAGTTCCATGCCTCTTCATTTTCTCCAACAGCCTACCATGTGGAACCTTATCAAAGGCTTTACTGAAGTCCATGCATACCATGTCAATTGCCCTACCCTCATCTACATGCTTGGTCACCTTCTCAAAAAACTCATTGAAGTTTGTGAGACATGACCTACCCATGACGAAACCATGTTGACTATCTGAAATCAAATCGTTGTTTATGAGATGATTATAAATCTTATCTCTTATAATCATTTCCAAAACCTTTCCATACAGCAGAAGTAAGGCTCACTGGTCTATAATTATCTGGGTTATCTCTACTGCCCTTCTTGCACACGGGCATAACATTTACAATCCTCCAGTCCTCTGGTACCAATCTTGTAGACAATGGCGACTCAAATATCAAAGCCAAAGGCTCTGCTATCTCCTCCCTAGAGAATCCTCGGATAAATTCCATCCAGCCCAGGGGACTTGTCTACTTTCATTCCTCCTAGAATTGATAACACCCTGTTCATAACTCACCTCGATCCTTTCTAGTCTAATATTTCGTACCTCATTCTTCTTCTCTACAATATTCTCCTTTTCCTGAGTGAAAACCAGGCTAGTACATGTATGGAATGTGCTGACAGAGGAAGTGGAGGAGGCTGGTACTATTGCAACAATTAAGAGGTATTTGGATGGGTATGGGCCAGGTCCTGGCAGGTGGGACTAGATTGGGTTGGGATATATGGACAGGTTGGACCGAAGGGCCTGTTTTCATGTTGTACATCTCTACGAGTCTATAAAACCGATGAGGAATGTTTGTTTAGCACCTCTCCGATCTCCACAGGATCCACACTCAACTTCCCACTTCTGTCTTTGATTGGCCCTATTCCTACCCTAATCATCCTTTTATTCCTCACATACATATAGAAAGCTTTAGGGTTCGCCTTTATTCTATTTGCTAAAGACTGCTCGTGTTCTCTCTTTGCTCTTCTTAACTCTCTCTTTAAATCCTTCCTAGCTGATCTGTACCTCTCCATCGCCTCATCTGAACCATCTTGCCTCATCAACACAAGAACCTCCTTCTTCTTTGTAACAAGAGATGCAATTTCTGTAGTAAACCACGGTTCCCTTACCTTATCACTTCCTCCCTGCCTGACAGGGACATACCTATCAAGGACACGCAATATATGTTCCTTAAACCAGCTCCACATTTCCATTGTCTGCATCCCCTGCATTTTGCTACTCCATTCTATGCATCCTAATTCCTGCCTAATCGTGTTATAATTGCCCTTGCCCCATCGATAACTCTTGACCTGTGGCATGTACCCACCCCTTTCCATCACTAAACTAAATGTAACTGAATTATGGTCATTCTCTCCAAAGTGCTTACCTACAACTAAATCAAATACTTGGCCTGGTTCATTACCAAGCACCAGATCCAGTGTGGCCTCCCCTCTTGTTGGCCCTTCGACATACTGTGTCAGGAAACCCTCCTGTACACATTGGACAAAAATTGATCCATCCGACGTGCTAGAGTTATAGCATTTCCAGTCAATGTTGGGGAAGTTAAAAGTCCGCCATAATGACCATCCTGTTCCTTTCGCTCCTACCCAGGATAAGTTTGCTAATCCTCTCTTCCACCTCCCTGGAACTGTGACCTCCTTTTTCTGTTTCTAACCTCAACCCACACTACCTCAGTAGACGAGTCCTCATCAAATGTTCTCTCAGCCACATTATACTATCCTTGACTTACAAGGCCACTTTTACCGCCTTGCCTGTTCTTAATGAAAGATATAAACACTGGAACCTGCAACATCCATTCCTCACTCTGCTCTATCCGTGTCTCTGAAATGGCTTCAACATTGAAGTCCCAGGTACCTGTCCATGCTGCAAGCTCACCTACCTTATTTTGGATACTTCTGTTGTTGAAATAGACACATTTCAAACCACTTTGCTGTCTGCCAGCACATTCCTGTGACCCTGAAATGCTGTCCCTGTCCTTCCTACTCTCATCCTCCTGTGCACTGCAACTACACCTCTGGTTCCTATCCCCCTGCTGAGCTAGTTTAAATCCACCTGAATAGCACCAGCAAATTTCCCACCCATGATATTAGTACCCCTCTGGTTCAAGTGAAGACCGTCCTGTTTGTACAAGTCCCACCTTCCTAAAATAAGCCCCAATTATCCAAGAACCTGAAACCCTCACTCCTGCAACATCCTTGCAGCCACGTGTTCAATTGATATCTCTCCCTATTCCTTGCCTTGCTATCATGTGGCACGGGCAACAAACCAGAGATAACAACTCTGTTTGTTCTAGCTCTCAATTCCACCCTAGCTTCCTGAAATCTTGCCTTACATCCCTATCCCTCTTTCTACCTATGTCGTTGGTACCTACATGGACGACGACTTGAGGCTGGTCACCCTCTCCCTTCAGGACCCCAAAGATATGATCCAAGACATTACGGACCCTGGCACCTGGGAGGCAACACACCATCAGCAAGTCTCGTTTGTTTCCTACAAACCCTCTATCTGAGCCTCTAACTATTGAGTCCCCAATGACTAACACACTCCTCCTTTCCTTTTGTGCAACAGGGACAGGCTCCATGTCAGAGATCTGGACCCCACTGCATACCCCTGGCAAGTTGTCCCCCTCAACAGTATCAAAAATGGTATACATGTTTTTCAGAGAAACGACCACAGGGGATCCCTCCACTGACTGTTTTTTCCCACTTCGAACAGTCACCCAGCTTTCTTTGTGTCTTGGCGTAACTACTTCTCTGTAACTCTTATCTATCACAGCCTTTGCCTCCTGAATGATCCGAAGTTCATCCAGCTCCCACTCCAGTTCCCTAACACGGTCTTGGAGGAGTGAGAGTTGGGTGCACTTCCTGCAGATGTACTTGGATGGGAACTAATGGCGTCCCTCACCTCAAACATTATGCAGGAAGAACATTGCTTTCCCTGCACTACCATCCCTGCTAGTCCCGTTATCACAAAGTAAAAACGAGAGACGCTTACTTGATATGTCCTTGGTCTTTAAGGTTAGAGGAGGTGGTTGGGTGAGAGGCCTTAAAAAGGTAGTGTCTCGGGTTGAGAAGACACTGACTTATATAGCTGGACGGAAATAAAAATAACAAGTCCCTCCTTTCCCAGAAACCTCTGCTCTCTGACTTCAAATTTAAAAGCTCAAATCAGTGACTCACTGCTCCTGGCAGGCCCCTGGCCCAAGCTCCCACCCTTCGAGTTGCTGCTGCCGCTGGAAAGTCGAGGGCTTAGGTTTAAGGTGAGAGGGGAAGGGTTTAAAAAGGACGTGAGAGACAACTTTTTCATGTGTGTTTTTCGTACAAGTTGCCAGAGGAAGTGGTAGAGGCGGTTACATTGACAACATTTAAAAGACTTTTAGGCTGTTACATGGATAGATAAGGTTTAGAGGGATATGGGCCAAATGCAGGCAAGTGGGGCTAGTTCAGTTTAGGAAACCTGTTTGGCATGGATGAGTTGGGCTGAAGGGCACCTTTACATGCCGTATTCCTCTATGACTCTAAGATGCCGGAAGAGGAACCATCAGATGTAGTGAGCATGTCAACATTTAATCTTATTATTTTTCCTGGATTTGTTTTCCTGTAGTGTTAGTTTGTTTTTCACTCTATGCTATTGATTTTCAACTATTCTTGGGATTCATTTTACATGTGCAACTGTGATGGCATGTAAAATATTTATTGAAAGTTTCTGCTGTTTTCTTCCCATGATTAATGTCTTTTTAAATTTGTTCATTAGCCACGTTTATTGCCCATACCAATTTCCCCTTGAGAAAGATAGTGGTGAGCTGCTGCTTTGAATCCAGCGCTGGTCGTAATCCAGGCATTATTACCTTTGAGGTTCTGCATTTTACTTTAGCTTGTAACTGTTCAAAGTCTTCAAGAGAATGTTCCTTTGTTGTCCTGTCAATATTATTGGTACCTTCCCCCTCTATTCCAATTTCCTCTCTAGCCCTGAAGAAATGTCCTTAACCTCAACCTTGGGCGTGTAATGCAGCCTTTGGGTCTCCCATTCACTGCTGCAGAGAACAGTACCTATTCCCCTAATTATACTGTCTTTATCACTACTACATTCCTGTTTCCACTCTCCACTTGAATAGCTATGGTCAGTTTGCTTATCCTTCCTCACAGTTTGCAAGAGCCTGATAATGAACATTTGCAGGGGGTGAGGCCTAGTAATCCAAATACACTGTCTTTGTGGTAGTGATTTTTGTTTTACAGCCACCTGCTCATGCTCCCTCAGCAGGACCTTTCCTGAGTTTTTTTTCTTAGGCTCCTTAGACATGTATTGCTCAGCAAGTTAAACAGCCAGTCGTGCTGAAGGATTTTCAAAGAAAGCAAACCTAAATTTAAAAAGTTCTAATTGCAGAAAATGATATAGAGATGTTGTTTATTGCAAAAGGAGCATCATAATAGGGATGTTTTGCTACAGTTTTACAGAGCATTGAGAGTTGTACAGGGTATTGAGATCACATGGAATACTGGCATAGTGGTCTCCTTAAGAAAGGATCTAAATGCTTTAGAATGAATTCAGAAAAGGTTCATTGGACAGAAGCCATGTTATTGAGATGTTCAAAATTCTGAGAGGCTAACAAGCAGGACTCTGAAAGGATGTTTTCCCTTAAGGGAGAGTTTACAACTAAGTGACACAGTTTGAAAAAAGCTGGAAGATCTCCCATTTTCAAAAAAAAATTGTGTGTTATGGCCATTGCTGATTTAGTCAGTATTTATTGCCCATCCTCAATTGCCATGGAGAAGCTTATGGTGAAGTGCCTTTTTGAAACGATGTAGCTCTTGGTGAGTAAGGTTACTCACTGTTGTCTTCATATTATTACTGTTTGTCACATTAATAGCAATGTGCTTCGAAGTCAGAATGGCGTGTGGCTTGAAAGGTAGATTGCATGTAGTGGTGTTTCTGTTACCTTTGTCTTTCCAGACGTTGCAGGTTCAGAAAATGCTGTAGAACGAGACTTGGTGAGTTGCTGCAGTGCACCTTGTAGGTGGTATGCATTGTTATGACTGTGTAATAGTGGTGAAGGGAGTGAATACTTAATGTAGTAGATGGGGTATTCATTAAGTGAGCTGCTTTGTGCTGCATGGCGTTGAGCATTTTGGGCATTGTTGGAGCTGTGTTCATCCAAACAGGTATTCCATCACATTCCTGATGTGCCTTATAGTTGGTGGACAAGAGGTGAGTTGCCTCCAGTGAGTTGCCTCTTGCTACAAAAGATGGTCCAGTCCAAACTTTGGTCAATGGTAATACTCAAGATGTTGATAGTGGGGATTGAGCAATGATAATGCTATTGAACTTTGAGCTAGTGTTTAGTCCTCTTCTGGCATTTGTGTGGCGTGAACCTTACTTAACACGTCACTTCAAACCTGGTTATCTAGGTCTTGCTGCAAATGAACTTGGACAGCTCCAATATTTGAGGAGTCACAAATAGTACTGAATATTGTTCAATCATCAGTACACATCCCACGGCTGACTTTATCAAGTCATACGACATGGAAACAGACCTCTTGGTCCACCTAGTCCATGCTGACCATAATCCCAAACTAAACTGGTCCCGCCTGCCTGCTTCTGGCCCATATCTCTCCCCCCACTAGCCCCTCTCATGCATAGACGTATCCAAAAGTCTTTTAAATGGTATAATTGCACTGCATCCACCACTTCAGTTCTCCAGGAAGTTCATTCCACATGCAAACCACTCTGTGTACAAAATAATACCCCTCATGCCTTTTTAAAAAATCTCTCTCCTTTCTCCTTAAAAATGTGCCCCCTAGTCTTGAAATCTTCCATCCTGGGGAAAAGACAACTACCATTAACTCTATCTACACCTCTCATTATTTTATTAACTTATATAAGGTCCGCCTCTCAACCTCCCGTGTTCAAGTGAGAAAAGTCCCTGGTACATCTCTTCTGAATCCTCTCCAGCTTAATAATACTCTTTCAATAACTGAATGACCAGAACTGGACTCAGCATTCCACACGAGGCCTTGCCAATGTCCTGGACAAACTCAAACATGATATCCCAACTCCTGTACTCAAAGCACTGAGCAATGAAGGCAAGCTTGTCAAATTATTTTTTTAACCACCCTGTTTATATGTGACGCAAACTTCAAAGACTTATGTACCTGAACCCCTAGGTGCCCCTTCCGTAATACTATGTAACGCCCTACAATTAATTGTATAAGCCCTATTCTTGTTTGTTGTACCAAAGTGCAGTACCTCGTACTTATTCAGATTGAACTCTGTCTGTCATTTTTCAGCCCATTGACTTATTTCATCCAGATCCCGTTGTAATCTGAGAAAATCTCCTTCACTGTTTATGATGGAGGACAGATCATTAATGATGCATACAAAGATGGTAAAGCCTAGGGCTCTTCTTGAGCCTCAGCGGGAGTGTCCTAGCACTGAGATGACGCACTTCTTTGTTGAGCATTAATAGGAAAATCAGCTCTGAAGAGTACACAAGCGATTACAAAAAAATTGAGCGGGTAAATATCTGACAAATAAAATATAATGTGGGTTAATGTGAAACTGGTGGAAGAATTATATAAGTAAGACGTATAATGCGACTGTTAAGAAATTGCAGAGGGAGCTGAGAGTCCTTTTGCAAGTATTGTAGGTACAGCAAATAATTAGGTAAACTAATAAAATGTGGTGTATCTTGAGGAAAATTCAATACAAAAGTAGCAAGTTTATGTATTAGTTATATAGGGCACTGGTGAGATCACATCTGGAATGCCATGCACAGTAGCGGTGCCCTTATTTAAGGAAGGAGGTAAATGCATTGGAGGCAGCTCACAGAACATTTACTTGAATAATACCTGAAATCGGCACGTTGTCGTAGGAAGAAGGGTTGGGCAAACTGGGCTTATATCTGCTGGGGTTTAGATTAGTTGACTAACCATATAAACCCCACTGAGGGATCCTGGCAAGGTAGATGTGGAGATTAGGCTTTCTCAGGAGAATCCGAAACTAGAGATCTGTTTAAAAATCACAAGTCACCCATTTAAACTGGAGATTAAACAATTTTTTTTGTTATAAAGGTTTATGAGTCTTTGGAACTCTCTTTCTGTAAATTTGGTGAAAGCAGAATACTTGAATATCTTAAAGACAAAAGTAGATAGATAGTTGTTAACCTTTCAACCTTTCAAGTTTATCAAGGGGAGGTGAAATTATAAATTTGAATTAACAATCAAATCAGCTACGGTCTTACTGAATGGCAACACAGTAGTGGGGGGAGCTGAGTCGTCTATTCCTAATTTGGATGTTTGTACATAATTGCATGTGTGTGAACATCAAGAAGTTGCTGTTGTTTCTGAGCACAGACATACAACTACAAAATCCCAGTTAATTTTGTTTGCAAGTTACCCTGATGAGTATTTTATTTTGCCAATTATGTTTGTGAATAGTTATGCACTAATTTGTATTGAGTTCAATAGCCTGTAATGAGTAATAATTCTATTTCATGCCATAATGCAACTCTGTTGATTTGTTTCGGCAGCTATCATTATTCTGCTTTTAAAGCAATATTTTAAGAGACTGATGTGCTTGCTAATTCTGGGTTAACAGTTCATGTTTTGATTTTGCTCATAATGTGTCAATATACAATGAAAACCACCTATCCCCAGCCTCCACAAACTAGCCATTGTGCTCATTCTGCATTCTCACTTGTCCATTGTTTCTCATGTAATGCAGCAGTCCCTTTTGTGTTTGTTGTTATGTTGCAAACTGCTTTACTCATCATCAGCCACTTTCACTTGTTAGCATTTTTCTACAAAGGTATTTGATACACTTATAATAAACTTTCTACAGATTTCCATAAACAAAGTGGACATAAATTACTTGGAAAATAACAAACTGGAAACCTTTTCAGCGAAGAAGCATTTAGCAATTTTTAGTTTGTGTGAAGGAGTCTTAGGAATTCTTGCGCACAAGTGTTACTTTGATCAGAATTTAAAACAGGAAAGGAGTTGGAAGGATTTTAATAGGACAGGTCGAAGAAAAGAATATCTCTAAAAACAGATTTTCCAATCCATGCAAAATTCATGTCACACTAGTTCAGTTCCAAAATATTTTGAGGATAATGAAAAATTCTGCAAGTTGCATGTGCAGCTGTGACTGAAAACATTCTAATCATGCTGGAGCAAAATATACAATTGAAGCTTGAGCTACTGAGAAAATCTGAGACATTAAACAATAAAATATAATTGAGAGGGAATTTAATAATTTGGTTGTGAATATATAATTTTTTAAAATTTAAACTTTGTTTGAGACCTTTTTTAACACCTGAAGGAAAAAGGCTAATGCCTCCTAAAATATGGAAGTAATTTTATTGCTTCACTGTTTAATGCATTGCTATTACTGCCGACTGCAATTGGATGTTTTCCTGAGTTTGTAGTAGTTTCTCGTTAGAAGGTTTTTTTATCTGCTTGGTTTAGTTTTCTTTGTCTTCAGGTATAACTTGGTAAGACTTTCAGTATGTTATCTTAGTTTATTTCAAAGTTTCCAGAGGTACAGCTCATGGTAAATCAGAACATGAGACTCTATGCAGACATGTATTTTATATCGTGTCATTGACGTAAATATATGTGCATTAAAACTACAAAGCCTGAATTTTGCTGAGCAAGTAGAGGGTTGCATTCATATGGAAGTCATTTTAAGAGGCAGCACGTATTAGTGAGATTTGAGAAGATTTGTAGCTCAGTTTGTAGTTCTGAATGTAGTTTGGTCGCTGAGCTGGAAGGTTCATTTCCAGACATTTCGTCACTCTCCTAGGTAACATCTTCAGTGGGCCTCCGGGCAAAGCACTGTTGATAACTCCTGTTTTCTATTTATATGTTTGGGTTGGTGATGTTGTTTTCTTTGGTGATGTCATTTCCTGTTCTTTTTCTCGGGGGTGGTAGATGGTGTCCAAATCAATGTGTTTGTTGGATAGATTAGATTACTTACAGTGTGGAAACAGGCCCTTCGGCCCAATAAGTCCACACCGACCCGCCAAAGCGAAACCCACCCGTACCCCTACCCCTACATTTGCCCCTTACCTAACATTACGGGCAATTTAGCATGGCCAATTCACCTGGCCTGCACATCTTTGGACTGTGGGAGGAAACCGGAGCACCCGGAGGAAACCCACGCAGACACGGGGAGAACGTGCAAACTCCACACAGTCGCCTGAGGCGGGAGTTGAACCCGGGTCTTTGGCGCTGTGAAGCAGCAGTGCTAACCACTGTGCCGCCCTTGGAGTTCCGGTTGGAATGCCATGCTTCTAGGAATTCTCATGCTTATCTCTGTTTGGCTTGTCCTAGAATGGATGTGTTGTCCCAGTCGAAGTGGTGTCCTCCTTCATCCATATGTAAGGATACTAGTGAGAGAGGACCATGTCTTTTTGTGGCTCGGTGATGTTCATGTATCCTGGTGGCTAGTGTTTTGCCTGTTTGTCCAATGTAGTGTTTGCTACTATGCAAGGACTGTAACAAACAAAACAACATGACCCTCTCTCACTAGTATCCTTACATACAGATGAGGAAGGACACTACTTTGACTGGGACAACACATCCATTCTAGGACAAGCCAAACAGAGACACGTTTGAGAATTCCTAGAAACATGGCATTCCAACCGGAGGCCCACTGAAGACCTTACCCAGGGTGACGAAATGTCTCAGCGAGCAAACCTACATCCAGGCAGTACATATGCTGACTGAAATACTTTATCATATTTCAAGACAAGGGGACTTATTTTTAAGGTGAAAAGAGAAAGATTTAAAAAAGACGAGGTGCACCTTTTTTACACATGCAGTGGCTCGTGTGGAATGAAGTGCTAGAGGAAGTGGTGGATGCGGGTACAGTTCCATCATTTAAAAGACATTTGGATAAGTCCATGAATAATATGTTTGGAGGATGTGGGACAAGCACAGGCAGGTGGGGCTAGTTTAGTTCGGGATTATGGTCGGCATGGCCTGGTTGGACCGAAGGGTCTGTTTCCATGCGGCATGACTCTGATGCTAAGACCTTTGTTTATACTGTTCTGTGAAATGTGACGTCGGTTTTCTGTGACAGAAAATCTATTTTATGTTTAGTTATTAAATATAATGCAAATAGATAACAATACAGTGCTGTTTAATGAGACAGCACTGATGTGAACGTTTCTACTTCTGGTGGTTAATGTGGTAATGATGGCATTAATATTTTACGTTATAATATTCCACTTTATAATTGAATATTCAATGAATTGTGCACTCAAAATTTTGTATCCAAGGCCCATCCTGGCTATGAGATGGATGAATTTAACTCATTCTATTCTTGCATCAGCATGTAAAAGATGTATTTGGTTTGTTAGGTAAGTTGGTGTATGGTCAAATTGAATTACTGTACATCTTTGTACAGTATTTTAGTCAGAGTTCAGGTTTTCTCTAACTTCCATTAGTCCTTGGAAATCTAGTCTTTCTTGTATATTTTACTCATGTCATTTTGTCTTCCTAGAGTAATGATGGAGAAGAACGATTGGCTGTTGTTCGACTCTTGGCTAAGTTGTTCGGTGCAAAGGATTCAGAGCTCGCAACACAAAATCGTCCTCTCTGGCAGTGCTTCCTTGGACGGTACAATACATACTTGTAAATGATTCAAGGTGGTGTTCTTGTGCATGGTTTATTTTTGTTCAAGCTCAAGATAGTTATGGGAGCTTGCAGTGCACAAATTGAGTTTCCGATACTACTGTAGTGGGTACATTTCAGAAGAACTTGCTATAGCTATCGTGATATTCTCTCCATTCGTATCTTTTCATATGTAATCCCATATTAAAATGTGGGTGCTATTGAAAGTTCCTTCTGTAAAAGTGGTGAAAAGAATTTGGGTATCGTTTACAGGCATAGCATCATTGCACCTTGACCAAATTGTTATTCTATGTTCACAATAAATATAGGCCAATGTTTCAAACCCCAAGCCCCTATACCAAATATTTGATGCTTGCCATATATCAGAGTTCCTACTTTGTCAAATTAATGGATATCAATCAAGAATGAGCACGTTTTCCAGATTTTCCTCTTCTCTATCTCCAAATGGGTGTTGAGGTCATTTCATAAGTTAGGGATTCGTTAGTTTAAATGTTGATTCCCTAACATCTGCCATATGCGACCTGTAAAATCCAAGAAAATCTATTCAAATTAATTTAAAAGGCGTTTTTAGAACGAGCAAATGCTGGAAATCTGCAACAGAAGAAAATGGAAGAATTCCACAAACTAGCTAGTATTTGGGGAGAGAACAGACAAATTAGTATTTTAAGCATGGACACTTTATCACAACTGGAAGATGTTGCAGGTGGGTGACATTCAAAGATGGAACAGAACAAAGTGAAGGGAAATGTCTGGAGAAAACGTGTGATAGTGGCCTGTAAAATGCTAACTGCAAAAGGAGTGTGCTAAATATACATAGATCCCTCAAAGTTGCCATCCAGGTTGATAGGGCTGTTAAGAAGGCATACAGTTTGTTAGCTTTTATTGGTAGAGGGATCGAGTTTCAGAACCATGAGGTCATGCTGCAGCTGTACAAAACTCTGATGTAGCTGCACTTGGAGTATTTAGTGCAGTTCTGGTCACCGCATTATAGGAAGGATGTGGAAGCTTTGGAAAGGGTTCAGAGGAGACTTAGTGGGGATGTTGTCTGGTATGGAGGGAAGGTCTTTCGAGGAAAGGTTGAAAGACATGAGCCTGTTTTGTTAGAGAGAAGGAGGTTGAGAGGTGATTTAATTGAGACAAGCAAGGGTTAGATCAGGTGGAGAGTGAGAATCCTTTTACCTAGGATGGTGCTGGATAACACAAGGGACCATAGCTTCAAATTGAGGGGTGATAGATATAGGTCAGATGTCAGAGGTAGTTTCTTTACTCCGAGTAGGAGGGGTGTGGAACGCCCTGCCTACAACAGTTGCCAACTTTATGGGCATTTAAATGGTGATTGGATAGACATATGGATGAGAAATGAATAGTGTAGGTTAGATGTTCTTCGGATTGATTTCACATGGCGGTGCAACATCAAGGGCCGAAGGGCCTGTACTGCGCTGTAATGTTCTAAGTTCTATGAATGAGAGAAGAGAACCTCAAAGAAAAAAGGTGCATGAGTCATAACAGTATGAGAATAGTTGTGGAGGTAAAATGAGGGAAATGAGAAGAAACAAAAATATGTAAAATTTGGCACAGCAGAGTGGACTCCAAAGACCAAAAGCTTGAAGGGCAAGGTACCAAGGATGGAAATTGCCTTGTTGGTACAGGGTTCTGGATGTCATACCAGGCACAATCGATCCCTCCTGTCTTGTCACCCAAAATACCATTGTAAAGAGGAACTTCAATTATCCGAATCGAGATGGGCGGGCACATTTCTTTCGGGGAATCGATTATTCGGTTAATCGATTAAATGCCTTCCCTCCGGGGCTCGGGGTTTTTTAAGTCTGCTCCCCATTCAGGGGACGAAGCAGCAGCACACCACATGTGAGCCCCTGTCCCACCATTCAACACCACCCCCCTGCCAACACCCCAACCCTGTCCAACAGTGCACCCGGCCTGCCTCTAACCCCATCTAACACCGCTCCCAACCCTTCCAACATCGCCACTTGCGCCGCCCAACACTGCTCGCAACCCGCAAACACCGCCTCCTCTCTGGGGCAGCCAGACTGGTTGCCACCAACCAGACTGCTGCTACTGCCTTTGTGGGGTAAGTCTCCAAATAAGGCATGCGTGCGTGCGCGTACACAACTTTTTACTGCAATGTTTTGACATGTTCCACCTTTACCCTGTGCAGGATAATGTTGGAGAGATTATCTGGGGAGGGGAAAGGTTTTAGAGTACACGCCTGTGTAGAATGTGGGAGAGGGTGAAGGGGGAGCGGGAGGTCAGTCACTTGGAGGTGGTGCCTGTTTAATCTTTGTAAACAAAACACAGGATCAGTGTTGGAAACACGTCTTTAATGTAATGTTTCTACCGGAACCTTGAGATCTCCTTTGGATAATCCAATATTCAGATAATTGGTATTCGGATAATCGAGGTTCCTCTTTATTCAGCCCACTTTGGTACCAAGGCTTAAAATTATTCAAGCCAATATTAAGATAACTGGGCTGCAGAAAGTACTTGATAGAAATGCAGGATGTTTTTCCTTTAAGTTATACTGAACTTACTTAGAATAGTGTTGACAAATAAGAGTGGCCTGCCATTGCTGAATTAAGCAGAAGTAATTGGAACTCCCAATGTAGAGGGCATAGGGAAGATTTCCCAGAATAAGATATTTTGGCTATTAGGTTGGTTGGAGAAGTTGGGATTGTTTTCCTTGCAATAGTAATAACTGGGGAGAGACTTGATGGAGCTGTACAAGATTATGGTAGGTTTAGACAAGAGAGACAAAGGCTGTTTCCATTACTGACAATAGGGGGCACAGTCTGAAATTTTGGTTGAGATGCAGGGGTATGAAGAACATTCTGATATACTCTATTTTGATAACCTTTGACCTGGTGTCAAGGAGAATGGTGAAATTTGGAGACTGTTTTGAGAGGAAGGTAGGTTAATAGATTTTTTTTAAAAATTCATTCATGGGAAGCATATATTGACGGTTAAACCAATGTTTATTGCCATCACAAGTTGCT
Source organism: Hemiscyllium ocellatum (assembly GCF_020745735.1). NCBI lineage: Eukaryota > Metazoa > Chordata > Chondrichthyes > Orectolobiformes > Hemiscylliidae > Hemiscyllium > Hemiscyllium ocellatum. The sequence goes on from NC_083401.1 coordinate 105,480,942, forward strand.
CTTGAAAAGCTCATCATGAACTGCAATTGCATTTCTCGGGGTGTAGGTGCACCTAAATTGCTGTGAGGGAGAGAGTTTGGGGACCAAGAGAGAATAATAGTTGCCTCAGCACTGTCTTCTGACTTGGTTGAATTGCTCTCACCAGGTTCCATTCTCCCCTATTTAACTGGAACCAAAAATGACTTGAAATGGCTTCTCTTTCTGCTCCTGTATTTTTATCTTTGGTGCCTTGCAGGGATTAGTCTTTGGACCCTCTTATTTTTCATCTGTCTGCTATCCCTCGGCAGAATCATTCACAAGTGCAGCTGTCATGTTCTTATCTATGCCAAAGACACCCAGCTCTACCACACTAGTAGCATATTTCAACTTTCTCTGTTGTTGATAAATTATCAGATTGCTTGTCTGATACTCAGTATTGGATGATCCAATTAAGCATTGCAGATGCTGAAGTTATTGTTTTTGACATCTATTAAGACACTTTTCTTACTCCCTAAGCTATAATTCTTTAGTTCTTTCATCGGTTGTGGGAATTTGAGGCTTGGCTAGTATTTATTGACCAAACCTAACTTCCCTTGAGAAGGTGATGATGAGCTGCCTTCTGGAAACACAGCAGTCCGTAGTATGCAGTTACTCCCGCAGTACTGTTAATAAGGAAGTTCCATAAATTTTGATCCATTGCAAAATAAGAAAAAAGTAAGAATGACGTTGAAGGTGAACTTGTAGGCATTGACATTGTCTTATATCTAATATGTTTATCCTGCTAGGTAGCAGATGTTGTGGGTTTAGAAGGTACTTTCAAATGGGCCTTGCTCAGTTGCTGCTGTTTATCTTGTAGCTGGTACACATTGTTGCCACTGTGCAAAGTTGCCACGGTGAACAAAGTTAAAAATCACACAACAACAGATTTATTTGGAGTACTAGATTTCAGAGCACTGCTACTTCATCAGGTGGTTATGGAATATGAGATAAGACAAAGAATTTATAACAAGATTACAGTGTCATGCAACTGAAATGATATATTGAACAAACCTGGATTTTTAAATCTTTCATCTTTTAGAGTGGGTTGCTGGTTTCGATTCATTAATATGTAAATCCCAGAACTTCTTTAAGTTACCTTACAAGATAACTTAAGGTTTTATAACAAAAGGAAACATCTCAGCTCAGACAATACATTTAAAGGTGTGAGGTCAGAGTCTGTCTGTATCCCAATCATGAGTCAGACTGGTTCTTTTTCCAAAGTGGAATTTACAAACTATTACATGTATTGACTGCCTGCAGATTGTGCATTTTTTTTTAGCAAAATAGAATGTATCTGCAAACTCTGGTCACAGTTTATTAATGGGTAGAAATTTTCATCCTCATCATTTTTTTTTCTCTTTGCTGACCTATGTTGGCTCCAGTTCAAGCAAAATCTGGATTTGAAAATGTTATCCCAATTTTTGAACTTCTCCATGGCTTTGACTTTCCCTATTTTGTAATCTCTCCCACAATCCTCAGGCATATGTGACCTTTTAGTCTGACCTCTTGTATATTCCAAATTTTAATGTTCTATTGGGCGCAGAGCCTTCAGTTATCTCAAACCCAAGATTAGGAAGATGTTCTTTGACTTGCTCTTTTTGTATCCAACTCATCTTTATCTCTTCAGACACTGCATAAACTACCTCCTTGACAAAACTTTTCATTGTTTGTCCTACTATCTCCTCCTGACTCTATATCATAATTTACTTTAATCTGCTTCTGCCTTGGGACATTTCATCACATTGCAGGCATGATATAAATGTAAATTTTTTTTGAAAATCAGTTGAAAGCAGGTATAACTTTGACCAAAATTTGCCTCAGGATTCCCAATTATACTCAAAGCAGACACACCCTCCAGTGTCTTTTTGCAGAACGTTGATCAGACAACATGGAGCGTGAGGTACAGTTAAAGAATAGAAGAACAGACTCTACAGTAAATGATCAATACGCATCTTGTTTTTTAAGTATCGTTATTACTGTGTTCATTAGGTGAATAAATCAGTTTATTCCTTTGTTCAGGAGTCTTCTATAAATTATTTTGAGATTGGGGAAATAAGTTGCATGTGTTAACATACTTGAAAATCAAAAATATTATTTTTTTATATAGATTTAACGACATACATGTTCCTGTGAGACTAGAATGCGTGAAGTTTGCAAGTCATTGTTTGATGAATCATCCAGACTTAGCCAAAGATCTTACAGGTGAGATATTAACCCACATAGTTTGCAAAATCTGCTTTCAGAGCCAATAGTTGAGGTATTAATGCACCTGTGTTGAATAGTGGATTAGCGATTGAAGGGAATCAATCAGAAATTGATTAAAGGAGATTACCATATCTGCACATTTGGAGGCTAGATACAGATATGTGCGGTCTGAACAAATTCTGTGTGAACTTTTATAAACAATTATTTTGGCTTACGATTTCATCTGTGATTTTACACATTGAATTCAAGGACCTGGCTTTTATGGTTAGTAGTGAGTAACTCTGTGACATGGTTTTTCCTTTCCAGCAACAGTTTAAATCTGCTGCAAAATCAAAGGGATCTCAGGGCATGGACCAAACCCCACTCCTATCAACAAGCACTTAGCTTGTCAGTTGCATTGAAGTGTTCACAAATAGCGAACACTTTATCTGGGGGCATAAAATAATTCTCCAATATCTTGGTTATGAAATTGGCGAGATGATTATTACTCTAATAAGTCCAGCATAAGTCTACCTTCACTTGCTAATGTAAGTGTTTAGGTGCCTGTGCAGAGTTAGTTGATAAAAGCCAATTGCTTCATAGTTGTTGCACCACTTTTTAAAAATATGTAAATTCTTGAGGACTTGCATCTCCCAATTTCTAAATTAATACATCTGTCTGGGAGTGCTGCATCTATATTTAATGTTACTATGTTGTTTCTCAACTGTATTATATGCTTGAACAAGTTGTTTCTCAACTGTATTATATGCTTGAACAATCCGACCATGCTTAACCATCCTGTTATTCAGTGTTTGATACATACTATCATTGGAACATTTTTGCATATCTTGTTCTGTTATTATTTAATTACATGCTTCTTCCCAATTGAGAAGTGCATTGTTAAAGGGGAAACCAAGTGAGAAATACTGGATTGGTAACAAATGATAGCACATTGAATTTGAAGCAATTGTTTGGTGATTTTTAACTTGAGATATTGCAGTTGGCTAATAGCATAAACGTCTATTTACTAATTCAGTGAGTTTATCATTTCTTACTTTTTTCTGGAGATGTTTATTTGAAAATTTGCCACCCATAAATAGCCTTTGCAACATTGATGGCCCAACAAAATGCAAGAAGCATCTGGACTCAATATCAACTTGCTCTTTCTCCAAGGATGTTTCTGACCTGCTGTGACCTCCAGTACTTTTTGTTTTCAGCATTAACTCCTGGTACCTCAGTGCTTCATATTTTAAATTCCTGCTTTGTTTAATCCCTGTATGACCTTGTCTCTCCTTGCTCTTGAAATTTGTCCAGTATTGCAACTTTGCTCACAGAGCTTTGCGTTTCCTTTGTCTATTTGGCCCATATAATCATGGGCGATCCTTGAGATCTGGATGGTTATCAAATAAATCATTTAAAATTGGTATTACTTTTAACATGCGACATCCTTTTGTGCAAGCTACCCAAATTTTGCTCCTGATATTTATTTTGAACTAGCATTTGCTGTGTTGGATCCTGTAGTCTGCAAGAGAGGCTTCTTTTAGGCTGATCACGAAAGTACAGATTAATTTAGTAAATTGGAAATCTTTTGTTATGATTCCAGCTGGTGATGAAACTGGGCAAGTCAGACCTTGGTGGAATCTACTTTGATGGATCATAAGCTTGGTGGATCACAAGTTTAATTTTTGCATGTTTACTGTTGTGGTTAGTCAGTGAACATACTCCTATGAGGCTGCCATATTATTTAACACAAGACATTAACATAAAGAGAGCAAAACCAATTTTCAATCTCTTATCCAGCCATTACCTTTGACAGTCAATCTGGGAGAAGCATCACTCTTATTCCAAGTCTTTATTTTCCAACTTAACTGACCTTTTCAAGTTCTTCTTGGACTGCTGAGACAGTTTTAACTCTTATTTCCACTTCTACTGGCCTGAACCCCTCTTCAGTTCTGATTACTTGAAAAAGCTATGGACAACTGTCACAGCTTGTAGACATCACAAGAAAACCTTTCTTACTGTTGTTCTGAAATGAAAACTTGATTTTTCTGAACTTAACACCTGACCAAGCTAAATGAGTGGTCCCTGATCTATTTTCACTGTAAGTCATAAGACTCCGTTAGAAACATTTCATTAGCTCTTCACTGAATCACATGCTTTCTTGGACGTTTGGCCACTATCCCAAATGACATTCTGACCTCTTTCTTTTCGTAAAAGGTAGCTTACAGAGCAAACACCAAAATACTTTCCTCTATTTTAAAAATCCTAACTTTCAGATAAATTCATTTATGTTTATCAGAATTTATACTTTTTAAAGCATATTTATATTTATAAATTAGCAGGGTTAGAGATATGAGCAAGGGCTTATATTCTAACTAGAGTCTTGAAAAATGCAATGCTACAGGTGCATTTAAAAAAGGAATCATTTGGGAAGTATTCATTGCTGTTGAGACTAGCATTTATTTCCAGTACCTAATTGTCCTTGAGAATGTGTTGGTAAGCTGTCACTTCAAACTGTCTGGTGTTGGCCCACCCACAGTACGCAAATGGCTCTGCCCTTTTTTCTGGGCTTGCTAATAAGTATTCTAATAGGGTATGACATTGTAGGACCTCTAATACATATGTTGGCAAGTGAAGATAGGTTTGCACTTGGTACTAGAGAAACCCTGGCTGATTGCACAACTAGGATGTCAAAGACTTGTTTTGTGTCCCCAAGATAGTGTTTTTATTTCAGATTTGTTTTGTTGTTATTTGTGAAGACATGAATGTAGTTGGCCAATTATGTTTTGGTTGACATCAGCGCTGCTCCATGTCCTGAGATTCCTTTAAACAGCAGATTTAAACTTGCTGAAAAGAGAAAACCATGTCACAGTTACTTCACTACTAAGTGCAGAATCCAGGTTGTTAAATTCAGTTTTTAAAATTCACAAGATGTAATAGTAATTAACATTTTGCATAGAACTTGGGTCTATAACACTAAATATTGCTAATTTTCTGATAGTCTGAAAGAATAAGCCAACTTAGTTTTGTGGATCTGCAAAAAATCTTGAATAAAATACGATCTTTAGGTGAGGTAGTAGAATTGTTTACTCCAGTGTATGTCTCTGTGTAAAAGGTTTTGCAGTAATCCTGATTCAGAAATTATGTTTTAAATAAGAATTCTTTTAATAGAATATTTGAAGGTTCGATCACATGATCCAGAAGAGGCAATCCGACATGATGTCATTGTTACAATAATAACAGCAGGGAAGAAAGATCTATCACTAGTGAATGACCAACTGCTTGGGTTTGTGAGGGAGAGAACACTAGACAAAAGGGTAAGGTCTCAAATTTGCACTTGTTGCACATAATTTGTCTCTGCATAATTTATCTCTTGGTTCCTTTTCTTTGCTTCAAATAAGGATTTTGTGTTAATTATCAATTCATGAAAACTGTTAGGTTGCCACCTGTGGTGTCCAGGCCTTATGAGTATTGGTTTTATTTCTGTTATTTTATTTCTGTTGTTTGTAATATTTCTGTGAATGACAATTCATAAGAACAGTAGCCACACTGAAAATAAAATGTTATTGCAATATGTTGTATTCTTGAAATAAATATTCCCGTAATGCATAACAATTGGTCAAAATCATTTCATGAAACTTGGCGTTGTAGAATGTTGAAAAGTTTACATTTGTTCAATTTTAATTGATATATTTAGAAATGTATCCACAAGCAGGGAAAGTGAAACGCTTGTTTCAACAGAAATCCACATTTTGTTGTTTCTTTGTAAATCTGAAATCAAAATTGAAATCAAACTATAATTACTGTAGTCAAACATCAGGAATAGCTTTATTTTGGTCAGAAAAACCTAACTGTTAAAGAACTAAATATAAAAAGATAATGAGTCACATCTATTACCTTGGTGCTGATGTTTTTCCTTCATCTTGCATGTCCTGTTTGTTTACATAAACACTGTTATGTTCTATTCTACCTATTAAAAATTGATCATTTTAATAATTTTCCTAATGTTCACTTCAGAGTTGTGAAATGTAAAGCCATACATATTTTATTGAATTAATCTTGCGCAGGAAAACTTGTAGGAACTTTAGAAACTTGTAGGAACTTTAGAAACTTGTAGGAAACTCGCATATTCAGGCACGCATATTCAGGCACGCTTCATTTGTAATAGTTCAAAAGTCACTTTGTCCATTCGTGCTGTATTTAAATAAAAGTGCAGTCTCTCTGACACTGCATACCTTCTGTGCCTTCAGAGAAAACAGAAAAATGAATACCTGAAGCATCAGCAGTTTGCTTCTGTTAAGTGACAGAAATGCATTCCCAATTCATTATACGTTGAATTCCTTCTCATTCGTTCAGTTATTAAAAATAAATGAACAAATGTCTATGTAGAAATAACATTGCATGACCAACCACAAAATCACTAATTTTGTAGGTCATTTCAAATTACTTTCAGATTTTGATGCAGTACTCTGGAGCAGGTGGGCCTTGAGCGTGGCCCTCCTGGTAAAGAGATAGGGGCACCACAAGAGCCCTAGTTCCTCAATATAACGACAATATATATTCGCATCTCACAAGTGCCAGGCAATAACCATATCCAACAAGAGAGAGTAAAACCATCACCCTTTGATATTCTTGGCATTGCCATCATTGAATTCCCAACTGTCAGCATTGTGGCGTTACTATGGACCAGAAATTCAATATATAATAATAATTGGTTATCAAGAGAATGTTAGAATCTAGGATTCCTGCAGTGAGTAACTCACTTCCTGACTCCCCAAAGCCTGTGTACTATCTACAAGGCTTAAGTCAGGAGTGTGATGAAATGCTGTCCACTTCCTTGGATGAATGCAGCTGCAGCAACACTCAAGGAGCTGGTCACCACCCAGGGCAAGGCAGCATACTTGATTAGTACTACATCCTCAAGCAATCAGTCCTTCAACCACTGTAGCTTGGTGACAGCAAAGTGCTGTATAAAATCATCAAGGCTACTCAGACAGCAACTTCCAAACCTATGGTCGCCACATCTGGAAGGACAAAGGCAGCAGCTACATGGGAATGCTGTCTGCAACTTCCCATCCAAACCATTCACCATCTGGAGCTGGAAGTATGTTACATCGCTTCCATCAAGGTCGAGTTCCTAGAGCTCGCTAACAGCATAGTGTATCTCCACAAAATGGATTATAGTAGTTCAAGATGATAGCTCACCACCACCATCATCTCAAGGTCAGTTAGGGATGAATAATAAATGCTGGTCTGACCAGTGATATCTGCATCCCATGAATGAATTTTTTAAAAGATTTGTGTGAAGGTCAGTTTATAGCAGTAGACCTTGGTCACAGCAGCATGAACCAAAGATCTATTTCTGTAGAGAAGTTTGATTGTTCTGCTTCTACCAAGCTCGGTCATTCTGCACAGATAAGGAAATCCAGAGCAGTCTTCACCAAGCTGATTTCATTTACTTTCTGGCTATTGGTAAAATGGCTGCCAGAACTTGTGCAGTAGGTGGGTCACTTTTCCAAGGGAGCCAATCCAAAAGTTGCTATAAATTTGAGGGATAAAGTTATAAGAACAACAAACATATTCAATATTTTATGAGACTGACTTTCAATTATCTTTCTGTGTTTTAAGTGGCGAGTGCGGAAAGAAGCAATGATGGGTTTGGCTCAACTATACAAAAAGTACTGTCTTCATGCAGAGGCTGGGAAGGAGGCTGCTCAAAAAGTAAACTGGATCAAGGACAAACTCCTGCATATCTATTACCAGAACAGCATTGATGACAAGTAGGTTGAGTTGCATATTTTGATTGGAAAATAACTGTACACAATATATAACATCATGGATGGTTTTCAGATGTGTTTAGAAAACGTTACTATTCACAATTTTGCAACTGTTCTTTCTTCCGACTTTGAAGCAGGACTTTTAATTGTTGTTCATACCTATGTGATTAATATTCCTTAGTTTTGCACTTTTGCCTTGTGGGCCTTAATGTTAGAACTTGGTCTCTTTTGGGTTGCTTTTTTCCAGTAGCTCCTATCTTTATTTGACTACTTAATAAATAATTACTTTTTTCTGGACAAGCTGATCTTTTTCAGATGTATTGTATGAAAGGAGAGAAGGTTAGCACTCCCCTTGATAAGGATGGAAGGGGTCCTAGTGGCCTTACACTACACATAAATGGTTAAGGCATTGCCATCTACTTAGTGGCATCTAACCATGTTTTTCCCTTGGTTCTGCTTGAATGATTTTGGCTCTGTTGTCAAATCAAGATTCTTTTGTGGGCGGCACGGTGGCACAGTAGTTAGCACCGCTGTCTCACAGCGCCTGAGACCCAGGTTCAATTCCCGACTCGGACGACAGACTGTGTGGAGTTTGCATGTTCTCCCCGTGTCTGCGTGGATTTCCTCTGGGTGCTCCGGTTTCCTCCCACAGTCCAAAGATGTGCGGGTCAGGTGAATTGGCCATGCTAAATTGCCCGTAGTGTTAGGTAAGGGGTAAATGTAGGGGTATGGGTGGGTTGCGCTTTGGCGGGTCGGTGTGGACTTGTTGGGCCGAAGGGCCTGTTTCCACACTGTAAGTCTAATCTAATCTAATCTAATGTATTGGTCTATGAAGCATCCTCTTTCTCTTGCACTTATTTGTGTATTTTAAGTATTTCACTCGACTTGCTCTTCATTAACTAGTGGCGGCAAAAATCTGAATAATGCTCCCCTTGGGTAGCAAGAAATTACACTTGTGTAGTGCCTTGAAGTGCCCCAAATCCCAAGATATTTATTAAGCTGGAATTTACAGGACGCTGAAGCCCCTGTACCCTTCACTGTAAATTGAATATGAACCGCTGCCCACATACGTGATGGCTGCCATTTGGAAAGTTAATGCTGAGAACAATGTTAATTGTTTTAAAATGAGACTGTTGTCTAATTTTCAAAAGGAATCCCCAGTTTACAGAACTGCAAGTCAATCAGATGACTAGTATCTTTATCTTCCCGCAGCATCAGTTGAAAACAATGCCTACTGCTGGGACTAAGACCCATGCCATTTTGCTGCACAGTTTATGCAAGTCCAGGTTGGGGATCTCAATGAGAGTGCCGGGGGGGTGAGATTCAAGAGGCCAGATGGTGAGGGTGAAAGGAAAGGTTGGCTTACAGGCATCAGCAGTAACATGGAAGCAACCATCCTGTGATTTGTAGAGCAGTAAGCATTCAGTTAAAGAAACTGAAAGTCACTGGCTCATCATCCTCCTGTTTTTTGAGGAAGTGACTCGTCTTCCAAAACTGGAACTAGAATGGGATGCAACCTTTTGCCAGGGCTGGGTAATGTTTTTGCCAAGGTCTGCAGGAAACTAGGAGCCAACAAATCTTGAAATCACATCAGTAAAGAACTTCCTTATCAACCAATGTGGAATTTCTAGCTTCAGACTTGTATCTTTAGGAGCGATATGGAGAAAGAATGACTGGATGCTATGATTTTGAACACTATCAATTGTTAAATGTAAATCTGAGGTGCAACAAATTGGTTATAAATACCTGCTTAAACACTTTCAGCTTTGTACAAATGGCATGGAAACGCATTAGCTGTGACGAGTCTTGGAAGATACGTTTAAAATAATAGTCAAAGTGTATATCTGTTGTTTTGGGGAAAAGAAAATCTTTTGCTAATTTATGCCTGTTGTCTTAATGAATGTTTTTCAAGAAAATAATTCAACCCCCAATGGTACTATATCACCCTGGTAGGACGGAGGGGATAACGTCATGGCATTGTTCTTGGCTGTTAATCCAGAGACCCAGGAAATATTTGGACCCAGGACCCATGGCAGATGGTGAAATTTGAATTCAGTTGAAAAATATTTGTGGAATTCAGAGACAGATGATGACTATGAAACAGTTGTTGATTGTTGGAAAAACCCATCTGGTTTACTAATGACCTTCGGGGAAGGAAATCTGCTGACCTTACCTGGCCTACTCTGTGAGTTCATATCCACAGAAATGTAGTTGCCACTTAACTGATGCCTGGGCAATTAATAAGTGCTAGGTAAAAACATCTCCGGGACACCCACACCAATCAATTCCTCCACCCTGTGGCCCAACATTTCAACTCCCCCTCCCACTCCTACTCTGCTGAGGACATGTAGATCCTGGGCCGTCTCCACCGCCGCTCCCTCACCACCCGACGCCTAGAGGAAGAATGCTTCATCTTCCACCTCGGAACACTCCAACCCCAGGGCATCAATGTGGACTTCACCAGTTTCCTCATTTCCCCTTTCCCCTCCGCACCCTAGTTCCAACCTTCCAGCTCAGCACAGTCTCCATGACCTGTTCAATCTGTCAATCTTCCTTTCCACCTATCCATTCCATCATCCTCTCTGACCTATCGCCTCCATCCCCACCCCCATTCACCTATTGTACTCTATGCTACTTTCTCTCTCTCTCTCTCTCTCTCTCTCTCTCTCTCTCTCTCTCTCTCTCTTTCCCCCCCCCCCCTCATTTATCTCACCACTCTGTAGACTCCCTGCCTTTATTCCTGATTAAGGGCTTTTGCCCGAAACATCGATTTTCCTGCTCCTCGGATGCTGCCTGAACTACTGTACTTTTCCAACACCTCTCTAATCTAGACAATTAATAAGTGCTATCCTAGCCAGCACATCCACACCCCATAAATGAATAAAACAAATCATGAGTTCTTGTGTAGTCACTGTTTAAATGCCACCTTATCAAATGTCACTTCATGAAAATCTTTCCATGAAGGTAGTTTGAACTGCATTATTTCAAGCTATGAAGCTTAATGAGTGATTCTGCTCAGAAAGGATGTGTGAAAGTGTTCATTGCACTTTTTTCAATTGCATGAACATTTCTACCTGTAACTGTGTTACCTGCATGTCATGTAATTATTTGTTGTTTGCCATTTCACACTCATTTTCCTGAGATTTAAATTTGTTCAATATGCACTTATTGTTTTGTGAATTTTTGAATTCTTTTATTTTCTATCAAAAGCACAAAAAATCATCTGAAATAAAGATCTTTAAATTTGGCAATTAAAACTTGCATTGAAGCTCCTTTAATGGTAATATATTTGTGCATCTTTAGTCTTGTTTAGTCAGTCAAAATTTCTATTAAAATTAAGATTTATAATTCTATTGGGAAGCTTCCCAGATGCATGGAGCACTCCCAGAAAATACTATTAGAAGCTCTTATCTTTGAAAAGGACACCGTTTCAGATCCTCTAAAATTACCTCAATGCTGTTAAGTGCTGTCATTGGTGATGCTGCCTGGCATTACACTTCTGTCATTAAATGTCTGACATACCATGAACACATGGGAGTTTCATAGAACAATACAGCACAGAACAGGCCCTTCGGCCCATGATGTTGTGCCGAACATTTGTCCTAGCTTAAGCACCTATCCATGTACCTATCCAATTGCCACTTAAAGGTCACCAATGATTCTGACTCTGCCACTCCCACAGGCAGTGCATTCCATGCCCCCACTACTCTGTGGGTAAAGAACCTACCCCTGACATCCCCCCCATACCTCCTACCCTTCACCTTAAATTTATGTCCCCTTGTAACACACTGTTGTACCTGGGAAAAAAGTCTCTGACTGTCTACTCTATATATTTCCCTGATCATCTTCTAAACCTCTATCAAGTCACCCCTCATCCTTCGCCGTTCCAATGAGAAAAGGCCTAGCACACTCAACCTATCCTCGTACGTCCTATTCTCTATTCCAGGCAACATCCTGGTAAATCTCCTCTGCACCCTCTCAAAAGCTTCCACATCTTTCTTAAAATGAGGCGACCAGAACTGCACCCAGTACTCCAAATGTGGCCTTACCAAGGTCCTATGCAGCTGCAACATCACCTCACAATTCTTGAATTCAATCCCTCTGCTAATGAACGCTAATACACCATAGGCCTTCTTACAAGCTCTATCCACCTGAGTGGCAACTTTCAAAGATCTATGAGCATAGACCCCAAGATTCCTCTGCTCCCCCACCTTACTAAGAACCCTACCGTTAACCCTGTATTCCGCATTCTTATTTGTCCTTCCAAAATGGACACACTCACACTTGACAGGGTTGAACTCCATCTGCCACTCCTTAGCCCAGCTCTGCATCAGATCTAAGTCCCTTTGCAGCCAACAACAGTCCTCCTCACTATCCACAACTCCACCAATCTTCGTATCGTCTGCAAATGTACTGACCCGCCCTTCGACTCCCTCATCCAAGTCATTAATAAAAATTACAAACAGCAGAGGACTCAGAACTGATTCCTGCAGAACTCCACTTGTAACTGGGCTCCAGGCTGAATATTTACCATTTACCACCACTCTCTGACTTCGACTGGTTAGCCAGTTCTCTATCCGACTGGCCAAACTTCCCATTATCCCACGCCTCCTGACTTTCTGCATAAGCCTACCATGGGGAACCTTAAAAAATACCTTACTAAAATCCATGTACACTACATCCACTGCTCTACCCTCATCCACATGCTTGGTCACCACCTCAAAGAATTCAATAAGACTTGTAAGGCAAAACCTACCCCTCTCAAATCTGTGCTGGCTGTCCCTAATCAAGCAGTGTCTTTCCAGATACTCATAAATCCTATCCCTCAGTACCCTTTCCATGACTTTGCCTACCACCAAAGTAAGACTAACTGGCCTGTAATTCCCGGGGTTATCTCTATTCCCTTTTTTGAACAGGGGCACAACATTCGCCACTCTCCAGTCCCCTGGCACCACCCCCAATGACCGTGAAGACAAAAAGATCAATGCCAACGGTTCTGCAATTTCCTCTCTTGCTTCCCACATAATCCTAGGATATATCCCGTCAGGCCCGGGGGACCTGTCTATCCTCAAGTTTTTCAAAACGCCCAACACGTTTTCCTTCCTAACAAATATCTCCTCTAGCTTACCAGTCCATTTCATACTGTCCTCTTCAACAATATGGTCCCTCTCATTTGTAAATACTGAAGAAAAGTACTCATTCAAGACCTCTTCTATCTCTTCCGACTCAATGCACAGTCTCCCACTACTGTCCTTGATCGGACCTACCCTCGTTCCCGTCATTCTCATGTTTCTCATATACGCATAAAAGACCTTGGGGTTATCCTTGATCCTATCTGCCAAAGATTTTTCATTCCCTCTCTTAGCTCTCCTAATCCCTTTCTTCAGCTCCTTCCTGGCTATCCTGTGTCCCTCCAATGCTCTGTCTGAACCTTGTTTCCTCAACCTTATGTAAGCCTCCTTCTCTTTCTTACAAGACATTCAACCTCCCTCATCAACCAAGGTTCCCTCACACGACCATCTCTTTCCTGCCTGACAGGTACATACCTTTCAAGGACACGTTGTATCTGTTCTTTGGAAAAAGTTTAACATTTCAACGACATCCTTCCCTGAAACCTACGCTCCAAATTTATGCTCCTCAGATCCTGTCTTGCATCATTGTATTTACCCTTCCCCCGTTGCACGCACCTATCCCTCTCCATAACCAATGTGAAAGTCACAGAATTGTGTTCACCATCACCAAAATGCTCATCCACTAACAAGCCCATCACTTGTCCCAGTTCGTTACCAAGTACCAAATCCAATATGGCCTCCCCTCTGGTTGGACAATCTACATACTGAGTTCGAAAAGCTTCCTGGACACACTGCACAAACACCACCCCGTCCAATCCACTTGATCTAAAGAGCTTTCAATCAATATTTGGGAAGGTGAAATTGCCCATGATTACTACCCTGTGACTTCTGCATCTTTCCAAAATCTGTTTCCCAATCTGTTTCTCCACATCTCTGCTGCTTTGGGGAGCCTGTAGTAAACACCCAACAAGGTGACTTCTCCTTTCCTATTTCTGACTTTAGCCCATACTACCTCCAGAGGCAGATCCCCTCGAACTGCCTTTCTGCAGCTGTCTATCCACATTTCCGTGATGGTCACAACATCGTAGTCCCAAGTACCGATCCACGCCTTAAGTTCACCCACCTTATTTCTGATGCTCTTTGCATTGAAGTATACACACTTGAGCCCATCTCTGTGTCCGCAAGTATTCCCTGTCAGTGCTACCTTCTCCACAGCCTCCCTACGTTCTTTGAAGTCCTGTATTCATAATGTATTTGTTTAAACTTCTAAGCCAGATTCTCCAATTACAGAGATAGCTGAGGATATGGTAGCACTTCCAGTGGTTCTGCAGTGAGGAACCATCACATGGATAATGATGCCGGCTGGCAGCCTAGACAAGAGAGCACTTATTTAATATTTGGTGCAGGTGTGCTCTGAACTTTGGGATGAACAGTGGTGGAGCTGAATATTTTTGTTCTTGCATGGATGTCCAGTATTTGTTGCCCCTCCCTAATTGTCCTTGAAATGAATGCTTATCTCGGCTAGGACAGTTATGTCCAACGACTTGCTGTGGTTCTGGAGTCACATGGAGGCCAGATGCGATAACAATGACAGATTTCCTTCCCAAAAGAACATGAATGAAGTAGCTCTTTTTTTTAATGACAGTTGGCAACGGTACACATTCGCCAATTAGACTAGCTTTTAATTTCAGATTTTATTGAATTTAAATTTCAGTACCTGCTGTGATGGGATTCCCACTACGTCCCTGAAAAATTAGCCTGGTTCAATGGATTTCCAGCTAGTGACATTACCAGTAAGCTGCTACCCTCCCTCTTGGGAGTTGCGCATGTTGGGAGACAAACAAGTTCAGACTTCTTGTTTGGGACTGGAGAGTTGTATTATATAAATTTACATATCCAACCTGTATGCATGTCTAACATTAGCCAACTTTTTATCTCATACTTTGTGTTTTCCTCTTTGGTTAGATTATTGGTGGAAAAAATCTTCGCTCAGTACCTTGTTCCACATAATCTGGAGACTGAGGAAAGAATGAAGTGTTTGTATTACCTTTATGCTTCCTTGGACCCAAATGCAGTAAAGTAAGTGTTATTTCAAGTTGAATTTTATGTTCTACAGAATGATTAACATTATTTGTGTGGCATTTTGTTGAGTGGCCCTTCCTGAAGTGCACTACTTTGAACCTTCTCCAATAGCTCATCAAGGAATTCAGTCAAAGTAGTTGAGGCACTGTTTTCTTTTAATAAATCCAGGTAGCCTTGTGTTTCCAAAAAGGGCTTCTAGTCCCTGATAGTGTGTTCTGATTTTCTCACCATTGATGTTAGACTGACAGATGCATAGTTACGTGGTTTATTGCTCTTCCTACTCAGGAAATGTGGTATCATGTTTATCAGCCCTCCCATCTGGTTACTGCTACTGTATTTGATGACTGCTGTTACTGTCTTCTCACATGAAGACTGATACAAAGCATTTATTCAACACTACCATTTCATGGTTCCCCACTTATCATTTCCCTAGCCTTAATCTAAGCACCTTTGTTCACTTTAGCATCTCTTTCTGCCTTTTTATATATTTAAAGAAGGTCTGACATTTTTTAAATATTGCTTGCTAGTTTTCCCTTCCAATTTATTTTCTCAAATTGTTTTTGATTGTCTTGTTGGTTTTTAAACTTTTCCTAATCTTCTGGTTTACCACTAACCTGTGCCACGTTGTATGTGTTTTCTCATGCACTTTGAGTCTAAAGGATGTCACCTTACAGAGGCTTTTTAAAAATTTATACGTTTGTGGGATGTGGGCATCGCTGACTGGCCAACATTTATTGCCCGACCCTTGAGAAGGTGGTGAGCTGCCGTCTTGAACTGCTGTGGGTTAACCCACAATGCCCTTAGGGAAGGAGTTCTAGAAGTTTGACCCAGCAACAGTGAAGGAACAGCAATATATTTCCAAGTCATGATGGTATGTAGCTTAGAGGGGAATTTGATGCAAGTGATCTAGGGCTTGGAAGGTGCTGTCTGAGGATGTTTGATGAATTTGTGCAGTGCATCTTGTAGATGGTGCACGCCACTACTACTGAGTGTTGACGGTGGAAAGACTGGATGCTTGTGGGTGTAGTGCCAGTCAAGTGGCCTACTTTGTCTTGGTGATGTCAAGCAGTTTGAGTGTTGTTGGAGCTTGTATCCATCTAGGCAAATATTCACACTCCTGATTTGTGCCTTTTAGATGATGGACAGGCTTTGGGTAGTTGGGTGGTGAGTTGCTCACCACAGTATTCCTAGCCTCTGACCTGCTCTTGTAACCATGGCATTTATGTGGTAAGTCCAACTGAGAGAATAATCAATGATAACTCCCAGGATGTTGATACAGGGGGATTCACTGATGGTAACACCGTTGACTGTCAAGGAGAAGTGGTTAGATTGTTTCTTATTGCCATTTGTGTGGCACGAATGTTGCTTGCCACTTGTCAGCCCAAGCTTGGATATTGTTGCATTTGGACATGGACTGCTTCGGTATCTGAGGATTCACAAATAGTGCTGAACATCATGCAATCATTTGCAAACATCCCCATTTCTGATCTTCTGATGGAAGGAAGATCATTAATGAATCATCTGAAATGGTTGGGCCTAGGATGCTACCCTGAGGAACTCGTGTAGAGATGTCCTGAAGCTGCGATGACTGACCCCCAGCAAACATGACCATCTTCCTATGTGTCAGGTATGACTCCAACTACTGGAGAGTTTTCTCCCTAATATCCATTGGTTCCAGTTTTGCCAGAGCTCCTTGATGCCACACACTGTCAAATGCAGCCTTGGTGATAAGGGCTGCCACTCTCGCCTCACTTTTGAAATTCAGCTCTTTTGTCCATGTTTGAACCAAAGCTGTAATGAGGTCAAGAACTGAGTGGTCCTGGTGAAACCCAAACTCTGCATCAGGTTATTGCTGAGCAGGTGCTGCTCGATAACACTGTTAATGACACCTTCCATCATTTTGCTGCTGATTGAGAGTAGACTGATGGGAAGGTAATTGACCAAGATGGATTCGTCCCTTTTTTATGTAAAGGGCATACTTGGGCAATTTTCCACATTGTTGGGTATATGCCAATGTTGTAACTGTACTGGAACAGCTTAGATAGTGGAGCAGCAAGTTCTGGAGAACAGGTCTTTAGTACTATTGCCGGAACATTGTCAGGACCCACAGCTTTTGCAGCATCTATTGTCTCCAACCATTTCTTGATATCACATGGAGTGAATCAAATTGGCTAAAACTGATATCTGTAATGCTGGGGACTACTGGAGAAGGCCAAGATGGATCACTCACTTGGCACTTTTGGCTGAAAATTACTGCTAAAGCTTCAGCCTTACCTTTTTCACTGTGCTGGGCTCTTCTACTATTGAGGATGGGGAGATTTCTGAAGCCATTTCCTCCAGTGAGTTGTTTAATCGTACACCACCATTCATGACTGGATGTGGCAGAACTGCAGAGCTTAAATCTGATCTGTTGGTTGTGGGATCGCTTATGCAGTTTGGCATGCAAGCAGACTGTATGGTGGCTTCATTAGATTCGACATCTTCAGCCTAGTCTAGTGTTGCTCCTGGTATGCTCTCCCCTGCACTCTCCATTGAGCTTGGGTTGATCCCCTGGCTTGATGGTAATGGTTGAGTTGGGGATATGCCAGGCCATGAGGTTATAGATTGTGCTCGAGTGCAATTTTGCTGCTGCTGTCCCACAGCACCTCCCAGATGCCCAATCTTAAGTTGCTTGATTTGTTTGAAGTCTTGTCTCATTTTGAACAATGACAATGCCACACAACACAATAGAGGTTTTTCTCAATGTGAAGGCAGGACTTCATCTCCACAAGTACTGTCTGATTATCATTCTTACTGATTATTGTCATGGACAGATACATCTGCAGCTGGCAGATTGGTAAGAATGAGGTCAAGTATGTTTTTCTCTCATTGGTTCCCTCACCATCTGCCGCAAAATCAGTCTAGCAGCTATGTCCTTTAGGTTTATAAAATCATGAGTGGCATGGACAGGGTGAATAGCCAAGTCTTTTCCCATTGTAGGGGAATCCTAAACTCGAGGGCATAGGTTTAAGATGGGAAGGGAATGATTTCAAATTGACCTGAGAGGCAACGTTTTTTACACCGAGATGGTGTGTGTATGAAACAAGCAGCCAGAGGTGGTGGAGAAGGTGTATACAATTGCAGTGTTCAAAAGGCATCTGGATGGGTCCATGAATAGGAAGGGTTTGGAGAGATATTGGCCAAATTTTGGCAAATGGGACAAGACCACTTTCAGATGTCTGGTCAGTTGGATGAGTTGGACCGGATGATCTCTTCTCACACTGTATGAATCTATGAGTCTATATTCTGAAACCATCTGAGAGGACTTGGTATCAATCCTCCTTATTGGTGTTAGTGTAAGTTACTGATATCAAGTAGGGAATGATAGTTGCATGAAGTCTTATCAAACAAAATGAGTTTGTTGCCGCATACTTAATTCATTCCCTAACATCTGAGATGGATAAAAGTCATCTGGAGGGCCTCAAACTATATTTGGGAACAAGTACACACTCTTGCTGCAGAAATATTTTAGGACACAACTTAGAAAAAAGTCCAGTTCAGTGCAATACTGAAATAACTGGTTAGTTCCTTCAAGGACCAGTTATTTATATCCAAGTGGATGAAGTTTCTCCTGTGTTGTTGGTTAACCGTATTAAATACTAATTCTCTTATAACATGTTCAATGTATTGCTTCCTGAGATTTCTTTTTCTGACTTTGCTGCATCCTGTTTAACTTTTCAAATTCCCACCAATACTTACATCACAAGCTCTTAACTAAATTTTCCTGTTGGCATTTTTACAATCCTTTGTGCTTTTAATTTTGATTTCCTTTGTAATACAAGCCATATTAGCAGTCGATCAACACTTTTCCTTCAAAGAGGATGCCTAGTTTGTATTAGGTTATCTCTTCTATGCATGGCCACCAGTGCTCCGATTTGCTGCTCTGTCTTGCAGTTACCTGTTTCAATCGACCTATGCCGGGTCCCTGTTAAGTGAACCTCAGTTTAGTTGATGCTGAAAGCCTCAGCCATTCCTTTGCCTCGAGACTTCAGTATTACCACGCACATCTGCCTGATCTCCAAAACTTTGTTGCTTGTTTCCTATCTTGGCTAGAGTCCCATTCATAGAACCCATGCTCACGAACCTTCATTGGTTCCTGCTAACTATTAGCTATATTATCATATTGTCAACTCAGTTCTTGAATCTCACCATTGCTGGATCAGGCTCAAAGGTCTACTGAATGGTCTACTCATAATTCATTGTTCACGTAATCTCACCTTTCCTTATCCCTGTTGTCTTCAACTACACAATGCTGAGATACCTGCAGTCCTGTAATTCTAGCTTCGAGAGCATTTCTGATTTTAAATGCTGTACCATTGATGACTGTACCTTCAGCTGCAAGGCCCGTAATGATTCTAGCTTTTTCTCAAAACTTCTCTGTTTTTCTACTTTCATTTTCCACTTCCCAACACTTGTTAAAACCTAACTTTTCATTCTTTAATGGAATTTGGATAGTGGTGGGAAGGTCAGCATTTGTTTCACATGCCACTTACTTTTGAGCTAAGTGGTTTTCTTAGCAGTTGTGTGTTGCTGGAAAAGCACAGGTCAGGCAGCATTCGAGGAGCAGGAAAATCGACATTTTGGGATGGAGCTCTTCGTCAGGTACCATTCCCTACTCCTCCTGGGATGCTGCCTGGCATGCTGTGCTTTTCCAGCAACACACTCTCAACTCTGATTGCCAACATCTGCAGAACTCACTGTCTCCTAGTTTTTCTTAGCACCATTGCGGAGGGCAAGTAACAGACAACCACCTTGTTTCAGGTCTGGAATCACATACAGAGAGGTTCTTGTAAGGACAGATGATTTTTAGTATTTTCTATATAGACTTTCAAATCTCTCATAGTGATGAGATTTTTATTTTTAGAATTTCTCTAAGGACTTGTCACAGACCCCCTTATTAAAGACTGAAACTAATTAGTAAATGCCCATGGCTTGGGAATTTGCAGCAGCATTTGTGTCTTCTCCTTACACAGTCTGATGGTCCGTCTTTCTCTCACTGCCAGCATCTTCTGTGGAAGTGGGGTGACTATTTCATGAAACTCATGATCATGATTCCCAGATGCAGTACACTGGCACCAGTATCTCCAAGCTTTGAAATTGTTGAGTTCAGCTCAAGCAACTCAAGTTCTTTTTTTGAAGTTAAGAAGTTTCCTGGAATTCTGATGCAAAACAAGGTTTTGTTTTGTATACTCCTGGGCTGTTGCTGGCTTGGGCTGCATTTATTGCCCATCCCTAGTTAGCCTTGAGAATGCGGTGATGAGCTGCAGTCTTGATGCACTGCTGTCCACTTTATGCAGTTATACCCATAATACATTCAGAGAGAGTTTGCAGATTTTGACCCAGCAGTGCTCCAAGGAGGCCGATGTATTTTCAAATCAAGATTGGGAGTGGCTTGGAGAAGAACCTATAGGTCAGTGTGTTCTCTAGTATCTGCTGCCCTTATTCTAGATGGCAGTGGTCGTGGATTTGGAAGGAAGTGTCTCAAGAGCCTTGATCAGTTAAGTGCATCTTCTACATCGTACACACTGCCTCTACTGAATGTTGGAGGAGGGAGTTGAATGTTTGTGGATATGGTGCTAATCTAGTAAGCTGCTTTGTCTTCGATCATGCCAAGCTTCTTGAGTGTTGCATCTGCACTCATTCAGGCAAGTGGGCAAATCACACTCCTGACTTATGCCTTGTAGGTTGTGGATGGGCTTTGTGAAGTAGGGAGGTGAGTTACTCCCTGACCTGATTTCATGACCATAGTATTTATACGTTTAATCCTGTTCAGTTTCAGGTCAACAGGAACCCCACTCCAGGATGTTGAGAGTGGGGAGGATTCCGTGATGGTCATGTCATTGAATATTAAGAGTGAATGGTTAGCTACTCTGGTTGGGTATGGTTATTGCCTGGCACTTGTGTGTGATGCGATTATTTTGTACCATTTGTCAGTCCAAGCCTAGATCTTGCCCAGATCTTGTGGCATTTTAGACATGGGTTGCTTCGATATTCAAGGAGTTCAGTAAATGGGTCACCATGGTCCTCAATCTACTGGTCCCAGCTACAAAAAAAAGCACAACATTAAATTCAAAATTTAAAACATTGATGCTACAAGACAATCATACTAACAAATGATACTCTAAGAAATTGACCTCACCTGAAAGACGCAGCTAGCCATAAGTTGGTACAAAATCTTGGGAATTATACCTATAAACGTAAAACACAATGCAAGTACTGTAAGGAGAATTTAATTAATGATAAAAAGCAAATTTATAAGACAAACTAAGTCATTACCCACGATATATTCACTCCATTGCATGAGACCACTTGTGGAGAAACTGGTTTTATCCAGAGTGTTGCATCTCAGCCTTGCTGTATCTGGTATTGCTTACCCAATTCCATTTTATTGTTTTGTGATCTGTGCTTGCATAACTGTTTGTAATTAAAGTATTCCTATACTATAAAATAGCTCCAATAATGAATATGCAGTAAAGAGATTTTCAGTTTAAACTTATCCATTGTTAAGCTTGACATAATTGTTTACTTTAGTTTCCAGTATTGAAAAGAGGAATCATTTAGTCGAAAGGGCTTTAACTTAATTTTTTTTCTTGCAAAGTAATTTGTCTGTTCTTTTATCACATTTTTAGATTTTTTTCCACTGTCAAAATCTTAATTTTTTTGCTTTTAGAGCAATATTGCATAATCATATTATTGGTCTAACTATTTACACTCTACAGGGAAAAATTCTGGTTAAGAACATCTCTGAAACAAATTGGTTTGTTTTATGGCTAATGAGTGAATGCACAGTCGCTACATCTTACAACAACCTGAGTATGTTGGCATGGAAACTGGAAATGGGATGCAGAGGATTGCACTCTCTCCCTCTGTCAAATTTCTACCCTGGTGGGTTAGGGTATTTAAATTACTTAAGCAAATCTGGAGTAAAAAGCCAATAGCAACAATGGTGATGATGAAAAAACTGCATAGTTGTGAAATCCCATTTATTTATCGCCTTTTGGAGGAAAGTCTGCGATCCTTGTCCATTCCATGCTTTGTGACTTTAGGCCTAGAGCAGTTTCCTCAAGGGATTTCTGAAATGGCTGAGAAACAGAACTATTTTCAATTCTAAATCTTGGTTTCTCCCACAGAGCATTGAATGAAATGTGGAAGTGCCAGAACATGTTACGGAGTCATGTCCGGGAGTTATTAGACCTGCACAAACAGCCTGCTGTAAGTCTGACTTGCTCTATAATATTTTGATGCACATATCATTTTGATCAAAAACTGAATAAATTATGTTCTGATATTTTACCAATTCTTCTGCAATGTTAGTTGATGTATTTTTTAAAAGTAGAGAAGCATAACGAAATTTGAAAGTGAGCATCACCTCTTCCAAAAAAAGTTTCTGTTTTCAAACAAGAGTAAGATCTGTTTCCCTAATTTTAATCCTTTATCTTTTTCCAGTCAGAAGCAAACAATACTGCAATGTTTGCTAAGCTAATGGCGATAGCAAGTAAGTACCTAATTTGTTTTGTAAATTTTTTGGGGCGGGGTGTGATTTAAGGTGTAGCAGTTGACATTTATTCTGAAAGAATATTTCTGTTTTTTGTGAAAGTTGTATCTGTTTATTTAACTGAATATAATTTGATTGTATGATATGCTTAGTTACCTTAATTTCCAATGTTACTTTGTTCCCTATTTGCAGATGTGAATCTCTTGATTGAATATGTAAATAATCCTGTTTCCCTAAGTTTTGGAATCTGATGTGTTTATGCCTGTCAGATACTGTCAATGGTTGTTTTACCTTTCCACCTTTCTTCCAATTAAAGCAAAGCAAATAAAAAATCAAGTTTTAAGGATTTCACAGCTTCTTTAGTTTTTGACCAATTTATTTCTTGATTGCCTTGAAAGGCCTTGGCTTTTCTTCACTCATAGTGCTGAAGCTTTGTTGTTCTCATTCAGAGATGAGGTGCATGATTTGCACACAAGTTCAAGTCTTAAAACACAGCATCTCTAAATTGCTTCTTAGCTTTGCAGTTAAAACCTTTTCATTTGCAAAATGCATAGTTATTAAATGTAACCTTGCTGTAAATCTACAATAGTGAGTAGTGAAGGACTTTGTTTTTGATTGTGTTTTTTATTGAGATGTCTCTTGCTTAAATTTTAAAAATATAAACCATAAGTACAAAGTTAGCCTGGAGCAGCATTTTTTAGAGCAGTCAGATGGTGCTATTACTGGGTTTTTTGATTGTTAAAGTGCAAAGATGACCTTTCATAGAGTGATGTGCTCTTATTGGATATGGGAAATTAGGGAGAGTTTCCATGTTACTGATGATTATGTTTGCAGGAAGTGTGTTTGGTTGCAAATCCGATCAGATTGCATGGATCGGTTGGAGTGGCAGCTAGAACCAATGAGGAATTTACAGGAGCTAAGAGGTTTGATGAATGGCAGTTATAGGGAGGAGAAAAACCACAGATACAGTCAGGTAGATGGGTTATCTCCAGAAAAGGTAGATGAAGGAGGCAGATAGTGCAGGAGACTCCTAAGGCCATCCCCATCTCAAACAAGTATGCTCTTTTGGAAAATGTAGAGGCTGATGGACTTTCGGGAATGTAGCACGATCAGTCAAGTTTCTGATACAGAGACTGGCTCAAATATAACAGGCTCAAGTTCCGAGCGATCGATTGTGATAGGGGACTCTGTAGTCAGAGGCACAGGTCGACTTTTCTGCAGCCAGTAGCGAGAAATCAATGTTGACCTCCCGGTACCAGGATCAAGGATATATCTGAGAGAGTGCAGAATACTCTCAAAGGGGAGTGGGACCAGCAGGAGGTTGTTGTGCATGTTGGAACTAACGACATAGGAAGAGAACAGAATGAGATTCTGAAGGGAGAATGTAGGAAGTTAGACAGGAATTTGATAAGGAGGTCCTCGAGGGTCATAATATCCGGATTACCTTCAGGACTATGAGCTAGTGAGGATAAGAATAGAAGGGCAGAGCAGATGAATGCATGACTGAGGAGCTGGTGCAGGTGAGAAGGGTTCACATTTTGGATCATTGGAATCTCATCTGGGATAGAAGTGCCCTGTATAAGGAAGGAAGGATTGCACTTGAATTGGAAGGGAACTAATATACTGGCAGGGAGATTTGATCAAGCTACTCAGAAGGATTTAAATTAGTAAGGTTGGTGGGCACCCAGGGATATCGTGAGGAAAGAGATCAGTCTAAGACTGGGACAGTTGAGAAAAGGGTTAAGTCGAGCAGTCAGGGCAGGCAGAAGCAAAGCAGAGAACTAGGTAGGACTGATGAATTAACAGCATTTCTTTCAACGCAAGAGGCCTAATAGGGAAGGCAGATGAACTCAAGGCATGGTTAGGAACATGAGACTGGGATATGATAGTGATTACAGAGGTGTGGCTTAGGGATGGACAGGACTGGCAGCTTACTGTTTTAGGATACAAATGCCATAGGGAGGAACATGAAGAGGGAGCGAGAGTGGTGTTTTTGACAAGGGTTCAAATTAGTGCTGACTAAGGGAGGATATTTCCAGGAATATATTACTTGGGTGGAACTGAGAAGTAAGAAAGAGATGATCATCTTATTAGGATGTAACTGTGCCAAACCACCCCCCACAACTCCTATTACTATTACCACCACATGCACACCACCATATTAAGGATTCATATGGAGAGGAATTTGTTAGGTGTGTACACTAATATTTTCTGATTCAGTATGTGGATGTACCTATTAGAGAAGGTGCAAAACTTGATGTACTCTTGGGAAATAAGGCAGGACAAATGACAGTGGGAAGCACTTTGGGGCCAGCGACCATAATTCTATTAGTTTTAAAATAGCAATAGAAAAGGATAGACCAAATCTAAAAATTGAAGTTCTAAATCGGGGGAAGACAAATTTTGAAAATATTAGGCAAGAACTTTCAAAAGTTGATTGGGCGTGGATGTTCACAGAAGTCTTCAAAAATGGTATAACGAGAGCCCAGAGATAGTATATTCCTGTTAGGTTTAAAGGCAAGACTG
This sequence comes from Hemiscyllium ocellatum, assembly GCF_020745735.1. Taxonomy (NCBI): domain Eukaryota; kingdom Metazoa; phylum Chordata; class Chondrichthyes; order Orectolobiformes; family Hemiscylliidae; genus Hemiscyllium; species Hemiscyllium ocellatum. The sequence goes on from NC_083401.1 coordinate 105,506,135, forward strand.
CTAGGTGTAGGGAAAGCTGGATGGCTAGAGAAATTTGAAGTTTTGGTCAAGAAAAAGAAGGAAGCATATGTCAGCTATAGACAGCAGAGGTCAAGTGAATCCTTAAAAACGTTTAAAGGCAATAGGAATATACTTGAGGAAAATCAGGAGGGGAGAAAGGGGACATGAGATAGTTTTGGGAAATAGGGTTAAGGAGAGTCCTAAGAGATTTTATAAATACATTAAGTATAAAAGGGTAACTAGGGAGAAAATGGGGCCCCTCAAAGGTCAGCAGGGCAGCCTATGTGTGGAACCATAGGAGGTACAAAGTGAGTATTTACTATAGAGAAGGACATGGCAGATATAGAATGTAGGAAAACAGATGGTGACATATTGAAAAATTTCCATATTATAGAGGAGGAAGTGCTGGGTGACTTAAAATGCATAAAGGTGGCTACATCCCCATGGCCCTTATCAGGTATACCATGGAACTGTATGAGAAGCTAAGGAAAGGATTGCTAGGCCCCTTGCTGAGATGTTTGTATCATTGATTGTCACAGCTGAGGTGCTGGAAGACTGGAGGTTGGCTAATGTTTAAGAAGGGTGGTAAGGAAAAGCCAGGGAATTATAGACTGGTGAGCCTGACATCAGTAATGGGCAAGTTGCTGCAGGGAATCCTGAGGGACAGGATTTACATGTATTTGGAAAGGGAAGGATACATTAGGGATAGTCAACATGGCTTTGTGCGTGTGAAATCATCTCTCACTAACTAGATTGAGTTTTTTGAAGAAGTAACAAAGAAGTTTGATGACAGTAGAGCGGTAGTTGTAATCTGCATTGACTTCAGTAAGACGTTCAACAAGGTTCCCCATGGTAGACTGCTTAAAAAGGTTATATCACATGGAATATAGGGAGGACTAGCCATTTGGATACATAACTGACTCAAAAGTAGAAGACAGAGGGTGGTGGTTGAGGGTTACTTTATAGACTGGAGGTCTGTGACCAGTGGGATGCCACAAGGATTGGTGCTGGATCCATTGCTCATTGTCATTTATATAAATGATTTGGATATGAACATAGGTATAGATAGTAAGTTTGCAGATGACACCAAAATTAGAGATGTAGTGTACAGCAAAGAAGGTTACCTCAGTACCACAGGATCTTGATCAGATGACCCAGTGATCTGAGAAGTGACAGATTTAATTTAGATAAATGTGAGGTGCTGCATTTTCGAAAGGCAAATCTGAACAGGTCTTAATGATAAGGTCCTAGAGAGTGTTGCTGAGGCCTTGGAGTGCAGGTTTGTAATTCCTTGAAAGTGGAGTCACAGTTAGGTAGGATCGTGAAGATGGTATCCTTTCCTTTATTGGTCAGAGCATAGAGTATAGGAGTCGGCAGGTCATTTTGCGGCTGTACAGGGCATTGGTTAGACTACTTTTAGAATTTTGTGTGTGTTTTCCCCAACCCTAGCTACCACCACCAAAAACAAACAAAGGCAAGATACTGAATTGACCAGGAGTAGTGGGGCTGGTACTCTTCACCTAAATGTCTTGGTTTGATATGCATCTGTCATTGTTAATTTTCTGAATGCTCAATTGAGACTAGTTAAATCAAGATTTATCAATCAGGGATTTGAACCCATGTCCCTAGACCAGGTCTTTGGATTACCAGTTCACTGGCAATACCACTATGCTACAAGTTGACTTATTCCATCATTCCTGGAGTTTGTTTGAAAAACTGATAGGCTCTTGGTATCATGGAAATCTGCTTTGCTGTGTTCTCCAGAAGTGATCAGCTGTAGGAGATTTTTTTTTTGCAAGCTCGCTATCATTTCTACATTCTGTCTCCTTCTGTTTGACTCTGTCTTTCTCTTTCTGTCTGTAAAGTTAGGATATATCTTTGCTGGACATGTTAGTGTCACACTCTGCATGAATCAACTGTAAAGTTACTTGAGTGACACTGAATACCATTTCATGTTTGTTATGTTTATCGTTCAGAAATCTCATTACTATTTGGGCAATAAAAACAGCTGAATAGACAAATCGATGAGCCTCAACAAAGAATATAATTTGTAAATGCAATCCATTGTCTGAATAGAATACAAAAGGCGAGCAGGAATGCAATCCATGTAGCACGAGAATTTTGGGTATCAACTTGAGCATGTTTTAAAAAAAAATGTTTTGAGTTTGAGGCATTTGCAATACATGCCTCCTTTTGTTTCTTTCGAAATGTAACCAGTTCATGCTTCAAACTTTTTTGGTCTTGTAATGAGGTGTAAGACCTTCAGGTTATGTTATCAGTTTTATTAAGTGAAATCATCTCTTCGAATAAGGAATATACCCTCCATTTTAGCAAGCTTCATCTCCCTTTAACAAATCTTTGGTATTGAGTAAAAGAATGCATTTCTTTCTCGGTTTTCAAATTTAATGGTCATTCTAATCGATTCTTCACCTGTCACAAAAACCTATTCGGACACTGAGAATCAGACCACCAGAAATGTGCCTTGTATACCCTTAAGAAAATGGAAATCTGTCTAACATCAGATGTGTCAGTAAGCTCTTGTAATGCTCACCGTTTGAAAATATTAGGTGTTGAACTCTGATTTTAGCATCAACAACAGTATGGCTGATAACCATGTGTCAGTGCCACAGCCACAGGAAGACCTGTTTTTTAAGTGGCTGCCCAATTGGGTCATATTCTCAGATTGTTCGTGAAAATGGAAGACATCCTTGAAATAGCTACACTTATAAATCTGGAAATATGCAAGATCCAAAATTTGGCTTTGGTAGGATTTGACTTGCCGGGTCTACCTGCTGTCATTTAAGGCACTTCTAAGTATTAGGCCATCAGTAGGAATTGTCACTTTACAGTTGTCTGAAACTGCAGCAGTCAGCTTTTAAGTTCCCATTGTTACACTTCTAAAGATTCTGTTGTTCAACTTGGTTGTCTTTAAATGTTCTTGACTGGTAAGAGAATTCTGAATTCATAAAGGTGACATTAATTTTGTGATTCGACTTCCGACCTCTAATCCAATGATTTGGTTGTCTGTCATCCTTTTGAAGAAAAGCAGAAGGCCTGTAGATTTTGAATTCTCTACCAATAATACACTTTCAGACGTGATCTATGGGATTTAATCCTGGGCGTACCTGTAACTGTATTGAATACTGAAAACCGATGAAATGAATTGTTCCACTGATCAATTTGCTTCGAGTTGTGAAGTTTTGAAAGCTGATCATGCCTGTGGCTTGTCAAAGTTTTTGTCTCGGTTTTAGATCAAATGTTACCCATGGTATGTGGAGGATAATAACTGAACAAATATTCTTCTCCTTTGGTCCCAGCAATTGTTCATCTGGCAGTTACCTTCCATGTATCATATTTCCCATTCACCTTCCTACTGGGCCATAGTGTTGATGCTGCATTTATGTTCTTGAATTATTTATTTATTGATGGTTGGCATTTTTTAATCATTTTAGTCTTTTAAGGTGGTGAGTTGCATATGTTGTGGTTAATTAACCTAGTTACTACAAATCTGCTTTGTCAACAATGCAAAATTAAAAGCCTTCGAAATGAATCCCTTCAGTTAGGAGGGAATGTAGTCTTTTGGTCACGTTGCTTTAAATTTGGCTACTTTATCAATTGCCTGAAACATAAATGAAGATAACAAGATGAGGGAGTGTTGTATTCGGGCACTGGTAGGAAAGGTTAGGAGTTTCACTTGAAATGCTTCTCAAAGGGGCAGGCACCTCTGTTTTCTCAGTTTAATTTTACTGTTATGTGTAATGTAATTTATTTGGAAGAACTAAGACAATTCATTTCATGGTAAGTAAACTACCAGTTTGAAACTTAGTGGTGCAAACAATAGAGTTACTGACAATAAAGTTAGATTTTGGAAATTTCAATAATTCTCTTTAAGAATAGTAATTCTGATTGCTGTATACAGTAAGTATTAATAATGCACAATCTTAAAATCTGTTTTGTCTATGAGCAGAAAATTTGCCTGATCCAGGAAAAGCACAAGATTTCATGAAGAAGTTCAACCAGGTGCTGGGTGATGATGAGAGGCTGCGGGCTCAGTTAGAGCTGCTGATTAGCCCAGCATGTTCGTGTAAACAAGCAGAAGTCTGTGTGGTAAGGTGCATTATTATTTTATGTGAATGTGGCCTGTTATTAAATATTTTGCAATCCTATTTTAAGAAGAAAATAGTTAAGTAAGTAAGGGAAAGAATAGAGGAGTATGATTGAGATCTATAAAATTTCACGTGATATCGACAGGAAAGAGGAGAAGAGATCCCCTTGGCAGAGAGATCAATGACCAGGTGGCATAAATTTAAACTATTGTGCAAGCGATTTAGAGGGGATATGAACAAAATGTTTCCACATTTTCCAGGGTGATAGGTATCTGGAACTCACTGCCTGAAAAGATGGTAGAGGTAGAAACCCTCTTTTATTTTAAAAGGTATTTAGCTGTAAACTTGTAATGCCAACGTACGCAATGTTATGGACCAAGTGCTGGAATTTGGAATTAATTAGATGGCTGTTTTTGACTGGTGCAAACTTGATGGGCTGAAGGGCCTTTTGCTGTGCTGCAGATCTTATGATTCTAAAGTATTTTCACTATTTATTTAATGCCTTCCCTACAGTATTGCGATCAATACATGTCACAATGCAGACAGCGAAATCCCATTTTTGTGTGACTAATAATGAAGTGGCACAAGTCGAACTTTAACGTTTAGATATTCAGATTTGTGCACAAATTTGTCCCTAGCCTGAAGTTAGTGAACTACATAGATATAAATAACAGTAATAGTTAGCAGCATTATTATTACTTTGTTGGCAAAATCTAGCGATGTATAATCCCCTCACTGTGCTTTCATTTCCCTGTGCTGTACCTCATCTTTAACCACTCTCACCCAAAAATGTTGATTTGATGTACACGTCAAAAGTTTGAATTTATTCTACTTTTGAGTCTGAAGCTTGGTGTGGTTTTTACTTGTAATTAACAAAAAAATAATATTCTCTTCAAGCCTGGAGATTTTATTTTTAAATCAGAGATTTCATGAGCATGGTGATCAGAAAGCTCAAATATGCTATTCTGCTTGAAGAATGTAAAACCTTTCATAAGGAGTAGGGCAAAAGATGAAAAATTACAGACCAATTAGCCTAACCTGGGTTGTCGGTAAGATCCTGGAATCCATTGTGAAGGAAGGGATTTCTGAATACTTGGAAGTGTATGGTAAAATAAGGCAAAGTCAGCATGGTTTGGTCAAGGAAGGTCATGTCTGACAAATCTGCTAGAATTCTTTGAGGAAGTAACAAGCAGATTAGACCAAGAAAAACCAATTCATGGTATCTACCTGGACTTCACAAAGGCCTTTAACAAAGTGCCACATAGGAGGCTGCTGAGTAAGATAAGAGTCTATGGTGTCAGAAGCAATGTGCTAGCATGGATAGAAGCTTGTCTCTCTGGCAGAAAGCAGAGAATGGAAACAGAAGGGTCCTTCTCGGGATGGCAGGAGGTGACAAGTGGTGTTCTGCAAGGCTTAGTGTTGGGACCACAAGTTATCATTTTATACATTCACAATCTAGATGAAGGAGCAGGGCATTTTTGCTAAGTTTGCAGGCAATGCCAGGATAGGTGGAGGGACAGGTAGCATTGAGGAGGTAGAGAGGCTGCAGAAGGCTTTAGACAGGTTAGAAGAGTGGGCAAAAAAGTGGCAGATGGAGTACAACATGGTAAAGTGTGAGGTCATGTACTTTGGTGGAAGGATTTGAGGCATTAACTATTTTCTAAATAGGCAGAAAATTCAGAAGTCTGAAGTGCAAAAAGACTTGGGAGTTCCAGTTCAGGAATCTCTCAATGTAAACGTGCAGGTTGTGTCTGTAGTTAGAAAGGCAGAAGCAATGATGGCATTTATTTTGTGATGACTTGAATATAAAAGCAGGGATGTACTTCTGAGGCTCTTAGTCTCTGGTCAGACCACGTTTGAAGTATTGTGCACAGTTTTTGGCCCCATATCTCAGGAAGGATGTACTGGCCTTGGAGCTTGTACAGAGAAGGTTCATGAGAATGGTTCCAGGAATGAAAAGCTTTACACATGAGGAACGTTTGAGCACTCTGGGTTTATAGAGGAACCTCGATTATCCAAAGGACACTGGTGAGGCGTACTTCATTCGGTTAATCTGAATGCCAGATAACATTGTTTCGCCAAACATCGGGACCTTGCAATTTTGCCAGATAGGCTGGTATTTGAATAATCGAATGCTGGATAATAGAAGTTCCTCTGCGTACTCAGTGGAGTTTAGAAGGATGGGTAAAGGGATCTAATTGAAACATACAGAATAGTGAATGACTTGTACGGAGTAGATGTTGGGAAGATGTTTCCATTGGTCGGAGAGACTAGGACCAGAGGGGATAGCCTTAGAGTAAGGAAAGACCTTTTAGAACAAAGATAAGGAGACATTTCTTCAGCCAGAGAGTATTGAATCTGTGGAAATCATTGTTCCAGAAGACTGTGGAGGCCAAGTCATTGAATATAGGTTAGATAGATAGGTTCTTGAGTATCAAAGGGATCAAGGAATACGGGGTGAAAGCAGGAGAATGGGGATGAGAAAGTTATCAGCCTTGATTGAATGGTGGAGCAGACTTGATTGGCTGAATGCCCTAATTTCTGCTCCTATGTCTTTTGTTCTTTTGGTAATGGTTAGGCATACTTGAGGAAAGATCCCTAAAGTAACATCTAAATTTAAAAAGAATTCTTTGTACAACTCCCTTCATATGAATTGTATTACTAACTCTCAAAAATCAACTTTTTATTCAACTTTGTAAGCAGCAGTGACGTGGTGTATAGTCTAACTGATGATTTCTTATTCTGCAAGCACCTGAAATCTTCCCATTCTATGATGAAATTCTCAAAAATTGATTTAAACTGTTATGCTTTGTCTAGAACAATGCATGAACTATTCACATTAGTTGGGGTAAATTCATGTTTTGCTTTCAAATTGACCTGGATGATGAAAAGTTAAAAAACAACAACCCCAATAAAAACTTAATAATTTTCTTGTGAAATGATGTCATGGTAGTTTCAAACACTTAGAAGAAACACAAGTGGTTAGTTATATAATCAGCTCATGTCTTCAAACTTCATTATAATGTGCATTGACAATGTACAACACTGACATCTTTCCAACAATATAACTACTTTTTCAAGTAAGCCCTGTGTACACAAATTCACCTAGCTAATTGTTACACCATCAGTCTATTCTCAATCATCCGTAAACTAATAGGTCATCACTGGTGTTGTCAATCAGCACTTGCTTGGCTACATAGTTCAAGAAGGTGGTTCACCACCTCTTTTTCAAGGGCTAATATGAATGGGTAATAAACGCTAAGCTACACTTCATGAATGAATTAAAAAATAATACTGTTTGACCAGCTTTATCAATGGCACCATCCATATGTTATCATTAAACAGTACACTCTTCCTTTAATTAGAGGGAAATTACACGTAAACTAGCAAATCCAAAGCAGCCCACGAATCCCTTCCTGGAAATGGTGAAATTCCTACTGGAGAGGATTGCACCAGTACACATCGATTCGGAAGCCATAAGGTATGTTTTTTGTAATATTTGCTATTTAGTCAAACTGTATTTTACAAACTTTATTGATGCTAAGTGTATGACTGAAATATTTATTTTGTGACTTTAATAGTTTGTTCTACAAAAGAGTTGTGAGGCCACTAAAATATTAAGTAATTGATAAGTGCTATATTACATATGAATTTGTATCACAAGATCAGGGATGCCTCATGTAACTTTTAAACACCTCTGGGATGCTATCACTGAAATGTTTTGTCTCATTAGTACAAGTTGTACTGAGAGATTTTTATAAATCTGACAGTTTTTGCATGTACCTCTGCTCACAGCATTCTTTTTGGCTTGAGTGTTTTGGTATGCTTTTTTATTGTTGCATGAATGCATGACAGTAATGAAGTCAAAATGAGCTTGCTAGTTCAGGGAAAAAAACACAAATACAGAACAAAATAAAGTTATACAAAATACTAACTGAAGCAATAAATTCAGTATTAAAACTTTTCCTGAGGCATTTAATATTTTTCAGAAGAAACTCTTGAACTGTAGGAAGGGTAGTGAGAGATGTCATTTAGTTAAGTTGAAAGCAGTGCTTTACTGGAGGCTCACTGATGTTGCCTAGTAGGGTGCCAAAATATCTGAAAATGACCTTCCGGCTCAGCGAGCAAACTTACATCGAGAACCTCAACCTGAGCTACAAATCTTCTCAAACTATTAACATATATTGATTAACTTTTCCCTTCTATTGAAGTTTGGCAACAATTGAAAGTTCACTGTGTCACTGGTTCTGAATTTGTAATTTTTTAAAGTTAAATTGATTTAATGTATAATGTTTACATGTTGTAATTATACTGCGCCTTGAGCTTCGCTACTAAATCATTTTGCTTTGCATTCGCGTTCAAGTGTTTTTATTCTCTTGTGGGAAGTAGGTGTTTCTATACTGTAAGTGCAGTTTTGAGACTAGATTCTCAGACTGATCTTGAGGTCAAGTGAAATGAAGTAACTGTTCCCAGTGATTGTCTTAGCTACACAATGAATGGTTATCTTCATTATGGCATGAGTAGAGTACTGGTCGTGTTGTTTGTATGATCATCGTCCAATGTCTTGGGAAACTACATTGACGATGACAGTCCCGTCTAGAATTATTACTGTTAAATTGATGAAGCACTTCTTCACTGCAACTAATATTTAAGGAATAGGACATAGACAATTGTATTCTTGCCAAGTTTAACTATAAAAGAATTTGAGTCAGACTTATCAGCAATTGCCTGACATGTTACCAAAATGACACTTGAAGCAATTTTTTTTTATTTTTCAGGATTTCTGAAATATTTTACCACTAGTCTGCCCACCTTTGAACTTGTGATGTAGGCTGTGACTCTGGATCTTTCTTCATAACCTCCAAATCAGTCTCTGATACTTAAAACAATTTGCAATTCTGTCATCCATTGACACAAAATGGATGGCTCTGTGGTTAGCACTGTTGCCTCACAGTGCCAGGGACCGAGGTTCCCTAGGTTCGATTCCAGCCTTCAGCAACTGTCTTTGTGGAGTTTGCACATTCTCCCTGTGCCTGCGTGGGTTTCCTCTGGGTGCTCTGATTTTCTCCCATTATCCAGAGATGCGCAGGTTAGGTGAAGTCGCCATTCTAAATTGCCCATAGCGTTCAGGGATATGTGGGTTAGGTTCATTAGTCAGGGGTAAATGTAGAGTAATAGGGTAGGGGAATGGGTGTGGGTGGATGAGGGTCTTCAGAGGGTCGGTGTGGACTTGGGCCAAAGGGCCTGTTTCCACACTGTTGGGATTCTATGGATTCTAAAATAAAAAACGAATGCTCGTAGGTTGAAGGGAAACTTGGAAACTGGGCAGCTAGAGGGCAGCAATAAACAGTGGGCTGCTCAGTGATACTCATCTTCCATTAATGAATTTCTTAAAAATATTTGGATTGACTCCCTGAATTTCATAGTTCACAGAAATGGCAGCATTTTTTGGATTAATTTGTCTTCATTCACATTACTGCCTGTATTAAACTATAGATGTTTTGTGCATTTTGCAGTTCTTTAGTGAAACTAATGAACAAATCTATAGAAGGGACTGCAGATGATGAAGAGGAAGGTGTGACCCCCGATTCTGCAATCAGGGCAGGCTTGGAGCTGCTTAAGGTATGCATCTATCCATATTTCTGAAAGCAATGCTCTAGATTCCATTTTTATTTAAATGTTACTTTTGAGCTTTTCGTTTCAACACTTCAATTGATGTAAGACTTCCAAGCAGGGTGAAGACCTTTCTATAAATGCAATTTATATCTATAATTTGGCAGACTGACCTAATTTCACTTCAGAAATGCTGAAGAAAAGAGACAGTGCCAAAGCTGTCTTGCACTCAACAGTACCAATATGAGATTACCTAATTTCAAAATGAATGACATTTTATACTGCACAAGAAGGTGTACTGATTAATTAGCAAATTAGTTTTGGATTGGTCCACGGAGAATGTACCAGGGAACTAGTCAGTATTAGTAAGAAAATGGTGCAAGGGAAATTAATGGGATTACAAGCTGACAAATCATCAGAGTGTGATAATTGATATCCCAGAACTCTGGAAATATTGGATGCATTGTGGTCATCTTCCAAAATTCTGTAGACTTTGGAGCAATTCCTATAGGGTGCAAATGTATCACCGCCATTTTAAAAAAGGAGAAAAAAAATTGCAGACCAGTATGCCTGACATTAGTAATAGTGAAAATGCTGGAGCCTATTAAAACATAAGAAGTACGAGCAGGAGTAGGCCATCTGGCCCTTCAAGCCTCCTCCACCATTCAATAAGATAATGACTGATCTTTTTGTGGCATCAGCTCTACTTACACGCCCTCTCACCATAACCCTTAATTTGTTTATTGTTTAAAATCATTGCCTATCTTAGCATTAAAAACATTTACTGAAATAGTGTCAGTTGCTTCACTCAGCAAGGAATTCCATAGATTCACAACCCTCTGGGTGAAGAAGTTCCTTCTCAATTTAATTCTAAATTCTGATCCCCTTAACTTTGAGGCTATACCTTCTTGACCTAGTTTCACCCACAATTGGAAATAGCCTCTCTACTTTTTTCTTATCTATTCCCTTCATAATTCAAAATGTTTCTGCTGACCACCCCATATTCTTCTTCCATATGATGCCAGTCTACTCAGTCTCACTTCATAAGCCAAACCCCTCAACTCCGAAATCAACCTAGTAAACCTTCTCTGTACTCCCTCAATGCCAATACATTCTTTCTCAAGTTGGAGACCAAAACTGCATGCCCTACTCCAGGTGTGGCCTCACCTGCAGCCCTTTACAGCTGCAACATAACCTCATACTTTTAAGTTCAATTCTTTAGCAATGAAGGTCAAAATTGCATTTTCCTTCTTAGTTACCTGTTGTACCTTCTGAGCATACAAGGATACCAGGTCCCTATGCACAGCAGCATGTTGTAACTTTTTACCATTCAGGTAATAGTCCTCCTTACTGTTATTCCTACCAAAATGAATGACTCCACATTTATTAACATTGTATTCCATCTACCAGACCTTTGCCCACTCACTCAAAGTATCTACATTCCTCGACAAATTTTCAGTCCTCTGCACACTTTGCTCTACTACTTATCTTAGTGTCATCTGCAAACTTTGACACATGACACATTGTCCCCTACTCCAAATCATCAGTGTAAATTGTGAATAATTGCTGTCCCAACACTGATCCCTGAGGCGCACCACTAGTTACTGATTGTCAGCTAGCTTAGCACTCATTTATCCCCACTCTTTGCTTCCTGTTAGTCAACCAATCCTCTATCCATGCTAATACTTTACCCATACCGTCCTACATCTTTATCTTGTGCAGCATCTTGTCGAAGGCCATTTGGAAGTCCAGGTACATCACATCTACTGGATGCCTGTGTCGTATTTGTAATGTCTTCATAGAATTCCAAAAGATTAGCTAAGCATGACCTGCCCTTCATGAACCCATACTGTGTCTGCCCAATGGGACAATTTCTATCGAGATGCCTTGCTATTCCTTCCTTAAAAGTAGACTCAAGCATTTTCCCCACTACAGATGTTAAGCTAATTGGTCTATAATTCCACATCTTTTGTCTACTGCCCTTTTCAAATACTGGAAAGATGTGATAACACTTGGAGAGCTTTAAATGGATTGGACAAAGTCTCCATGGGTTTAAGAAAGGTAAATAATGCTTAACAAATCCAGTTAAGTTTTTTTCAGGCTGTAATTAGTAGTATAGATGAGGGAGAACCAGTGGAAGTGTTGTATTTGGATTTAGATGAGATCCCATATAACAGGTTAGTGGGCAAAAATGAAACACATGGGATGGAGGTCATATATTTTAAGAGCAACCAGAAACAGGCAATAAGCCTGTTGTAGCCAGCCAGCAACACTCATGTCCCGCAAATGAATTAACGGTAAAGTATATGATATATTTAGGCATGGATTGAGAATTGGTTTGACAGACATACAACAGCAGGAATAAATTGGTCTTTTTCCAGGTGGCAGACAGTTAAAGGGGGTTAATGCAAGGCTGGAGGACAATAATTTAAGCATAATTAGAAATAATTTGGATGAAGAAACCAAATACAGCATTTCCAAGTTGTGCTTGACTTGTGAGAAGAATGCAAGGAGACTTCACCATGATGTAGTTAAGTTGAGTGAGTGGGAAAAACGAAGGCAGCTGTAGTACAGCATGGCTAAATATGAAGTTATCCACTTCAGTATGAGAAACAAAAAAAGTGTTACTTAAATGGTGATGCTTAGCTTAAGCCTGGAAGCTGTCCAGGTCATGCTGCATGTGAACATCGATAGCTTCGGTATCTGAGGAGTCATGATTGAACATTGTACAATCATCAGTGAATGTCCCTATGTCTGACCTAATAATGGTGGAAAGGTCATTGATGAAGCAGCTGAAGATGGTTGGACTTAGGAGACCGTCCTGAGGAACACATGCAGTAATGTCCTGTAACTGAGGTCACAGTCCTCCAACAGCCACAACCATCTTCCTTTGTGCCAGGTATGACACCAACCTGTGGAATTCCTCCCCACCCCCATGCCCCCATTGAATCCAATTTTTCTAGAGCTCCTTGATCCCAAATTTAGTGACTGCTACCTTGACATCAAGGCACCGCGTGAACTTGTCAGAACCCCAAACTGAACGTCAAATGAGCAGCTTATTCCTTTGCAAGTGACACTTGATTGCACCACATTGTGAATGAATGTGAATTTGACTAATAGATTGGTTGGATTGGGTTTGTCATGCTTTGGTACAGCATATGTAAATGAGCAATTTACCACATTGCCGGGTCGTTGCCAGCATGGTAACTATTGAATTGGCTAAGGATGTGACAAGCTCTAAACCTATCTTCAATAGTTTTGTCAAATTTTGTCAGTGTCCTCCAGCTTATGCAGTATCCATTGCTTCCTCATGTCTTTTTACACCATATAATGTGAATTCAATTGGTTGAAGACTGCTATCTGTGATACCGGGGAACTCAGGAATAAGTCAAGGTGGAGCATCCGTGCTATTATGTCTTATGCCCTCACCACCACCACCACCCCTAAAATCGCTGAGGATAGATTATTTCCTACTGTTCGTTATTTAGTTATCCACCACCATTCGTGACTGGATGTGACAGGACTGCAGATCTTGGATCCGATCTGTTAGTTGTGGGATACCTTAGCCATGTCTACACGCACTAATCATATGTTGTGATTTGAGCAGGTGGACACCATATTTGTAGGTGTGCCTGTTGTTGCTCCTGCATATTTCATTGAATCAAGGTTGATAACCCAGTCTGATGATTCTGACTGCAGTAAGGTTACAGATAATGTGTCAATGCAATTCTGCTGCTGTTTGTGCCCCACAGCACCTCATTGGTGCCCAATTTTGAGTTGGTATGTTTGTTTCAAGTATGTCCCATTTAGCACATTGGTAGTACCACAAAACAAGATGGAAGTTATCCTCCCTGTAAAGTTGAGACTTTATCTGCATAAAGACTGTGCATTGGTCACTGTTTGATACTGTCGTTTACAGATGCAACTGCGACAGGTAGATTGGTGGGATCAAGTAGATTTTTCTCTCTTATTAGTTCCTTCAGCATCTGCTGTGGACCCAGCTTTGTCCTTAAGATTCAGCCAGCTTAGTCAGTCATGGTGTTACCAATCCACTCTTGATGATGGGTATTTAGGACCCCCACATTTTGTGCTGTTGCCACCTTCAGTGCTATCTCTGAGTGACGTGTAACATGGAGTAGTACTGATTCATCAGCTGACTGAACTGAATGAGAGTGAGTGCACAACGGGCACCTGTTTAACATTAGCCTAGTTTTTAAAATTCCTTATTGCAGCTTTGCAGATGGCATTTTACAGATGCTACCTTTGAAATTTTGTGTTCATGTGCCCAAGTGCAAGTTGAAAAACTTTGACAGTATGTCTCTTTTTGTAGAAAAATGAAGTTCTGTGCTAGCAAATGTCTATTTTACTTTGTTGTCTAACATCATTCTTGTTTCATGAATCTTTCAGTAATCTGCAACAACACTGAATTAATTTTGTTGTAACATGCTAGTTCCTGTTAAATAAAAGAAAGGTACGATGGCTTATTCAAAGGCTATTACACTAAAAAATGATAATTGAAATTTTTATTATTTTCTCCTAATCTCTGTCCCACAGGTTTTATCATTCACGCATCCCACCTCCTTCCACTCGTCAGAGACCTATGAATCACTGTTACAATGTCTAAAGATGGAGGATGATAAAGTAGCTGAAGCTGCTATTCAAATCTTCAGAAATACTGGACACAAAATAGAGACTGACCTTCTACAAATTCGTTCGTAAGTACATATTTGGACCAAAACATTATTGTGCAAAGGCAAGTGTGCAAAATATTGTTTCAGGTATTCAGTTATCGATAATGCAATTGTAGAAAACATATGCATGCACAAGCAGATGTCTTGTAGTATTGATCTTGATAAGTTAGTGTATGCCATCTGTCTTGCTAGATACTTTTTAGTGTGTGACAGAATTGTTCCACTTGTCATTTTGTAGTTACATCATATTGTTTCTCCTCTTTCTCTTCTTTCCAATCAAGCAGAGTTAGCATGGCTTCGTGACTAATTTATTTGAGTTTCCTGGGCAAGTCTCAGCTGTGCATAGTGAACTCATTAATAGGCAAGAAACATCACATGGGGGTTCTTTTTCAAGTCAGCAATGTGTAACCATTGGGGTTCCACAGGGAGCAGTGCTGGGACCGCAACTATTTACTGTATGCATTAATGACTTGAAAGAAGGAAGTGAATGTATTGTAGCCACATTTGTAGATGATGCAAATGTATGTGGTAAGGTAAGTTGCAAGAAGAATACATCAGTAGGTTACCTAAGTGGGCAAAAATTTACCAAATTAAGTACAATATGGGAAGTTGTGAAGTAGTTCATTTTAGAAGGGAGAACAAAACACAATATTATTTAAATGGAGAAAAGCAATAGAAAACTGCAACAGAAAAGGACTTTGGGCAAGTTGTGCATGAAACAGAAAGCCAACACACAGAGGCACCAGGTAACCTCATGGAATATCGATCCTTATTTCAAGGAGGTGGAGTATAAGAGTAGGGAAGTCTTACTGCAACTACACAAGGTGTTGGTAAAGCCACATCTGAAGTACTGAGAGCTGTTTTGGTCCCATTATTTAAGAAAATATATCATTTCATTAGGAGTGGTTCAAAGAAGGTTGACTAGAATGATCCCTGGTATGGATGGATTGTCTAAAAAGCAAAGGCTGAACAGGTTAGGGCTCAAATCACTGCAGTTTAGAAGAACGAGAGTGATCTCGTTGAAACAAAGAATTTGCTTGACAAGGTAACTGTTGAGACAATGTTTCCCTTCACGGGAGAATCTAGGACCAAAGGAGACAGATCCAGATTAAAGGGGTGACCATTTAACACTGAAATAAGAGGATTGATTATCCTTGGAACTCCTTGCAACTGATAGTTCTGGAGGCAGAATTCTTGTGTGTATTTAAGACTGAGGTAGATTCTTGATTAGTGGGGGTACCAAGAGGTTATGGGGAAAAGTAGAAGAGTGGACATGAGGAATGTTGAATCAGTCATAATTGTATTAAATGGCGGAGCAGTCTGAAGGGGCCAAACTGTCTACTGTTGATACTGTTTCCTTGGTTGTATTTTGTATGTGTTCTGGCTCGTCAAATTTTAGGAGTGTTACAGGTAAGATGGAAGGATGCTTGGAGTAAAGAACTGGAGAAGTCATTGGCAGCAATTGCAATGTTGAAACAGAGTCTTAGGCGTCCTCAACCCAGTTCTACTCCAATCATACTGTCCTCCTATCTCTCGCTCTCGCTCTCTCTCTCGATAAACAGTGACATTGTGGTAATATCTTTGGACGAGCGATCCAAACGTCCAGGCTAGTATTCTGGGCGAATGGGTTCAAATTCCAGTGGCAGCTTGTAACATTTGAATTCAGTAAACTTGAATATTGAAAGCTAATTGCAACAATATAATTATTGTCAATTATCATAAAAGACTCATTTTATTCATAAATTTCCTTCAGGGAAGAAATTGTACTTACTAACTGTTTTAGCCTACAAGTGACTCTAGAGCCACAGTATTGTGATTGACTCTTCAAATACTTTTTGAAATAGCCTAGCCAATTCACTCAAGGGTAGTTGGGATGGGCAAAAAATGCTGGCCTTCCCAGTTGTGCATATATTGCAAAAACAATTGTTCCTGCAAAGTGTCAACCATTAAATGTCATATATACTGTTTTTCATTGTGTAGTCACTTTCATCTTTTTGAGTCATAGAGATGCACAGCACGGAAACAGACCCTTTGCCCAACTCGTCCATGCCAACCAGATATCCCAACCCAATCTAGTCCCACCTACCAGCACCCGGCCCATATCTCTCCAAACCCTTCCTATTCATATACCCATCCAGATGCCTTTTAAATGTTGCAGTCGTACTAGCCTCCACCATTTCCTCTGGCAGCTCATTCCATGCATGTACCCAATATTGTGTGCATTTCTGGTCTCCTTCCTATCTGAAAGATGTTGTGAAACTTGAAAGGGTTCAGAAAAGATTTACAAGGACGTTGCCACGGTTGGAGGATTTGAGCTATGAGGATAGTTTGAAAAGGCTAGGACTGTTTTCTCTGGAGCATCGGAGGCTGAGGGGTGACCTTAGAGGTTTATAAAATCATGAGGGACATGGATAGGATAAATAGACAAAGTCTCTTCCCCTGGGGTGGGGGAGTCCAGAACTAGAAGGCACAGGTTTGAGGTGAGAGGGGAAAGATATAAAAGAGACCTTTTTGTTATCCTTTTTCAACTTTTGGTTATTCCCTGAATTGTATCTTACCTATTTCCTTTCTCGGCCACGCCTGAATCCGTTGGTGCTATTTTCCAGTTACCTAGTCAGACTCAAGTCCTACGTAATACCTTTTACAAGCAACTGTGAACCTTCAACCTTGGACCAGAACCTCCTGCAAGTTCAGTAATAAAGGAGAAAAGTACATTTTGAAAAGAAAATTACATGCTCTTCTTAAAAACCCAGTGACATCATAATGATGCAATTGACCTGAATGCAATGATGGCAGTCTTTGGTATACATGGATATGTAGGAGTATTTCTCGTGCATGAGGAGTGGGAAGATTCATTATTTGAATTACATTCATTTTGCCACAAGGTACTGTCCACCTTATCATAGGAAGTAAGCAAGACAGCTTTGAAACAGTGAAAACAAGCAATGATATTTCTGCCTTAAATACAGTCAGAAGTTGACTGATAGCATCATTGTTGCTGTCACAACTGTTGTTCCTGTCACTCTTACTATCCACAGCCTGGGAACCATTTCTCCCCTGGTTGACTGCTCAGGTGTCAGTTTTAAATTGAACCAAATCTGCAAACTCATTACATATGCAGTTCCAACTTTGTTCCTGGCAGCTGCAGTTCTATATGTTTGCAGTTATGTAGCACTTCAAACCTGTGTCACTGCGCATGCACTGTCACTGTTCCACCTAGCAGTGGTGTTGATAACAAATACAGCTGACATAGGGAATGATTTATAAATTCAATTCTTGGATTTAGGCCGAACACTACCTGCTGATAGGCACTATCCTTCTATAGTACTGATGTATTTTATGTTTGCATGGCAATGTGCGAAACACACAGATAACCTGGTTCAGTAATTGGTCCATTCGGTCTGTCATGTGCAATTTGCATGTTTTACCATTTCACCTGAAAGCCAAGTGTTTTCCTGGCAGAGGTGAAAACCGTAGAAACAGCAGACTGGGATATTGCATTTGAGCCTTTCAACCAAATATATGTTGTGTATTGGGAATAGCTGGGTCCCAAGCCTCAATCCTTGTGATGTCCTCCAAGCCTTCCATTCTAAAAAAAATTGTTTTATTTCTACTGACTGTTTCCTGTCAGCTCTCCCCTTCTAAAACCATGAGTCTCTTATATACATGTGAGGAGATGTATTTTGGAAGGAAGAGAAAGGAGAGCCAGTATAAACTAAATGGTCCAGTTTTAAAGTGGGAGCAAGAACAGTGTTTTACTTCCGAAAGAATCAAGCCCAAAGACAAGGGAGATGTGCTTAACCTTTGGAAATCACTGCTTCAGCTCCAGCTGGATTATTGTTTCCAATCCTTCACGAAGCACATTGAACATATGTCAGGCTTTTCCGATATTCAAATGGAATTTATTAGAATGTAAGCAGGGATGTAGGCCTTCAGTCAGACACGAAAGAAGCAGGGATGGTTTTCCTGAGAGTTGAAAATGTAAGAAAGATTTTAAAAAGGCCTTCAAAATGTTTTGCTGAAGAAGCATTTTTCAACACCAGAAGAAACAAATTCAGTTATTGGCAAAAGACAGAGGTAAGATGAGAATTATAAAGCAGCAATTTGTTGCGACCTGTAATGTCTGAATGGGTAGTGGAGCAATGATTTTCAAAAGCAAATTGAACGTATATTTGTAGGGAAATACTTAAAAGACTGCGGGTAAAGCAAGGGAAAAGGAATTTTGCAGAAATGGTATAATACTAATGATCTACCTGTTTGCTGCATCAGTCTATGATTCTACTTTATATTTTATTTCTGTGTCTAATTACTTGTTTAAGTTTATGTATGGAATGAAGTAGACCATTTTGAATTTATATAAAGTTAACGTTGGGAGGATATGACTAATATAAGTAAAGAAAACTTAAATGTGCAATAGAAATTTTTAAAACTCTAAATTTGATCTGACAAAAATGTATTTATTAATAACGTAATTTGATTATTCTTGTTGCAGCACCCTCATTCCCATTCTGCATCAGAAAGCAAAAAGAGGTACCCCTCGCCAGGCTAAGCAAGCTGTACACTGCATTCATGCCATTTTCACAAACAAAGAAGTACAGTTGGCACAGATTTTTGAGGTATGTAAGCTCAGTTTTGTTGTTCAATTATTCTTTGTTCAAACCATGAACAGTGTGATCAACTGACTGTATTAGTAGTGAATTGTTTGACAGTATTGAGTTGATGCAGGGTGCTGATCATCAATTCTTAGGTAGTCCCTCAAGATTGAGGATAGTTTGCTTCTATTCTAATTGTGGGTTCTAAGCAACGTTCAGTATAATATAATTTTGCAATATGTGGACCTCCAAGGCCTTTGCCATAGCAGTTGCTTCCACAAGTGGAAGCCAATGCAAGGCGTGCTGTTTTAGCATGTAGAAGCCTAAGCAAACTGAGGAGGAAATTTGGTTATGAGCTGGCCAATAAGTTCACTGGCATTTGTGCTGTGGAGTTGGTTGAAAGAGGATTTCTGAATGCCTAGTGTAAGGCCATATACATAAGAGCAGGAGTCAACAAAGAGTTGCAGCTCCTTTCTTGAATGTGCAGGCACTTAAGTCATCACATACTGCAGTTCTATGACTGAGGCTGGAGTGGTTTTGGTTTTGGATTGAAGGCAGTGTAGCTTCGCTGTTTGTTCCATAGATTATCTCCATGCGTTTGGGTAATTTGCTGGAGGTAAGATGGAATATTGCAGCAAGGAAATTGGAGAAGAAATTGGTGCAATGACGCAGCCTTGTTTGACTCCAGACTTCACTGAAATAAGGTTGGTTGGTTTTCTGCTGGGTGGTGATTGACATTTCATCAAGACCAAAATACAATTTTCTGTTTTCTTTTGGTCTAAGTAATTATTTTACCTATAGACCACTTCTTCATTATCTGTTGGTATGAGCTGTAATTAGTCACATCTTTTGAAAGATCAAAGTTAGCTTTCAGGTCTTTGATATAGCATTTAAGTTTTAAGACAATAAATAGTTTCTACAAGAAATAATGAGATCGAGCATTGTCTGAATTTGTATATTGCTATTTGAAAATGTCAATATCTTGTCGGTAATGGAAAGAATTTTGTCTCATTTAAGATCTGAACTGCTGAAATTATTGCAAACATCTTTCTGGCTTCGCTGAAAATTTAAAACTGGAATCAAATACTGCACATTCAGTGAACTGTTCAGTCCATGTTTTCTGAAGTTTAACATTTTTGTAAATTCTTTCCATTTACATTTTGTTTTCTCCAGCCACTAAGCAAAAGCCTAAATGCTGACACCCCAGAACAGCTGATAACGCCGCTCGTCTCCCTTGGACACATTGCTATGTTGGCCCCAGATCAGTTTGCATCTCCAATGAAATCAGTGGTTGCAAATTTTATTGTCAAAGATTTACTTATGAATGACAGGGTATGTCAGGTTTGTGCATTTGGCTTCCTAACTTATTTTTATGATGTTACTGAACTGATGTTTTTTTTCTTTGTCTACCATGGTCATGATGGCTTTCTTCATTTTGATCTTAAAACACTACTGGAATCTAAATTATGAAATATGTGGCTTGCTATTTGTCACAGTCTAAAAATTTCCCACCATATTAAATTCAGGTGTGCTTTCCTCATCTTTAATTTGGGGTTTTTATTTCAGTTGACTTACTCAGTGGTTAACTTCACTTGTTAATTGATCGGCCAGGAAGGAAAAAAAAATGAATTTCTTCAGACTTTCTATCATGACATTGTTGACTTTGTTATAGTGAGTATAATATTTATTCATTTACGTGCAGTTGTTGCAGTACCTCCATCAAAGTGAAACATGATGGGAGGACATCCGAGGAAATTTAGAGCCCATCATCAAACACTCAAACAATTTTTGAGAAGGATATGTCTGATTTTTACAAATGCAATGGAATTATAGACTGGGAAAAAATACTCCTCTTGCAGGCTTTTGAGATATTTGTACCAGGTTGCTTGACAAATATTCTAGAGAAATGCTGACAAATTTAGACCTGTGTTTAGTTGTCCGAGTAAATCTACACTTGACATATCAACCAATGCTGAGATGTGATCCTAGAGTAAATTTGAAAAGTTTATCAACTGTTCACCTGTATATAGATGTCTTCCTTCTATATGATTTGTCACAATAGTAATACTCTTATGGTGTAACAAGAAAATAATGAGCAATAAGCAACATTACAATGATAGAATAAAGTTGAGTAGCAAAATGAATCTTTCCTATGTCTTATGGTGTTGAAAAATTATAAGTGATGTAGACAGAATGGAAAGAAAACAATCAAGGAGTACGAGGAGAAAGCTGGAGAACGAGGAGAAAGCTAGAGTATGGCATGAATTAGAGGATCAACCACGATCGTATTGAATGACAAAAGAGACTGAAAGGGTCAAATACCCTAATATCACTTCTAGTTTCTATGCTCCTGTGAGTAATGGTCACTTGGGTAAGATGCTTCATTTGGAAACAGCACCCCATCATAGATAACCATCTTTAGAACAGGATGCTGTAGTGCACTTGTTATAAAGGGACTTCTTGCAAGTATTATATTTAGTAAAAGTTGCTTAGTTATATATTGAGTCTTTATCAGGGATAGGAATAATGTCCCGGAATGATTGTATCACTAGCTAGCAAGAAATAACTTACTGACCAGATTTCTTTCATCTGTTCTCTACGTACAAATAATTAGCGTCTTATTTCTGTAGTTTCCTGGAGGGAAAAATGGTAAATTGTGGACTCCAAATGAAGAAGTCTCTCCAGAGGTGCTCGCTAAGGTACTGTAGGCTGAAACATTAACTTATAGCTCTGTTAATATAAAGTCAAAATTCTGTGGATGCTGGAAATCTGAAGTGAAAAACAAAGTGCTAGGGAAACGAGGAGGTCTCTCACCATCTGTGGAGAGTGAGTGAGTTACCAATTCGAGTTCCATATGATGAGCCTTGCAAGTAAGGCAGATGAGTTACGGTGCTGATGAACACATCTATGCTATCATGAAGATGCGATTGAGGCAGCTCAATGTCTGGGGTATGGCATCTTCAGGCAAGACAAGGAGTGTAACAGAAAAGGTAGTGTTACAGTAATGATCAAAATGTCAATTGCTGCAGTTAGAGGAGTTGAGATCTTGGAAGGCTCCTCAATTAAGGCCATATGCGTGGAACTTTTTTTAAAAAAAAAAGTAAGGCAGCTACATTGTTAGGAATGCATTATTACAACCAATCCTTACAACCAGTCGGAAGAGATAAAAGGGCAGATTGTAGACAAATTTCAACAAAGTGTAAAATAATAGGGAATTTTTGTAATATTAAATGGGATAGACAAAGTGTAAATGGCTTAGTGGGGGGGCAGAATTCTTAAAGCGGAGAGCTTTTAAAGGCAAAGTCCTACATGACATGGGAAAGTTTAGTTTTAAGAAACAAGGCAACTGGTAGAAGTAAGAGTGTGGGAGCATTTCGACGATAGAGACAATAACTCAGTAAGATTTAAGATGTCATATAGAAGGACAAAGATGGACCAGAAATAAAGCTTCTAAGTTGGGGAAAAAGCCCAAATTTAGTCTGATAAAATGGGATCTGGCCAGAGTGGACTGGGGGGAGCTGCTTGGAGAAGAATTTACATTAGAGCCTTTCAAAGAGGAAATAGTGGACATACAGGGCCCACATGACCCTATAAAGGTAATCAGTAGGACCAAAACCAAAGGAATCCTGGATACTGTGGATTATACAGGATTGGATAAGGAGATAAAAAAACAGTTGTGGTACTGACTGAGGGCTCAGAACACCAGAAAAGGCCAATGGAAGCTTCAAGAAAAGATTTCTGTAAAGTAGAGGTGGGACAAGAAAACACTGGTGTGTAAAATAAAAGGAAAATTTAGGGTCCTTTAATAAGTATATTAGGGGCAAATGGATAACTAGGGAAAGAGTAAGTCTGTTAGAGAATTAGAGTTGGTCAGAGATTGGAGTTGGAGGGTGGGGTGGTGAGTGGCCTTAAAATTGGATGAATCCTCAGACTACAGACATGCTGGATATGGGAGGCATTGAAGAGAAGATTAAATGGTCTTAAATTTTTAGGTCCCCTTTGGTCGTGGGAGGGTTCCAGAGAACTAGATGATAGTTAATGTGGACTATAATTTGGTAAATGTGGTATAGATAAACCATGGGACCAAGGAGGTATTAGCCTATGGGATCCAGGGCAATTTGGCAAATTAGATCCAAAAGTGACTTAGTGGAAAGAGGCAGAGGGTGATGTTTGAAGAGTGTTTTTGTGTCTTGAAGTCTGAACCAAATGATACATTCACAGTTTGGTGCTGGGTCTCTTGCTGTTTGTAGAATGCATAACACTCGAAACACGAATGTTAGAGGATATGTTGGTAAGCTCACAGATGATATGAAAATTGTGATGTGGTAAATAACGAGGAGAAAGGCCTTCGATGACAGAATATCTAGGGGCTGGTTAGATGGGCAGGATAGTGACAAATGAAGTTTGGTCCTGAACAATGAGAGGTGATGTATTTTGTGAGAACTAACAAGGCCAGGGTGTTTTTGATGAATTATGGAGTTCAGAGGATCACGGTGACTTTGGTGTGCATGTCCATAGATCCTCAAACAGCATGTCACGTGACGAAGAATACTTGCCTTTATTAGTCAAGGCATTGAATACAACAGCGGGGAACTTGTAATGGAGCAGTATTACATGTTACTTAGGCTACAGCTGGAGTATTGTGTGCAGTTCTGGGTATTGCACAAGAGAAGGTTATGAAGAAATTGGCCAAGATGTTACCTAGGTTGAAGCGTTTTAGCTATGCAGAAGGACTAGATAGGCTGGGATTATTTTCCTTACAACAGGTAAGATTGATGGGAGGACCAAATCGTGATGTACAAAATTGAGAGACATAGATAGGAAGAAACTTTTCCCTTAGTAGATGGTTTAATAAGTGGAGGATGTCGATTTCAAGTGATGGGCAGAAGGTTTAAAGGGGATTATTAAAAATATTTTTATCACTCCAGATAGAACTCTGCTTGAAATGGTGTGAGATACAAGAATCATCACATTTTTTTAAAAAACCCACTATATGATCCCTTGAAGTGTCATAACATACAGTGCTCATGGCCAGGTTCTGGAACATGGCAGTAGATAGGTACTTGATGACTGGCGCAGGTGCAATGTGCTGAAGAGCCTCTTGCCACGTTGTAAAACTCTGTGGCACCTCTTTAGAAACTATAACTATGCTGACTTTTACTAGTTTAAGACCATTGAAAAGCTTCATTTTCTTAAAACGTGCTGGCTCTGCATTCATGTATAGCAATAAAAATATTCGTAAGTAGATGCTACTTTATATTTTAATCAGTTCTGACTACATGCACAACAAGTGAAATGTCTACTGGTGGTTGTCTATATTTGAAAAACTGATCATTTAGAAACAGTTGTGAATATGTAATGCAGTAACTTCAATGTTTTTCATTAGGTTCAAGCCATTAAGCTTTTGGTACGGTGGTTGTTAGGGATGAAGAACAACCAATCCAAATCTGCGAATTCCACACTCCGGCTGCTATCGGCCATGTTGGTCAGTGAGGGTGACTTAACTGAACAGAAAAAGATAAGGTAATTATAACAGAAGAAATGTAAAGCAAAACTTGACACTGCGCTCATTAGGGTGAGATTAGGGCAAAAGCTTGGTCAAAGAGGGAAGTTCTTAAGAGTCCCTTTAAGGACACGAGTAGTAGCACTTTTCAACTACATATCTTTGACTTTGCCATTTAATACAGCTAATCTTGAGCTTCAACCTCACCTTCTTGCTTGCTCCCATATCCCTTGGTTCCCCAAGAGATCAAAAATCTATCTACTTTGAATTATTAAATGATGGAGAATCCACAATTCTCTGGGATGGAAAATTCCATAGATGTTTTGCCTTTTTTTTGAGTGAAATAATTTCTCCCCTCAGCCCTAAATGATCAGCCTCTTATTCTAAAACTCTGTTTTTGTTGGTCAGGAATTCTAAAACAATCAGCATATACCCTGTCAAACTCTTTCAGAATCTGTTATCTCTTATGAGATTACCTTCCATCTAAACTCCAGGGAATGTAGATTCAGTTAAAGGAAAAAAGATAAATAGAGAAGCAGAAAGGTTTAGATGGGAAGTTTCAGAACTGAAGACCAAGTCATCCGAAGACATGGACATTAATCTTGGAGCATTTAAAATCAGGGTACTGAAGAGGCCACAATGAGGTAGATATCTCAAATGGTGGGAAAGTGGTAAGATTATTCTTTGTTCTTCATCTCTGCTTTCTCAATTCTCTCATCACTGATTATATAAAGTGATTTTATGTGATTGAAGTTCAGTTTTCTGTCACCAGGTACAGTCATCTTCTGTTTGTACACTGAAAGAAAAGCTGTTTGTTTAAGTACCTGATGATCCTTTTGCCAAGTTGCCTATATATTTTGAATGTTTGTTGGTGCACCACTGCCTATACGATGTGCCACAACAGGAAGAGAATAACCAGGGACAGAGTAGGGCCCATTAAGGACAAAGGGGGAGGGCATTGGTAGAGTGTTAAACAGATGTGAAAACTTCACATCCATTTTCACTCAGGAGGAGGATGATGTCGGTACAGAATTTGGGAAGATGGACTGTGAAATTGTTAAGATTGAAAATTGGACTGCGAAGCTATTGGAAGTGCTGACAGACTTAAAAGTGGACAGGTTAACAGATCCGGATGAGTTGTATCCCAGACTGCAGGAAGAGGCGAGGTGAAAATTATAAGGTTTCTAACTCAAATTTTTAATTCCTTTCTGGCCTTGTGGAGGTGCCACAGGACTGGAGAACAGCTGATGTGGTTCCCCTTTTCAAGATGTGGTTCCCCTTTTCAAAAAGAGTGGTAGAGATAAATCAGGGAATTACACACCAGTGAATCTCTCATCAGTGATAGAGGATCTATTGGACAAAATTCTGGAAGCTGAAATTAAGTTGTATTTAGAGGTCAGAAGTCAGGTGACGCCAGGTTATAGTCCAACAGGTTTGTTTGAAATCTCAAACTTTTGGAGTGCTCCAAAAGCTTATGATTTCAAATAAGCCTGCTGGACAATAATGTGGTGTTGCCTGACTTCTGACCTTGTCCACCCCAGCACCTCCATGTCCATTTAGAGAAGACAAGGTTTAATTGGAGATCATCAACATGGCTTCCCAGAGGGAGATTGTGCCTAACAAATTAGATAGAATCTTTCGAGGAGGTGATCAGGTGTATAATGAGGGTAGGGCAGTTAATCTAGTTGATATAGATTTCAGCAAAGCCTTTGACGAAGTCCCAAATGAGAGACTGGTAAAGAAGGTAAATGCACATGAGATCCAGGATAGCTTGGCAAGTTGGATCCAAAATTGGCTTTGGGATAGGAGACAGAGGATGATAAATAGAAGGCTAATTATAACTGGAGACCATTATCCAGTGGCATACCACCAGAATTAGTGCTGTGTCCTTTATCATTCATGATATTGGTGAGAATGGGGGTGGGGGGGGGATGTGGGAAATGATCAATGAATTTGTGGATGATAGGAAGATTGGCAGAATGGTAATAGTGAGGAAGAAATTCTTAGTTTACAACATATTGACAGGTTGGTTGGATAGGGATATTAGTGACAGATAAAATTTGACCCTGAAAAATGAAAGATGATGCACTTTGGTTAAAAAAAACAAGATAAGGGATACTCAGTGAATGGTAAAATACTAGGAAGCTCAGGAACAGAGATCCTGACGTTCTCCACAGATCTCTGAAGATGACAGGCTAATAGAGTGGTTAATAAGGCATACAAGATGTTTGTCTTTTCTAAGTTATGGAATAGATTATAAGAGCAGGGAGATTATGTTAGAGCTGAACTTTAGTTAGGCCACAGCTGCAGTACTGTTCTGGGTACCTCACTATTGTGATTGGAATATGAGAATCACTTAATTGGAACAATCAACACCTTTTCTGCATCAGCACCCTCTACCCACCCCACTTCCCCACCTTGTGGCATAAATACTGTACTTTCCACACTTCTCTTCAGCTGTGATGAAAAACTGACCCACTGTGACCTCCAGCATTTTTTGTTGTTTTCGCTAGGATGTTGCCTGGGATTGCGCATTTCAGCAATGGAGAGAAACTTAATGGCTTGGGTGATTTTCTTTGGAGCAGACAAGGCTGATGGGCACTTGATTTGAGTTGTTATCAGGTTAACAGGGGCATAGACAAGGTGAATAGGAAACAGCAGTGTTCTCCTTAGTTGAAGGGCCACTAATGAGTGGGTTTAATTTTTAAGTTGTGAGCAGGAGATTTAGAGGGGATTTGAAGAAAAATGTTAAAGTCAGAGAGTGGTTGGAATCTGGAATGTAATGTGTTATGGACCAGGCCTGACTCCTCAAAACATTGTTAAGCAGGTAGCTGAGACCATAACTTTGCTACTTGTTTTAGGTAAGTATATAGTGGATATTCCAAGAGTGAATTAGCTGATTGGACTGCCAAGTTTTAAACAAACAGAATTTATTAACAAAATTATGGAATGAAACACAAAGAACAGAAAGCTCAACAGACTATCCCAACTTAACAATGCTGTTCGGAAAATACTTGTAACAGTGCAAGTAAACATATCCCTTAGCACAAAGCGTAAAAGTCAAACTAACCAGGGCTTGTGTTAGAGAGAGAGTGAGTACCCGGCTGGATTTGCCTCAGCAGCCTTTTCTTCACACACACTGCTGCTGAACTGAATCAAAAACTCTAATCCAAATGAAGGCTTGCTACACAGCTAGCTAGTCACTCCTCTTTGACTATACTTTTTTAAAAAAAGACGTGAAAGCCTTAGGCCAGAGGCATTATTTGTTAGGGCCCCAGTAAATCTTTCAAACCCAGCCTAGTTGGAGCCTGGCCAATTACCCTCTCTCTGGGAAAAAATACTTAAGGGCATAGTAACCTTGTAAAAACGCCAGCATTGTGACACCTCTGCCCTTAAAAAAACCCATCAATATCCAAAGCTGGCTTCATTTTTCAAAATCCCAAAAGCTAGTGATTAATACCCTAAAACACACACATCCATTCACCGACTACAAGGATGCACGACTACCTTTGGATTCAGTCTGCAGTTCTCACCACCGAATGCCTCCATCTCTCATTCGAGTCTCGATAATGCATCAGCATTTCTCAACCTGCCGTGTACACAATCTTCAAATCGAATGGCTATAACAACAGGCTCTATCTAAACAGTCTGGCATTTTTGTCCTTAAATTTCTCCACAAATTTCAATGGGTTATGATTAGTGTAAATGATTATCTCAGATGTGTTGTTGGTAATATAAACAGTGAAATGTTGTAGTGCCAACACCAAGCTCAAAGCCTCTTTCTCAACCGTCGAATATTTCTGCTAATGACTGTTAAACATCCTGGAGAAATACTTAGCTTCTTTTTATCTTCTCGTCATCTTCCTGCAGGCGCACAGCACCAACACTCTCATCAATAGCCACCTTGAAAGGTTTTGTGTAATCAGATGTGGGTAATATCGGGGCAGTGGTTAACAGACTATCAAATACCTTCTGACAGTCCGCTCTCCACTGAAACTTGTGCCTTTTTTTTAGCAATTCAGTGAATGCAGCAGCCATACTGCTGAAACTTGGCACAAGCTTTAGATAAAATCCACTCGATCCCAGGAACAGTAGTACTGCTCTTTTGTCGATGGTATGGGAAATTCACCAGTTACTTTTGTTTTCACATCCTGTGGGGCCATTTGTTTGTGTCCAATTACTTGACCCAGGAAGGTGACTTGGGCTTTGGAAAATTCACTTTTAGCAAGGTTTATCACCAAGCCTGCCTTCCAAAGTAGATCAAACAAGTCTGATCAATGTTGGAAATGTTTCCTTGAGCAATTAAAATTCACCAGGTCATCAATGTACGCCACAGTTGGATAATCTGGCAATAACCTTATTGGTTAGTCTCTGAAATGTGGCCGGAGTGTTTTTCATAATGGCATGACTTTAAACTGATACAGTCTATTTGGTGTTATGCTTGCCGGTAACCTCTGAGCAGATCCAACTGAGAAATGATAAGTTGCTTATCCCAACTTTTCAACACGGTCATCCAGCAGCAGAATTGGATATGCATCCATTTTTGTAACTACATTGAGTTTGCAATAGTCCACACAACCATTGGGTGTCATCTAGTTTTGACAGCATTACTATAGGTGATCTCCAGTCACTGTGACTCACTTTGATTATATCATCTTGGAGCATGTATTCAGTCTCCTTCTGAACCTGTCAATTTTAGAGGGTTATACCTATAAGAATGTTGCTTAATCGAAACAGCATCTCCTATAACTGCATCGTATCTTATTAGGTTAGTACTTCCCAGTATATTTTTGCATATCTGGGATAGAAAAAAACTCTTTCCGATCATTTTGATTTTTCTCAGTAATTTATCCCAATTTTTGGCAACTTCCTCATTGTCCACTTTGATTTGAGGAATATCCAATTCAGAGTCCTCTGAACTTGGTTCTTCCTTCTGTCTTGTAATCATTATCACCACTTCCTACTTGCTTTCTCTGTCAAAATACCTTTTGAGCATATTCACGTGAGACACTGAGATTTCTTCCTGTCTGGAGTCCCTATCAAGTAGTTCACCTTACTCTCAATCCTTTCAATTTGATAAGGTACACTAAAACTTACTTTTAAAAGTTCACCTATTACCGGAAGTAACATTAATGCCTTATTCCCAATAGCAAAATTCTACATTTTTGATCTCTTGTCTGCTTCCTGTCTCATTGCATACTGCAATATTTAAAATCCTGTCCAACCAACTCCCCAGCTCTGTTCAATCGTTCTTTAAAATTTGACACATAGTCCAATTGCGTAGTCTCTGAATTCTGACTTACTAACTTCTTCTTAATCAATGTTAATGGTCCTCTCACTTCATGCCAAAAACTAATTCAAATGGACTGAATTTGGTCGATTCATTTGGTGCATCTCTGATTGCAAAAAGCACAAACGGAATTCCCTTATCCTAATCATCTGGATAGTCCTGACTAAAAGCCTTCATGATGCCACCTCTGCAAATCTGGATGGCATGCAGTAGATTTGAATTATTTTATGCCTTAGCCATTCATTACTTGCTTGAATAGTTTTGATGTGAAGTTTGATCCTTGATTTGACTCTATCTCTGTCAGTATTCCATATTTAGTAATGGTAATTTGAGTAATTCCTCTACAATCCTTTTAGGTATGATATTGTATAATGAAATGACCTCTGGAAGTCTAGTTGACACATCCATTATTGCTAACAAATACTGATTCCCAATTTTTGTTCGAGGTAGGGAACCTACGCAATCAATTAAGACTGTTGTAAAAGGTTCAGCAAATGCTTGAATAGGTATTACAAGTACAGATTTTATTACAGCCTGTGGTTTTCCAATTACCTGACGCGTGACACGTCTGGCAAAATTCAACTACATCCTCATGTAGTCCAGGCCAGTAGAAATGTCTTTTTATTTTAGCCTGTGTTTTCCTCACTCCTAAATGACCTTCAAGTGATAGCTCATACACTACTCGCAACACCTCCTTTCTATAACCCGCTGACAAGACAGTTTGATGAATTTCTGCCCATTTCTCATCTGCTTGAATATGTGATGGTCTCCATTTCCTCATTATAAGGCATCATTTTTCAGGTAATAATACTCAAGGATACATTCAAATTCTTGCTTTGTATTTGCTTTTTGGTACAAATGCTTTAAATTTTCACCTTTCTGCTAGAACTCAATGCGTTTTGCAGAGCTAAAGATATCTGTATGATTACCCATTTGCTCCTGTTTATTTTCAACTATCTGATCGAATACAGTCTCTGCTAATGCCACTTCAGCTTCCTTATTTATACCCTTTGATCTTTTCTGTTTCAACTAGTGACTCTGTGACTTCATTACTACACAATCAGGGAAGATTCCAGGGTAAAAATCCTGCATTGCTTCAGTTGCCTGAGTCTCCACTGACTTTTCAATGACAGTAGACAGCACGCCTACTGGATGAATCAGCTATATCATTTGAGACAACAAATTGTTTTCCTGGAGCTGAAAGTTTGTCCAGTACTTCGACCACAAATTATCCACTCTCTTCTGGACACCCTAGCCTCACCTTACATAATTGAGCACTTTTTGGCATTCCATGAATTCCTGTTACCAGTACCTTTTCTGGCAATAGTCTTTCAGTACATATCTCCTCATCCTTTAGCATCACAGACAGAGTGGATCCTGTGTCCCTTAATAGTGAACCTCTTTACCTGCTTCTCCTGGCCTATGTGAATAAACTTTACTTTTGCAGATATATTTTCTAAACAGAACTGGCTATTCCTCCTTAACCAACCTCTGATCACCTTGTACACCCTGATGCAGCTTTCTAGCTTCCACTGTGCTTTCTGTTACCTTCGAACAAAACTCCCAGACTTTTCCTGTTTTCTTACATCTGGCTTTTTCCTAATCCACCAACACTCTGATTTCATGTGGCCCACTTTATTGCAGTGAAAACACGAGCTTTTTCTTTTTGTCATCTTCAGGGGTTTCCTTTTTACCCTGTGGTAAGTTATCATTATGGTCTTCACTGAGATCTACCTTTTCCTTTCCACTTAAGGATTTTTCTTTTTTTCTTAATTTCTATCCCTTATGGACTGAACTGGATTCTGGAAGCCAAACCATGTCTTATGAACCAGCTCAGAATAATCAACATTCATCTCCATCCTTTTAAACTGACTTTCCTTTCGAAGTGTCCTTTTCTGAAGTTCAAACTCACTCTTTTTTTTCTCTTCTGCTTTCAATTGTAACTCAAGCTGTTTCATTTCTGCTGCCCTCTGCCTATCTCTCGCCTCTAACTCAAGCTGTTTCATGTGCAATTGAATTTTTGCCATTTCTACAGATCCTGATGGTGTTTCCAGCCAATTTCAATGCTGAGCTATTGCTGTAATCATCTTATCTTTCCTCACGTTAGGAGGTAACTTCACCTCCAGCTTGTCAACTGATTCCCACAGCTTGGTCTTATTTGCCTTTGTAAAACCCTCAAGGTCACTTCTTCCACTTCCAGAACCTCTTTGGTGGCTGAAAGAGCCATTGCTATCTGAGTGCTGTTTAAACCAAACAAACCAACACCCGAAATAAAAGACACTAACACCACTCGCTGTTTAAGTCCCGCAAAGAGCCCCCACTCTGTTATGGACCAGGCCCGACCCCTCAAACATTCTTAAATAGGTAGCCCAGACTGTAACTTTACTATTTGTTTAGGTCAGTGTATAGTGGATATTCTTGGAGTGAATTAGCTGATTCAACTGCCAAGTTTTAAACATCTGTTGCTGTGCTGTACATCCCAATGACTCTAAAAGCAAAATGTTGTGGAAGCTGAAAAGTAAAAAAAACAGAAATTATTTACAAAGTTATGGAATGAAACCCAAAGAACAGAAAATAGAATATCGGAAAGCTTATTCAGTTTAATGGCGTTTCGCACGAATTGAAAACACTTGAAGCAAACCGGTTTTGAACAAATGCCATGACAGGAAGAGATGGTGGATGTAAGAACGAAAGTGAATATCTGTAATTCTCTGGAAGGCTGAAGAGATTAAATGATGAAATGCAAGAATACAAAGCTAAAGAAGGTGGTGAACAGGAAAGTAAAGAAGCAAGAGATGGGTCCGGAGGAGCTATAAATGGGAAGAACAGAATCACTTCCAATGTGTTACACAAAAAAAACCTTGACAGTATACACTCTGAAATTGTTGTCTTCAAGATCATTCTCATTTCTGCACTTTCAATCCAATCTCCCTGTTTTTGGTTTCCCCCTTTATTCTAATAAAGCTCAACCAGAACTTGAACAGCATTTTAACATTTGCTCAAGCACATTGTGGCTCTTCAGATTCCATGTCTGGATCAAGGCTGTACATTTAAACCCTTCTGGTTGAAGCCAAGCTATTTTTCAGTGAGCAAATTATGCATGACAAATTTACTTGAATGCCATGACAAGATAACAAGCAGGATAATAAAGGGGAAGTTGTCGATGTAATAAGTTTAGATTTCCAGAGGGTGTTTGGTGCAGTGCCACACATTAAACTCCTTAATAACATACGAGCCCTTGCTGTGGAAGCTGTATACTTATATGGATAGTGGATTGGCTAACTAATAAAAGACAGAGTTGGTATAAGTGGGTCATTTTCAGGATGGTAACTTGTTATCTCTGGAGTGCTCCTGTGATCAGTTCGGGGGCCACAATTGTTTTCCACATAAATTTATAACTTGGATGAAGAAACTGAATGTATTACAGTTGAGATTATGGATAACACAAAAATATGTGAGAAGGCAAGTGTTGAGGATGCCACAAAGACTGCAGAGAAATATAGACATGTTAAGCGAGTGGGCAGAAACTTGGCCAGTGAAATAGAACGTGGGAAATGTGAGGTTATGCACCTCAGCAGGAAGAATAGAGGAGTTGAATATTATTTAAGCAGAGAAAAACTTTAGATAGATTTGGGAGTCCTGTGTAGGAATTTCAAAAAGTTAGCATCCACGTTCAATGGGTAATGATGAATTTAAATAGAATGTTGGCCTTTACTTCAAAGGGATCAGAATATAAAAGTTGCCTTTGCTAAAACTAGAAGGCTGTAGTCGGACCTCAGTTGCAATACTGTGAACAGTTTTGAAACTCCTATCTAAGCAAGGGGGTGACAGCATTGAAGGCAATTCAGATCGCTAGACAGGTGGATATCGAAGAACGGTCTCCTGACGAAAGAGGAAGGTTGCGCTTGTACTCATTGGAATTTAGAAAAATGAAAGGATGACAGATGAGGAATTTTCTTCTCTCGGGGTAGTAAATCTGTGGGATTGTTGACCACAGAGGGCTGTAGATGCTGGGTGGTTAAGTCTGTTGAAGACCGGGATAGACGGATTTTTAATTAGTAAATGTATCCAGTGTTACAGGGGAAAGGCAGGAAGGTGGAGGATTATCAGATTAGCCATTATTTCATTTAATTGCAGAGTAGACTCAATGGACTAAATGGCCTATTTCTGCTCCTAGATCTTATGGTGAGTAGCTGTCATTTTGTGACATTGTTGTTGACGTTTTAATTAACTTAGCCTGTAATCTTTAAGACGGTTGAATGATGATAATGGGCTGGATTATATTTCCCTGCCCCCTTGAGATGTGAAATGCACAAGTGAAAGTTCACGTTTTTGATCAATATCAGTAACTTTACAATGCTTGGCTGCAGTTTATGATTTTCATACTTAGAAATATCAGTTTGCAGACAAGAGGAAGTTTGTGCTGTATTTCTAGCCTTTCAGTCTGCCTCCTTGGCATATCTAATTTTGCCATTAATCTTGAGATTCATTCCACCCAGGCTTGATACTTGATAACATGAATTTTCCTTCTGATGAAGGGTCACTGGACTCGAAGTGTTAATCTGCTTGTCTCTCTGCAGATGCTGCCAAATGCACTGAGTTTTTTCAGTACTTTGTATTATAGGTTTCCAGCATCTACAGTTCTTTGTGTATTAGTGGTTTTTGAAGCTATTGGCTCCAGGAGATGGAGGAAACATTCTCTCCTTCATATAGTGCTATGGTATCTTTACTGTACGCTCCAACCATTAGTGAAGGTTCAGTTTTAAATAAGAGGTTTGTATCTCTAGCAGTTCATAACTGTCCGTGGCATGCAAGTATTAACCTAGATTATGCATGAAAGGACTTGACTGATTCTTGATTCCTACAGTTATCTGACTTGGAGCTGGGAGAACTGTTAACTATATCAGATTGAGGAGGGTCAAATAGGAAAATCCATACTTTAGTAATTATCTATCAGGTATTTTCTTAAGTGACCTATAGCTTTAATTAAAGAAATTGCTCGAGCAACTCAGCAGACCTGGCAGTGTGAGTGGATAGAGAAAGAGTTAATGTTAAGTCCGATATGATTTCTTCAGAACTGACAGGGGCTGAAAAATGGTGGTTTTTAAAGCTGTTGACAGAAGAGAGGAGGAACAAGATGAAGGTGTCCAGAGCAAAAGAAAAAGGGAATGCTAATGATGATAGAGTAGAGATGTAAAATGGGTTGCTCTGCTGAGAGTAAAGCAGGTTTTTGGCGAATCAGCGAAATCAAAATGGACAACAGAGAGATCATGCTGTGAAGTTGTTGAACTCAATGTTGAGTCACAGAGGCTGTAAAGTGTCTGCACAGAGAATTAGGCACCCTTCCAGCTTTCAACAAGCATCATAAAACATGGTAGCAAGACCGGAACAAAAATATTAGCATGAGAACACGGTGATTCATTGAAATGATAAACAGCTGGAACTTGGGATCATTCTTACTGGCAGAACAAAGTGTTCAGCAAAGTGGTCTCCCAGACTTCATTTCATCTTGCCAGTGTCAAAGCTACTGCATTGTGATAAGCAGATTACAGTAGGTTAGATTAAAATAAATAGAACTATCTAAATTAAACTCCATCTGCCACTCGTTGGCCCATTGGCCTATCTGACCAAGATCCCGTGGTACTCTGAGGTAACCGTCGCTGTCCACTACACCTCCAATTTTGGTGTTATCTGCAAGATTACTAACTATACCTCCTATGTTCACATATAAATCATTTATATAAATGACAAAAAAATGGACCCAGTACCGATCCTTGCGGCACACCACTGGTCACAGATCTCCAGTCTGAAAAGCAACCCTTCCTTCACCGCCCTCTCTCTTCTACCTTTGAGCCAGTTCTGTATCCAAGTGGCTATTTTTTTCTGTATTTCACGTGATCTAATCTTGCTAACCATGAGGAACCATGTTGAACACCTTGCTGAAGTCCACATAGATCGCATCCACTGCTCCGCCCTCGTCAATCCTCTTTGTTACTTCAAAAAACAGATGACTCTAAGTAAAAGATAGTTTCATCTGGAAACTGTGTTACGGTCTTGGACAGAGAGGACCTTGTATTTCATGGAAAAATGAGGAACTGTTCAAAGTCAAGGAGAAGTGGGCCAGGGTGACATTGAGGAAAGGATCCCTGCAGAAAACATATAATGGAGCATAGGGGAAGATGTGTTTGATGCTGTTGTCCTGCCGGAGATAGTGGAAATGGTAGAGAATGATCCTTTGAATGCAGAGATGGTGAGGTGGAAAGTGAGGATGAGGGTATGGGTGGGCCAAGGAATGAATCCTCCTTTGAGGTAAAAAGCAACAAACACCGATTAGGTGACTGCTTTGTGGAACACTTTCATTCTGTCCACTAGAATGATCCTGACCTTACAATGCTTGTAATTTCAATAAACTATCTTATTCCCATCCTAACAAATGTCATCCTATACCTGCTAGTGTTCCAACAAAGCAAGAGGAGCAGCATCTCAATTTCCACTTTGGCATTTTATAATCTGAAGGATTTGTCATTGAACTTGACAGCTTGAGAGTAGTTCTTCTGGCTTCAGTTTTGATTCCCAATCCCCGTCTGATTGCATCTACATCTTGTTGATTTTGCTCTCAGTCCGTAAACCTTTTTTTTTCCCCTTTTCACAACAGTCATATATGCTCATTTTAGATCACTCTTGCTACTCCCTTTGTTTTTTTGCTTTGAGCAGCCTTGCAATCTATTCCACCTGCTCAACATCCCGTCTGTCAACAGCAAAATAAACACAATTTTTCCTGTCCCATTCAGTCCTGCAGATGTTGGACTTACAACATTGATTCTGTTTCTTTCTCCGCAGTTGCTGCAAGACTTGCAGAGTGTCTTAACCATTTACTGTTTTTATTTCTGATTTCCAGCATCTGCAATGTTTTAAGTATATTTTTAATTACTATCTTCTTTCTCCCCCTACCATTGAGGAGATTGCAGCCCCTTGGATGGAAATCTGTTCATCCAGTACCTGTACATAAATAAGTTCTGGACTTCTACAGAGTATGGTTCGTCTTTGAAAACTATTGCAAATTGGCTTGTGACTTGACCTCTTTAACTGGAGATCAACCATGTTTGAGCAAATATATTAGTCTGCTCTTATAGTGCTGCTTTAATTGTCTTTGATAATTCCACTAAAGTATTCTAAATTTCTTATGCAGGCTTAAAATATTTGTTCACTTTATCACAAGTGGATTCAGTTATTTTGAGTGAAATCTGTACATTTTGAAACATTTTTACTGCCAGCTGTAGTTGGCTCTGACTTTTGCTTTTGGTAGGAGCTATTGTTTGGCGAGGTTGCTTGTATATATGTGAACGAAATCTAAGAATGATAAAAGAAAAGTAGACCACTTGTTTTGCAATGATTTTTTCAAATAAAATGCCTCTTCTCTAAACACCTTTGCTCCTTATGAAAAAAAGTACTCGTTTATTGAAGATGGTCAAAATTAAATTAATGATGTTTACAGTATTTCATATATGAGCAAGAATCAGTAGGAAACATGATCTGAGGAATAAAAAGAGGAACTTAAAATCCTGATTTCCTCATTGTCATGTTCAGACGTGCAACACGCCCATGTCTGTGGGAGACCTTTTCTTTGGGGAGTAAAGATTGTCAAGTAATTCACTTTTCCGTTTACAGTATTTTCATTTTGGTTTCTTGAAGGTTGTCAGTTGGGAGATTTTCTTAAGTACAGATGTGGAACTTTACCATGAATAGTTGACGTTGTTTTTCCTGTCTTGCAGTAAATCTGATATGTCTCGATTACGGTTGGCTGCAGGATGTGCCATACTAAAACTTGCACAAGAACCTTGTTATCATGAGATTATCACCCCAGAGCAATTCCAGCTCTGTGCACTTGTTATTAATGTAAGTGTGATTGCTTTCTTTTCACTCCTATGTCATTCCTCGGGTTTCAGTACCATAAATGAATATGGTTTGCTGCAAAGATCTCAAAGTTAGAAAGATGCTCAACATAAAAACAATTCAAACACATTTGTACAATTCAATCTTGCTTTCAACTTGAAATTCATACTAAGCAAATGATTCATTTAATTGTATAAATAGATCTTTCAAAAAATTCAAATCACTGTTTTAAATATTTAATTAAGAGAGTGCTTACTCAGGAAGTTATGCTGAATTTTAAAAGTTTGAAAAGTTGGCTTTCAAATAAAGCTGCCTTTTTTGGCAATAATAATTTATTTAGCACTTTAATGTGATAAAATCTCCCAAGATCTTTTCAGGCGATTTAAGTTATTGTGTCTGACACCAAGCCATGTATTATTTCAGGTTAGATGATCAAATACTTCGTCAAACAGTTAGGTTAGAAGTGAGAAGGATGTTCCAGAGCTTTAGGACCAATGTAACTGAAGGAACAGCTACCAGTGGTGGCGCTCCTAATGGCCTATATTGGGGGATGCAGACACTTCAGAGGGTCATAGAGCTGATGGAGGTTACATAGATAAGGAGGGAAGGGCAAAACCGCAGAAGGATTAGAAAACATGGATCACAAGTTTACAGACTTGAATAGGCGAACACAGGGCAAATGGAGGAACAAGACTAGAAATAAAAGGGATTTTAAACACTTTTGATTGGTTTCGAGTTCACAGAGTAGAATGTGGGCAACTATTCAGGACTGTTGGAATTGTCAAGAATTGAGGTAACAAATATGAGTGAGTGTTTCAGAGGTGAAAATAAACAATTTTGGTAATACTGTGAAAATGTTGTCATCAACTCAGCATGATACCAAGTTTGTGAACAGACTGAAATAACAACAGAAAAGGCCAGGAACACACTGCAGTTCCTTCAGCATCTGTGGTTAAACAAAAAAAAGTAATATTTGACCTTTCTGATGGAAATGTCAATGGCCTGAAACAATATCTCTGTTTCTATCCACAGGTGTTCCCTGACCTCTTAAGTTTTGTAATGATTTGGAGGTGCCAGTATTGGACTGGGGTGTACAAAGTTAAAAATCACGCAACACCAGGTTATAATCCAACAGGTTTATTTGGAAGCACTAGCTTTCGGAGTGCTGCTCCTGTGTCATTCCTCAAGCTTCAGTATACTAATAAATGAATATGGTTTGCAGCAAAGATCTCAAAGTTAGAAAGATGCTCATCACAAAAACAATTCCAACAAATTTGTACAATTCAATCTTGCTTTCAACTTGAAATTCATACCAAGCAAATGATTCACCTAATTGTATAAAAAGATCTTATGATAAATTCAGATCACTGTTTTACTCAGGAAGTTGTGGAGTATAAGATTGTAGGATACAGAATTTATAGCAAAAGTTTACAGTGTGATGTAATTGAAATTATATTTTGAAAAAGACCTGGACTGTTTGTTAAGTCTCTCATCTTTTAGAATGGGCATGTTGGTTTCAGTTCTTTCATACAATCACTCGAAGGTCTGAGGTCAACTGTCCCGGAACACTGAAGTGTTCTCTGACTGGGAGGGAATACTCCTGTCTGTCGATTGTTGTGAGGTGTCCATTCATCTGTTGCCGTAGCTTCTGCTCGGTCTCACCCAATGTACCGTGCCTCAGGGCATCTTTGTCTATCTCACACGCTGCAAGCAATGTTGGCTGAGTCACATGAGTGCCTGCAACATACATGGTGGGAGGTGTCGCTACGCGTAATGGTGATATCCGTGTCAACATTCTGACATATCTTGTGGCGTCTACTGTGACATGGTTGTATGGTGTTGTCCTGAAAGCCGGGCAGTTTGCTGCAAACAATGATCTCTGAGGTTTGATAGTTGTTTAAAGGCGAGAAATGGTGATGTGGGGAAGGTCTTGGCGAGGTGCTTATCCTCATTGATAACGTGTTACCGGCTGCAAAGAACATAGCGTAGATTTTCGGCTCCTGGGAAGTACTGGACAGTGAAGGGTACCCTGTCAGTTGTAGCTCGTGTCTATCTCCTGAGGATGTCATTATGGTTTCTCGCTGTGGCACGCTGGAACTGGTGGTTGATGAGTTGAGCATCGTACTCTGTTCTTATGAGGGCATCCTTGAGTACTTTGCTTCTGTCGTGACACTACAGATTTCTTACAGAAACACAGCACCCACGGACCAGTTGAACCAGGAGCATTGCTTGTCACAATGGATGTGTCACACTCTACACCAGTATCCCCCACAATGACGCCATTGCGGAAACAGCCTCAGTACTCAACACCAATAACCATCAATCTCCTACAATTCATCAGCTTTATCCTTGGCCACAACATTTTCACCTTTGGCAACCAGTTCTTCATCCAGACAAATGGAACAGTCATGGGAACCAAGTTTGCACCCCAATAGGCTAACGTTTTCATGCACAGGTTTCTACAAGACCTCTTCTCTAAGCAGGACCTCCAACCAACACTATATACCAGGTATATTGATGACATTCTTCTCTCTGGACCCATTGTGAGGAGCCACCGAAGCAACTACGTAGTGATTAGATTAGATTCCCTACAGTGTGGAAACAGGCCCTTTGGCCCAACAAGTCCACACCGACCCTCTGAAGTGTAACCCACCCAGTCCCATTTCCCTCTGACTAATGTACCTAACACTATGGGCAATTTAGCATGGCCAATTCACCTGAACTGCACATCTTTGGAGTGTGGGAGGAAACCGGAGTACCCGGAGGAAACCCATGCAGACACGGGGCGAATGTGAAAACTCCACACAGAGTCACACAGTGACTCCAGCCAAAGGCTGGAATCGAACATGGAACCCTGGTGCTGTGAGGCAGCAGTGCTAACCACTGAGGATATCAATGAGTTTCATCCCACCATCAAACTCACCATGGACTACTCTCTACTATCTGTCTCATTCTTGGACACATGCATTTCCATCAAGGATGGGCACTTCAGCACCTCACTCTACCACAAACCCACAAATAACCTTACAATACTACACTTCTCCACTTCCACCCGAAACACATTAAAATAGCCATCTCCTACAGACAACCCCAACGCATACACAGGATCTGCTCAGATGAGGAGTAATGTGACTGGCATTTGGAAATACTCAAAGATGCCCTCATAGGAACTGGATACGATGCTCAACTCATCAGTTCCAATGTGCCACAGCGAGAAACTGTAATGACCTCCTCAGGAGACAGACACAAGCTGTACCCAACAGGGTACCATTCATTGTCCAGTACTTCCCAGGAGCCGAAAATTTACGCCATGTTCTTCGCAGCCTGCAATGCATGAACCAATGAGGATGAGCAGCTCGCCAAGACCTTCCCCAGGCCTCAGCTTCTCACCTTTAAACAACCACCAAACCTCAAACAGATCATCATTCGCAGCAAACTGCCCGGTTTTCAGAACAACACCATACAACCTTGCCATGGTAGATGCTGCAAGACGTGTCAGAGTGTTGATACGGATGCCACCATTACACGTGGCAACACCTCCCACCATGTATGTGGCAAGTATTCCTGTGACTGAGCCAACATTGTCTATCTCATACACTGCAGCTAAAGATGGCCTGAGGCATGGTACATTGGTGAGACCGAGCAGAGGCTATGGCAACAGATGAATGGACACCTCACAAAAATCAACAGTCAGCAGTGTTCTAGGACATGTGACCAGACCTTCGGGTGACCGTCCTCCAAGGTGGACTTCGGGACAGGAAGCAACACAAAGTGGCCGAGCAGAGGCTGATAGCCAAGTTTGGTACCCATGGGTTAGCCCTCAACCGGGACCTTGGGTTCATGTGACACTACAGGTGACCCCACTGTACAACCTGCACACACAGATATGCGCACTCACAGGCGCACACACTCATACACAAGCTGTCTGTCATACACTCTCCTACACACACACTCTCTTACAGATACTCGTAACACTTCCTCTCCCCCACTCACCCCCGCCGCAGCTGTCGCATGCACCACACAAGTTTGTGGGATGAATTTGTACTTGCAGAATTACATTTTATTTTGCTCAAAGACTGCATGAATCAATGTAAGACTCTATAAATCCCTTTTTTAGATTAGAATCAGTCTGAACATTGGAGCACAGACAGCCTCACACCTTCGATGCATTATTTGGGCCAACATGGCACCTATTGTTAAAGTTCACTTGAGAATGTAATTTAGTTCTGGAATTTACATATCAAAGAACTGAAACCAACTTGCCCATTCTAAAAGTTGAGAGACTGAACAAACAGTCCAGCTCTTTGTCAATATATAAATTAGATTAGATTACTTACAGTGTGGAAACAGGCCCTTCGGCCCAACAAGTCCACACCAACTCGCCAAAGCGCAACCTACCCAGATCCATTCCCCTACATTTACCCCTTCACCGAACACTATGGGCAATTTAGCATGGCCAATTCACCTAAACTGCACATTTTTGGACTGTGGGAAGAAACTGGAGCAACTGGAGGAAACCCATGCAGACACGGGGAGAATGTGCAAACTCCACACAGTCAGTTGCCTGAGGAGAGAATTGAACCCGGGTCTCTGGCGCTGTGAGGCAGAAGTACTAACCACTGTGCCACCGTGCCATATATAATGTCAGTTACATCACAGTAAACTTTTGCTATAAATTCTGTGTCCTGTGATCTTATACTCCATGAGCACTTGATGAAGGAGCAGCGCACAGAAAGATAGTGCTTTCAAATAAACCTGTTGGACTATAAACTGGTGTTGTGTGATTTTTAACTAAGTTTTGTAAGCTATTGTTCTTATTTTAGATTTCCAGTATCGCCAGGATTTTGCTTTTGTAAAAAGACATTGGTTCACAGACAATTGTCATAGAGAGGTTTGGATTTCGAATCTGGGGAATAGAGTTTGGAGAAGTAGCCAAAGGCCATGTCCTTTAATCTTTCCTGTGTTTCATTGGAGGAAATTTCTGCTTATCCAATAATAGGTATTAAATAAGCAGCATGCTAATTTAGTAACTGTACAAGAGTCAAAAGAGGTGATGGTATGGTAGAACTGGGTGTTGTCAGTGCACATGTGAAAACTGAAACTGTGTGTTTGATATTGCTGAGGGGACACCATGCAAATAGAGATCAATAGACAGGGGCGTGATCTTGGGTAGATCCTTGGGAACACAAGGGTTTCACTGGAGCAGGATCAGGAAGCTAAATGATTGTAAGTGGATTCCTGATTAAAATTGTAAACTTATGAGGGGCATGGATAGGATAAATAGACAGTCCTTTCCCTGGGGTTGGGGAGTCCGGAACTAGAGGGCATAGGTTTAGGGTGAGAGGGCAAAAGAGACCTAAGGGGCAACGTTTTCACGCAGAGGGTGGTATGTGTTTGGAAAGAGTTGCCAGAGGATGTGGTGGAGGATGGTACAATTGCAATATTTAAGAGGCATTTGGATGGATATATGAATAGGAAGGGTTTGGAGGGATATGGGCCGGGTGCTGGCAGGTGGCACTAGATTGGTTTGGGATATTTGGTCGGCATTGATGGGTTGGACCGAAGGATTTGTTTCCATGCTGTACATCTCTATGACTCTATAAGAGGAATTTGAACATGGAGTATGGAGTTTGAGGAAAGCTGCACATTGACTTCGGAGTTAACAACATATTGAAGGTTTTGGAGATAAAGGGAATTTGTAGATGCGGTGGTCGCTCGCAAGGATGGTGGGATCCAGGATAGATTTGGGAGGAATTTTAATAATTAAGTTGTTAATTACTGTAATTGCAAACTGTGAGAGAATTCAGCAATTTAAGCAGTGTTAGATATGGAAGAGCAAATCTGCAGGGAAATTACAGAGATATGTCAACATTATAGGACAGTTATAATGAGTGACTTCAAACACTTGATCATAAGCAAGGATTCTTGTAGTGTATAGGACAATACGGGTCAAGTATTCATAGACCACATTTAAGAGAGCTCGCTACAACAGTGCCTTTCCATTCAAACAAGAAAGGATGCAATGTTGGACCTGGTTCTTTGAAATTAATTGGGCCAAATTGATCAAGTGACAGTGATCACTGTGTTGTAATGTTCTATTGTGATAAGATGTGCAACAACCCAGAGTGAACAACTCAATTGACAGAGAGCAGACTTCAATGTCTGAGGACAGAGCTGGGAATACAGTAATTGAACAATGGGCTACTTTATAAGAGTATGTGATTTAGCTACCCTCCAACAGGAAGATGGTAGAAACAAATCCAGAGCTATCTGGATGCTAAAGGCAAAAGAAATTAAGATAAATTAGAAACAAATGCACAAGTATCGGGTAGAAAATAAAATTGAGAAGCAGGAAGAATAGTGGAAGCTCAGTGAGGGAGATGAAAAAGCAAATTTTAGCAAAGAGGAAATATGAGAAAAGACTGGCAGTCTACAGGCATCCTACAGTCATCTTTAGCCATATAAACAGTAAAAGTGTGGCAAAAGGAGGGGTATGGCCAATTAGATA
This sequence comes from Hemiscyllium ocellatum, assembly GCF_020745735.1. Lineage (NCBI taxonomy): Eukaryota > Metazoa > Chordata > Chondrichthyes > Orectolobiformes > Hemiscylliidae > Hemiscyllium > Hemiscyllium ocellatum. Next base: position 105,550,331 of record NC_083401.1, read on the forward strand.
CCAGTAATAGGATTTCTAGCTGGAGACGAGGCTCATTTCTGAGGTGTTAAGTGAACCCTTGAGTCACTCGAAGGGTTCAAAATTGATAGGGCAGAACACTTCGTCTGTATTTGCTGGGCTTATCCTAGCCATATTCTTGAACAAAGTCACTGTTTGCAATTTTCCAGTCTTCTGGCACCATCCCAAAGGCTATGGCGGACAAAGATTGGGCCCAGTGCTCCTCCAATTTCCCCACACGCACCCTTAAATTTTTGGATGCATCTCATCTAGTGCCGGTGCCTTGTCATTGGGAACATAGAGCACAAGAGCAAAGAGGTGATGTTGAACTTGTACAAGACATTGGTTAGACCTCAAGTAATGTGTACAGTTCTGGATGGCACAATGTAGGAAGGAGGGAGAATAGAAAAACAATTTTAAAATATCATTCCAGAGATAAGGAATTTAATTTGAGGCTAGATTGCAGAAATTAAGAACTGTTCTCCTCAGAGAGAAGAAAGGCTAAGAGGAGATCTTGATAGAGGTTTTGAAAATTGTGAATGGGTCAGATAGAATGGATAGGGAGAAACTGTTCCTGCTTGTAAAAGAAAGAAGAATGAGGGACTGTAGATTTCAAGTAATCAGCAAAAAAAAATCAAGGGGGAAAGTGAGGAAAAGATTTTTCAGGAAGCAAGTGTTTAAGGTATGCAATGCACCAACAGTAAGAGTGGTCAAGGCAGGTTCAGTCGAGGAATTCAAGAGGGCATTGGATGACTATTTGGATAAAAATAATGTGTAAGGGTATGGAGGGGGCTGGTGGGGGATTAGGAGATTGGCGCTCGTAATAATTTTCATTTAACCAGCTAGTGCAAGCACAAGGGACTGAATGGCCTCCTGTGCTGCAATGCTACTGTGATTGTAAGACTGGTATTCCTTCACTTTGGTGGATGTATCCTGAAATAAGCAATGTTAATATTCCATTTGGAATTTTTTTGTATAATCAAAGGAAAATAGAGGCCCATTTTTACTGATTCAAAATGAGGTCAGGAGAGTATTGCTAAACTGTGCTTGATAAGTGAAACTTGCTCAGTGAATTATCAGATGTTAAAGAATGTAATTAGCAATTGAAAGTGTCTCAATAAATTTTGACATGATGATAAAACATTCATAATTAATTGATTTAATGATGCTAACCTGCTTGTAAAGAATTTAGTGTTTAGCTTGACATATATAGTGAAGACATAGATAGTGAAATAGAAGAACAACAGCTCTGGACTCCATCGGTGTATTGGCATCTGTGGATGGTGAAGCAGCAAACTCTATTTCTCTCTCCACAGATGCAGATAGACCTGCTGAATGTTTCCATCATTTCCTGTTATTCTTTCAGATTTTGAGCCTTCACAGTCTTTTGTTTGTGTTGTAATGAAATTGAATTATTATCTGCAATTCAGAATGTTCACAGATCAAGAAACATCCTGCTGAGGTTTCAGAAGATGACATGCTGCATAATGTGTGAAAGATTATTATGCCTTATTCTGTTTTTTAAATTACAAAAGTAGTGCCTTATGCTCTAAAATTCTAACTGGTCCAACCTTTTCTGATTTTATAATTTTGTTGTTGAAGGATGAGTGCTACCAGGTGAGGCAGATATTTGCTCTGAAACTCCATAAGGCCCTTGGGAAATTGCTGCTTCCATTGGAGTACATGGCAGTGTTTGCACTCTGTGCCAAGGACCCTGTGAAAGAGCGAAGAGCACATGCCAGACAGTGCCTCCTTAAAAATATAAGTATACGGAGAGAGTATATCAAACAGAACCCAATGGCTCATGGTTAGTATTGCCATTTACAGTCAGTATTCATAAAGATTTTCCATAAATTGTAGATAGTTTTGTTTGGCTCATCCAGTGTGTGTGCCATGTCAGTCTCGTTGTCAGCTGTGTCTTTCAGTTGCCTAGGTGTTTAGCACTGGAATTTCCTCCCTGCGAAACAGTGCATCTGTCTTTGATTAAGAAAAACTAACTCTGATCAATCTTTTGGTCATCCGCTCCAATATTACCTTTTGTTCCTTGGTGTCAGATTTTGTTTGAAAACTCTTCTGTGAAGTGTCTTGGAATTTTTACAATGTTAAAATGTTGAAAAATTATTTGATCTTTTACTGCGGATGCCACTCGTGCCCCTTCACTCCTTTGTCAATCTTCATACTCTTACCTTTGGTTGAAGTCTTACAATTTTATAGTACAGATTTAAAGCATGTCTGCGCTGCTCATCAAGTACTTATCTGCTCTCATCTCATGTTCTAGCACTTGGCCCATATGCTATGACTTTTCAAGTATTCATTGATATACTTATTACATGTTGAGGTTTCTGCCTTCACATTCAGACAGTGATTTCTAGCTATCTCATCCTGGGGAGCAAAAGGGTCCTCAGAGCCTCTCTAAACCTTTGTCAAGGTATTCATCCCTTTTCAAATCTACATACAGAATTCTTAAGTAAGTTTCTTAAGTTAGAAGATACTAATTGGGCGTAATTCCTAAAAACTGTTTCTGCAGCAGCACCGCAACTTAGATCTATTTAAAATACCATGCCACTGTATAAATCATATGCTGTACTTGGAGTTATTTTTTTCTGAGCTGAGACTACAAAAGTTTTTCTTACTGCTTGTTGATTCTTGGAACCAATTGAAATTTATACCTTCCCTCTGCCATCTCCCCGAGATCAACTTCAGCTGACTTGTGGCAAGCATTTTTTTTGTTTATTCTTTATCCTGGTCACAGGTAAGAATTTTCACTCCTCCACTGGTGTTGTCCAGGTCTGCTGATTTCCACTGTTAGCATCTGGAACCAACTTCTGCTGATTCCTGATAATTTCATCACTCCTTTTCCAAACTCCAAGGATAATAAGACCATAAGAATTAGGAACTAAAGAAGGCCATTCAGTAGGACCATGACTGATTTGACAATCCTCACATCCATTTTCCTGCCCTTTCCCCATAACCTTAGATTCCAGTATTAATCAAGAATCTTTTTTTGCTCGATCTTAACGACAAGGACTCTGCCCCCACAACTTTCTGTAACAAGAATTCCAAAGGCTCTTAACCCTCAGAGAAAATCCTTCTTCCCCTCAATTGTAAATTGACACTTTTTTATTCTGAGACTGTGCCCAACTTTCCTGAGAAGGGAAACCTCCTCTCAACATTTACCCTCTTAAGCTCCTTATGAATCCTGTATGTTTCAATGAGATCACTTCTTGTTCTTTTAAATTTCAGTGAGTAGGACTAGACACTTTTTCTAATGAGATAATCCCTCCATACTAAGTATCATCCTAATGAACTTTATCTGAAAAGCCTTCCGTGAAATAGTGTTTTACTTTAAATATGTTCCTGGTGTCAATCTTCAAATAGTACTGAAACAATTTTGTGCCCCTTTGATAGCTCCTGGGTCAACTAATTTCTTGTCCTTGCTTAGATTAGATCAGATTCCCTACAATGTGGAAACAGGCCCTTCGGTCCAACGAGTCCACACCGACCCTCCAAAGAGTAATCCACCTCGACCCATTTCCCTCTGACGAATGCATCTAACATGATGGGCAATTTAGTATGGCCAATTCACCTGATCTGCATATCTTTGGACTGAGGGAGGAAACCGGAGCACCCGGAGGAAACCCACGCAGACACTGGGAGAATGTGCAAGCTCCAGACAGACAGTTGCCAGAGGCTGGAATCTAAACCAGGTCCCCTAGTGCTGTGAGGCTGCAGTGCTAACCACTAAGCCACCATGCTGCCCATTAAGAATGGTTCCCTTTCTTTCAGTAACTTGTGACTACTCCAGCTTCTCCTCTTCCACATCTGTACAAGTGGATTTGTCCTCCTACTATAACTGCTTGGTCAGCTGAATGATCAAAATTCTGTCCTTCTGTGCTTAGCTTAAGTCTGTCATCAGTTTTGCCAAATCCTTGATATGCAAATCATACTTTTTGTTCACTCTGATCTGTTGCTTGGTTGTTGCTCTGGACTTGGACACATTACTATTTAGCTCTTACTCTACTGCCTCTCTCACTCAATCATGCCGCTTTCAGTTTTCTCCTTTCCACTATTTTAAACCCTGACATCAAGCTCACCCCTCATTAATTTGCAGCCTACCATCTACTAACATTGCAGATTTGAATGTCCTTTGAGCAAGTCAGCACCAATACTTTGTACTTAGCCAGGATACCTAAGCAGGCCTAGATGTTCTTCCATTCCTCTTTAAAAGCAGTGAAGTCAACTTGTCCTTTGTTTGCTCTTACTACTAGCCATTTAGCCCATTGCAGTCTTGAGGTGTGAGCTTTCTCCCCTTCCTTGCATCACAGTTATTCAGCTCTCTTGCAGTAGAAACAAGGACCGAAAGTCAAAATTATTGTAAAAACACACTAATCTTTTAAAAAAGTTTATTAACATGGAAGCATAGAAAATAGGAGCAGATGTAGACTGTTTGGCCCTCCAAACCGACTTCATGATTCAACTGATCATGGCTGATCATCCAACTCAATAACCTTTGTCCAACTCCTTGGAAATATTCAATTCATTTCTGTGTGTGGAATTCCACAGAGCTCCCACTCTCCGGGTGAAGACATTTCTCCTTTTATCTATCCTAAATTGCTTACCCTATACCTTTAGACATGACCATATTCTCCATAATTAGATACATCCATCCTACATTTACACCCGTCTAGTCCTGTTGGACTTTATTTTTGTCTATGAGATAATACCTCCCCCACCCCACCCCCCACCACTCAATTATTCTTCTAAACCTAAGTAAATATAATTCTAACTAATCCAAGTCTCTTTAATTATGTCAGTCCTGCCATTCCAGGAATCAATTTAGTATACCTTTGTTATGTTCCCTTGATAGCCAGGATATCCTTCCTCAGATAAGGAAACCAAAATGTGCACACTATTCCAGATGTGGTCACACCGATTCCTGTACATTTGCAGAAAGGCCAGCATAGTATTTTCTGCCTTCACCTGCTGCACCTAAAAATCACCTTTCAGCAACTGATATACAAAAACGCTCAGGACTCCCCTTTCCCAATCTATCACCATTCAACTAACATGTTTTCTTATTTTTGCACCAATGTGAATATCTTCATATTTATCCACATTCTACTTTCTTGGGTGCCTGCCAATATATCCATTTCAAAAATAAGTGTGGAATTCTAGTCCTCCTTAAATTCTTCATTTCTTTGAGGATAAATATTTAGCGAAAATCTGGTTGAGAGGTTGAAAGTATTACGAGGAGTTGAAAATGTAGAGAAAGGGCATAATCTTACAAATTAGAGCTCGGCTATGCGAGAGCAAAATCACAAGTATTTTTTCACTTGGATAGTGGAAATCTGGAACTTTCTCTCCAAAATACAGAGTACGACATCAATTGAGATTTTGAAACTGAGATTTCTGTCGCCTAAAAATATAGAGCATTGGTGGGCAAATGGTGTTGAAGTGCAGCCATTTAATTCAGTGACAGAGCAGGCCTCAGTGGCTAATTGACCATTGTTGATAATAAGTGCACTCATTAATAATTTTGAAAAATAGCTACTGATATAAACTGCTATTTGATTATTTCGGGTTTTCCTTCTGTAATTAATAATTAAATCTTGAATAAGCTTCCATTTAAGCAATAACAACTCTATGCACTAACTACTCGATTTTGTTAGTATAAGACTGTTAGAACTTGCTTGTCAGTTTTTGCCACTTTTCAAATTGACATATATGTATCTTGCACTTGTAACCTTTCAGAAAAAGACTTTTGAAACTATGCTCTTTATTTTCTTCAGAGAAGCTGTTATCTCTATTGCCAGAATATGTAGTTCCATACACCGTTCATTTGCTTGCTCATGACCCAGATTTTACGAAAACACAGGATATTGAACAGCTGCGTGACATCAAAGAGTAAGTAAAGTTATACTGCAAAAATTTGACCTCGACAACTATTTCCAAGTAGTATTCTATTCAATGTAAGGTGCCAATTATAGCATTCTCCTTTTGCTTTGTAAGCCTTGTCTTTAAAACAAAACAAAGTATCTAATGCTTTTTTAAAATTATATTTGATAAGGTGCCTATGGTTCATGTTGGAAGTTTTAATGACAAAAAATGAAAATAATAGTCATGCTTTTATAAGAAAAATGGTGGAGAACATCAAACAAACAAAGGATGCCCAAGCACCGGATGATGGCAAAATGAATGAGGTAAGAAGTGCAAAACTTGTACTATACGGCTGTACAGAGATACTGAATAAAAGCTACTTGACATAGTGTAATCTACTAGATAACCTTTTTATATATTCACTCATGGGTTGTGGACTTTGCTAGCTAGACCAGCATTTGTCCCTAAATCTTGCCCTGGAGAGGTGGTGAGCTGATTTCTTGAAACCAGTGCAATTCTTTCATATAAAACATGCAATTAAGAAGGAAATTCTTGGATTTCTGACTTATCAATAGTTAAGGTACAATGAAATTGTTTGAAGTAAATATAGTTTTGTGGCTTAGAGGGGAATTTGCAGATGTTGGTATGCCCATGCACCTGCATTCCTAAAGCAGTAATAGAGCTTGCAGATTTGGGAAGGTCCAATGTGTGGAGCCTTGTTAACTTATTACAGTATGTCTTGTAGTTGGTACACACTCTGTGCACTGGTGGTGGAAGGAGTGAATGTTGAAGGTGTTGGATGGGGTGTCAATCAAGTGACAGCTTTGTTCTGGGTGGTGTCAAACTTCTTGTGTTGTAATTATACTCCACAAGAAAAAGTATTCCATCACACTCCTTACTGTACTTTTTTGATGATTGTGCAAGCATTGGGGAAATGAGAGCTGAGTTACTTGCCACAAAATCTCTAGCCTCTGACCTACTGTTACAGCCTAAGCATTTTATGGCTGATTCATTTCAACTTCTGGTCAATGGTGACCATAAGGATATTGATTGTAGGAGATTCAGTGACGGTAATGCCATTAAATGTCAAGGATGATGGTCATTGCCTGTCACTTCTTTGACATGAATACTACTTGCTACTTATCAGCCCAAGCATGGATGTTATCCACGACTTGGTACTATTGGTCACAGGCTGTTTCAGAAGAAGCAGAGGACTCATGAATGACACTGAACATTATTGTAAGCATGAGCAAATGTCCCTATTTCTGATGCTGGGGACATCAAGAGGCTGTTGGGTTGGATAAAAATATATTCTATATTTTTGGCTGAAGGTTGATGTAAATACTACGGCCATTTCTTTCGCACTGATGTGGGCTCTCCCATTGTTGAATATGGGATGTTTGTGAAAGCTTATCTCCTATAAGAACATAAGACCACAAGAAACAGGAAGAAGAGTAGGGCTTTTCGGCACCTTGAGTCTATATTGCCATTCAGTAGGATCATGGCTGATGTCTTGTTAATAGTCCACCACTATTCATGACTGGATCTGGCAGGGCTCCAGTTGTGGGATCACTTCATCCTGTCTGTTGCATGTTACTTCCATTGTTTGGCAGGCAAGTCATCCTGCGCTTTAGCTTCACCAGGTTGAGACCTCATTTGTTAATGTAACGGGCATTTCTATAATGCACTCCTGCATTCCTCATTGAACAAAGGTTGATCTCTGGGCATGATAGAGTTCCTGTTAAGCCAGGCCTTACAGATTGTAGTTAAATACAATTCTGCTGTTACTAACAGCTCTTGTGATCTCGGAGAAGCCTAATTGCAGATCCATTTGAAGTCTGTCCCATTACGTAGTTCCTGGAAGTAATGATCACAAACAATCTATCTTGATTCTCTTACGTCAAAGTGACGGTCAAGAAAGCACAATAATATCTGTTTCCTCAGGAGGCTATTGAAATTCGGTATGTCTTCAAAGACTTACCAATCTTTATAAATGCACCATAGAAAGCATTTTATCTGGATGCATCGCAGCGTGATGCAGTAACTGTTTTGCCCAAGACTAAGACTAAGAAACTACAGTGTCCATCACGCATTCCATCCATTTGACTCCATCTATACTTGCAGCTGCCTTGGGTAAGCAGGCAACACAAAGACCCCTCCCACCCTCTTCTGTCGGGGAGAAGATAAAGAAGTTTGAATATATGTACAATCAGATTCAAGAACAGCTTCTTACCTGCTGTTATCAGACATTTGAACAAACTTCTCAAATGTTAAATCTGATATCTCTACACTTTCTCTGCAGCTGTAACACTATTCTGCACTCTGTTCTGCCACCCTGAAACACTTTGTATGCTATGATGTGCCTGTACAGCATGCAAAACAACACTTTTCACTGTTTCTCAGAACATGTGACAACAACCAACCTTAAACAAATGATGCCATCTCCACAAGGACTATGCAGTGGTGGAAGCACCTGTAACATGTAAAAAGACGACAATGAGGCCAAGTAGATTCCTACTCATATTGGTTCATTCACTGCCCTCTGCATACCCAATCTTGCAGCACAGCTACCTCCATAGGAATTGGACAGTTTGATCACTCGTGGTGCTGCTGTGAGCCATTCTTAGTGATGGACGTTGAAATCCCTCATGCACAGTATGTTTTACACTCTAGCCACCCTCCATATTTCCTCCAAGTGGTGTTCAACATAGAGGACTACTGATCAGTCAGCAGAAGGTATGTGGCAATTGGCAAGAAATTTGCTTGCCCATGGAGTTTGACCTGATGCCATTAGACTCAATGGGACCCGGAGCCATTATTGAAAACGTCCGAGGCAACTCCTTTCTGGTTGAGGTAAATTGTACCATAATCAAGTGTGTACAATTTGAAGATTATTCTTTCAGTGCTAACATTGCACTGAATAATCTATTTAATGTGTCTAACTTGATTTAATTATTCAGTTATGTAACTTTATTTTGAAACAGAATTGAGTCTTACACCATAAATCTTCCAACTTCTGTTTGTTCCTTGAGCGCAGGTATTGGTCAGTTTACTGTAAGTGCATTGTACTTTGCGCTACTGGATCACAATATGTGTTCTGCCTAAAGGCAGTGCCTTGATGAGTTCTATGTCTGTTTGCTCTGTGCTAGCCATTCTCCTCCTCCTCCCTATTTCTTTGAAATCCTCCCTCCATAACATCTCTTACTGGTCAGGTTCCTCTTAGCATGTCCTGGCCAGCTTCCCTTTCCCTTCCTAATTTTGTTCAACAAACTTCTATCTTTGTTCACACTCGGGGAATTTAGAAATAAAAAGTCAATTAGTGATCAATGAACTTCATAAATTTGAACTTCCCTTTGTGCTTCCTTATTGGAGATCCTTTGTTCTCACACATTCTGCATAATATAACAAAGTAATCACATTTCATCACTAATTATATTTAGTGGTCAAGAATACATTACAAGATATTCCTGCATTGTTTGAACATTTCTTCAGTATGTCCAGGTCTCTGTACCTTTATTTCAAACAAATTAAATATAACAGTATGTATTAGTGCAGTAAGGGCTCCTATATCAAATCAATAATGAATGATGTTGTAGCAGCAAACTGCAATATATGGAGTTACATTTGTGACAATTGAACTGATGAATGGAAAAAAATTCTGTTATTTTTGATAACATGCCAGTGGGAATGTTTACTCATCCTTTATTCAAATTTATTAAGATTCTTTGAAGAGTTGAGAAATAGGGAAGCAGTGGATGTAAGTTTTGGTTTCCCTACCTAAAATAAAATGTACTAGTAATTGAGGCAATACAGAGAAGTTTTACGAAGTCGATCCTAGATTTGGAATGATTTGCTTATGAGAAGATGTTGATGAATTTGTGCCTGTACTTTAATAAGTTTAGAAGACTTATATTAGGGGACTTAATGGAGTAGACATGGAGATATTGGTTTCTTTTGTCAGAGACTCTGGGATTAAAGGGCACCATCTTAGAATGAGGGCTCACCCTTTTAAGACAGAGCTGAAGGAATTTCTTTTGGATTGCTGTGGAATCTATGCTGTCCTTTACCCCTCAAGACTGTATCAGCTGGATTGTTAAGTATATTCAGGGCAGAGATAGACAGATGTTTAATCAGTATAGGCATTAGTCGTTACAGAGAAAAGGCAAGAAAGTTTTTAGACTGATCAGATCGTCCATGATTTCATTGAATGGCAGAGCAGACTTCATGGACCCGACTGGCCTGCTTCTGTTCCAATGCCTTATGGTCTCATAAGCTGTAATGGGGGCAAAATTGCACAGAGCAGTCTAGATATAGTCAAACCAAGATTTGAAACAGTTGAAGCATTGCTGCTCCTGTTCTTAAATTCTCTTGTGGTAAAGCTTAACATACCATTAGACCTTCTAAATGCTTGCTGCAGCTGCATGTTCTCCTTCAGTGATTTTTTTTTAGTACTCATTCAAGGTATAAGCATACCACTGGCTAGCCTGCAATTATTACCTAGCGTCAACCACATTGCTATGGATCTGGCAACACAGGAAAATCGGATAAAAGCCAGGGTTGAATCAGCATGGGGTGTTCTGGATTACTAATCCAGTGGCATTACCACTATTTCACAATCTGCTCATTGAGGGTGACTTTGTCCCTGTTGTGAATGTCCGCACTTCTAACCTTTTCCGATTTATCTACATTTTCATGTCACACTATTGTTGAGACTTGGACAGTCAGTGTAGTCATGCTTAGATTGTCATGGGATGATAGTTAGAGTCTCTTATATTGGAGATGGTCATTGCCTGGTACTTACGTGACATAAATTCTACTTGCTACTGATCAGTCCAAGCCTGTACACTGTTCAGTTCTTGTTGCATAAGGACACTGACTGCTTCAGAATCTGCAGAGTTCCAAATGGTACAGAACATGGTGCAATTGTCATCAAATGTCCCCATTTCTGACCTTATGATGGAGGGAAAGTAATCAAGGACACTTGAAGCAAGGGAAGGTGACAGCAAAGTGGTAATTTCACTGGATAAGTAATCCAGAGGCTAGGTTATGTTCTGGGGCATTAATGTCCTTTAGGGATTGAAACTGCTATCCTTACCTATGCTATATGTGACTTCAGATCCATAGCAACATTTTTGACCCTTTATGGGCAATGAATCCTGACCTTGCCAGTGATACCCACAACCCATGAAGGTTGAAGATACTTGGGTGTAGGATCAGCAATGATGTCCTAGAACCGAGATGATTGACCTCCAACAGCTATTAATCCCCTGTTGAAGATAGATATAATGTTTGAGATGGACTTTTACACATTTTGTAGTTTTCAGTTTTCAAGCCTGGAAATTCAGTAATTTCTTGCTCATGTTTTCCTAATCTTAGATACAGCAAAAGTTGCCACCAAATTGGAAACGTGATTTTGCTCTAATTGATTTAATTTCACATTTAAGATGCAAATGTCATTAGCATCAGAGTGATGACAAGCTGCTGCCATTGTAAAGTCATATCCTCCATTTTACCATGGAAGATTCAATGGGAAATCTAATTGTATTGGAATGCTGCAACTATTTTTCATATTCAGAACCTCTTCAACATGGCAAATGTTGCTACTTTTATGCTTTTCTTTGTGTTTACAGAAACTCTACATAGTATGTGATGTGGCGCTTATTGTCATCACAACCAAAAGTACTACCTATAACCTGGACTCTCCAAAGGATCCTGTACTGCCGACAAAGTTCTTCACCCCACCTGACAAAGTAATTTGTTAATTTTGCTCTTGAAGTTGGCTTTAAATGTCCTTGTGAAGGGATGGTATTGGGGTGGTCAGCTCTTCCCAATAGAAACAAAACTGAGCGAGTCTTTTATTGGCAGGTTGACATTGGATTATCTTTCAGCAGAAATTTTGAACTTAAATGATTGAGGAAGGCACAAAAGGTGGTGAGAATGTGGGAAATATTCCCAGCAATAGCCAAGTAGCCAACTTGCAAACCCACCAAGTTGGTAAGTGGGCAGTGCTAGGGCAAATGCATATTAACAAGAGCATGCTGTAGATTATTGCAGTAATTGGTCAGTGCGGTTTTAATCAGAATTTCTCCCTCTTTCCCCATTCTTATACGCATGATAGGCTATGCAGTCTTTATCATCATAAGTTAACAGCTGCATCAATGTAATTCTTGGACGATAAACAGAATATTCATAGTGTTGTGATGAACTGTTGAAAACGACCCATGTACCAAGCTTCAGTGTTGAAGCATAACTAAATTCCAAGTATTGTGCTGTGAGATGGAGTAAGTTTCACATTTTTAAGTGCTTTCAGGTTCTGAACCATGGCAATTCATCTATGACACCTATGGAAGAGTATTGATAATTCTGTTTTCAAATTTCTCAGTTTTGAAAATGATGCAAAATATAGACCATCAAGGCAATCTGGTGACATTGGTGTATACTAAATGTACTACACTATGGACTGGTAAAGTTTCTCATTCATCAAGTGAGTTACAGAGAAAAGGCAGTTTGAAAATGGTCAGTTGTATCACATGTACATTTCATGGTTCAAGTATGTTGCACATACATGACTCAAGTAGAGGTCTGTGCAACATGTAACTCAACAAGCAAGATAAGGCATATGTATTCACATTGAGGAGGTTTCATGGTAGAAGGAGCAAATTACTTGTAATCTTTTATTTTGTTTTACTGTTTTAATGAAATGCATGTTCATTAGTTTCTCCATTGTAGCTTTGGTTCTAGATTTTTTTCCTGCCTCAATCGCAAATATATTGTTTTTGATCAATGTTTCTTTGTTCAGGATTCCAGCAATAACAAGTGCTACTTGTCAGATGAGGCAAAGACATTATTACTGACAGGGAAGGTAAGGTTCAATCCCGTCCTCATCACTGCGGTTCTGTGTTATAAAATTCCCCACATTTTAACATAATTAGCATTAATTATGTGGGACTCCTGAGGTTAAGCTTGTTCTTAATAGAAAACGTACACAGTTTTACTGTGTATATGGTACATTGTTTACATGATCTGCAATTTTTGACAGGGCCCTTCAAGTTTCCAAAAATCAAAATGTTCCATTTTTCAAGTGACATCTCGAAGTGTCAAAATTCAAGAACAAAATAAAATTGTATAAGTTGTACAATTTGTACTTTAATACTTTAATAAAAATAAAATAACATTTTAGGTTATTTATGGGATTTTTTTAAAAGAAAAGCAAATTCAAGACAGTTGTTTTGATTTTGGTTTGTGTAGTTTTCATGCAGCTTTCAATATCTTAGGTGCAGTTCCACAAGTTTGACCATAAAACATAGGAGTAGAAATAGGTCATTCACCGGTTAAGTCTGCTGCACCATTTGATGAGATCATGGTTGATCTGATAACTCTCAATTCCACTTGCCTGCCTTTTCACTTGATTCCCTTACTGCCGAAATGTCTCTTCCGCCCCGCCCCCCGCCCCCAAACCTCTTCTGCCCCCCTTCTGTCTGTTATTTTCCGGTTTCCCGTTTGTCTCAACCCCGAATGGTCAAATGTTTACTTTAAAGATTCTCTTTCTTTTCATACACTTCTACTGTCTGTTTATACGTTTTTTGCTAATTTACTCTCATTCTGCTTGACGCCCTTACTATCAACTTTGCTGGTTTGCCTGTGCTTTGCTGGTTTCTGAAACTGTTCCAGTCCTCAGGTGTGCAACTATTCTTCACAACATTAGTAGCCTCTTCTTTCATTCTGTTACCCTAGTAAGCCACAAATGGTTCTCCAAGTTTTTGTGTTTTAATTATACTTATTTTTGTTCAACATTTTGAATTGTTCATTTGTACCTTTCTTGCTGTTTCTTCTCACACACTTTACACTACCCTAACTCATCCTGGCAAGCTTTCCCTTGATGCTCATGTAATTCAGATTTTTGTTTTAAATTTAAATATGATGTTCCAAACTTAATACGTTGTTCAGTTGTGTGAGTCACACTTTCTCGGAACCTGTTACGATTAGATTACCAGTTAAGCTGCCTGCACAATACCAGATCTAAAACAGCTTTGTCCTAGTTCTTTAACATGTTCTTCAGGAAGCTATCATGGAAACATTCTATAAACTCATTTTCAAGACAACCTTTGCCAAGTTGATTTGTCCACCCTGAATTTGAAGAGGTGACGGCCTAGTATTGTTAATACTGGACTGTTAATCCAGAGACCAGATAATATTGTGGAGACCTGGTTCAAATCCCACAATGGCAGATGGTGGAATTTAAACCAATAAAAATCTGAAATTGTCAATTTGGTCAATGTCATTTGTTAGAAAGAACCATCGCTGATAGCCTTTAGGGAAGGAAACTGCCACCCTTATCTGGTCTGGCAGGTAAGTCAGTCATTATTTGCTTAATGCTCCATCCACTGGTATAACTAATGTTCAGAGCTGAAAATGTGTTGCTGGTCAAAACACAGCAGGCCAGGCAGCATCTCAGGAATAGGGAATTCGACGTTTCGAGCATAAGCCCTTCATCAGGAATGAAGGGCTTATGCTCGAAACGTCGAATTCCCTATTCCTGAGATGCTGCCTGGCCTGCTGTGCTTTGACCAGCAACACATTTTCAGCTGTGATCTCCAGCATCTGCAGACCTCATTTTTAACTAATGTTCAGATCCAAAAATACTAGTTGCATCATCATTTAAGGTATCTTATTCCTAATAACCAAATTTCTATCAGTGCTGATTCTACTGATGAGTCAGAATCTGTTCGTTCTTCTGTTCATCTGCTCTTGTCTAATCTACCTTTTCATGAAATGTGTGCTCTGTTGAGGGAGATGGTAGCTTGGTAGTAATCTCTTTGGACTAGTCAACCAGAAGTCTTGGGCGCATGCTTTGTGGACATTGGTTCAAATCCCATCTTGAGGTTTGAAATTCAATTAATAAACCTCCTAATCTGAGTAATGATGACCATGAAACCATTTGTTTCTCTAATGTATTTTAGGGAAGGAAACCAGTCTGGCCAGATATTATACCAGACGACAGCAATATTGTTGACAACCCTCTGAAAAGGCCTAGCAAGCCACTCATTTCAAGGGAAGTTAAGGATGGGCAAGATTACTGGTCTTTGCAGTAATGCCCAATTTCCAAGGAACAATCTCACTTTGTAACTGCGTCAAAGTAATGACATAGTTGAATCTAAACCATTTCTCTCCATTAGTGTCACTAATTACAGTTGGTTACTATAAATGTTGTGTTTTCAGAGGATCACTAATTTTATTATTTTTCCACTTTTTTTAATGTGGAGTTACTACTGTTAGACTCCCTGTCCTGCTATGCTTGTCTTTCTCCAACTCGCTACATTCACGTATTCCCTTTCCCTCCTGTCCTACTTAATGGTAACAATTACCCTTCTAGTCATTGACTTTTGAAACTCGGCTGAATTTTAGAATGGCTCAAAAGATCATGAAATGAAGTTGATGTACTTAAGTAATAATTAACAAGGTTTTTAGCCTGTTAATCGTGGAAACTGTTAAAGGCATGACATTTTCATTCCAACTTTTTATATCAGCTTACGATGAATTTAAAGTCTAATTTTATGAATAGAATAATTGATATAAAGGCTGAGATCCATGCTATTGAGATGTTCAAATAATCAAAGCTTGGTTTAATTGAGAGTTTGATTTCAGTTATTCAGGAGTGTGTTATCACCAATCATGAGTTTCCTGGAATTCCGAGTTCTGTTAAATGTGCAATGTAATTTTGAACTACTGTACTTGAATATCGTTGATCAAATTAGCAAGGATTACAATATAAGAAGTTTATGTAGATCTATGTGCAAGATTCTTCTTTCACTAGTTGCTTGGCTCAATGTGATCTTTTGGGTGTAATTTCAGTTTTTAAAATAAGCTTCAAGTGAAACAATTGTATACTATTTGAAAACAAAATTATGGTAGTATGTTCATTTGATAACAGTCATTACAGTGATCTTATTTTTCACTGTGGTTAAATCATAAAAATTGGTGGTGCTGCTGCTTTCATTAGTCATAAAATTATTACCCAGTTTTCTGAAATATAATTCTGTACTGTCAAAACATGACAGATTTTTATCAGATTTTGATCCATCACAGTGCAGGTTGTCACATGCACTGTACTTTGATTATCCATTTTGTGGCATGTAAGTGATCTGTTATATCATGCATTTTCAGCAGCATTGCAGTAGTCTGTTTACTAAATATTAATTTCAGTATTCAGCTGAAGAATACTGTAGTTAATTTTTCCTAGTAAATAAGTTCAGGTTGTGGCATATTGACTTGTAGGATTCCAATGCACGATAACAACTTGTTTCTGCAAAACGTTTAAAACCTGTTAGTTCATTCGAATGATGAATTTTTTGTGGTGATTCATGCATATGTTTTAACACTATTGTTCTCAGCCCAAACCAGCCACTGTACTGGGTACAGTAAATAAACCTTTGTCAGCTGCTGGTAGAAGACCACAAGACAGAGCTTCAGGGTTAGAGATGGGAAGTAATATAAGTGGAAACTCCGAGCCCAGTTCACCAGCCCCAAATAGGGGAAGGTAAGCTATCACTCTATTGTGCTTAACAGAAGAATAGATTAGACCTTTCACAGTGGGAAATTATCAAAATTATATAGACTTGGAAAGATGTAAATAGCAGAAAAGATAATTTATTAGCTAATAGCTAACTACATTAGCTAATTTATTATCTAATGTGATGAGACTATCCTTGGAAAAGCTAGTATAGCCCATCCCTAATTATTTGTGAAAATAGGACGGTGACGTTTTAACTGCTGCATTTCATAATGTAAGTACATACTCACTGCTGTTAAGTGTGTGCCACATTTTTGACTTTGTAACTGTGAAGGTGAGTGATATATTTCAATTGAATTGAATTAGCTTTATTGTCACATACTCAAATAAAAAGTTTGTAAGTTGCTATTTACAGCGTCATCTTAGGTACAAAGGTGGGTAGGTACAGCTTCAGTTACAAGATTCCAAGATTTCCAAGTCAAGATGGTACAGTTTTGCAGTGGAACTTGTAGATGGTGATATTTCTGTGCATCTGTTGCCCTTGCCCTTCCAGGTGGAGCGGGTCACCTGTTTGGAAGATGCTGTTGAATGAACCTTAGTGAGTTCCTGCAGCACATCATGCAAATGGTATAAATTGGTGCCAGTGAACACCAGTTGTGGATAGGAGTGCCAATCAGGAGTGCTGTTTTGTCTTGCATGAGCTCCTTGAACATTGTCGGACCTGCACTCAGACAGGCAAATGGAGAGAGTCCATCTTGAATTGTGTCCTGAAGATGGAGCGTAGATTTTGGGAGCTAGATTCTGAGTTATTTGCTGGATGATTCCAAGCCTCTGACTTGGTAGAGTTACGGTATTTATATGGCAAGACCAATTAAGTTCCTGGCCAATGGTAATGTCTAGAATATTGATGGTGTGGAAGTTCAACCATAGCATTGCTGCTGAATATCAAGAAGTTCTTTCTTGTTGGAGATGGTTATTGAACTGCAGATATGTAATATCAGCATTACTTGCCATTGATCAGCCAAAGCTTCGATATTGTGCAAATCTTGCTGAATATGAACGTGGACTGCTTCAGTATCTAGGACCATAAGACATAGGAGTGGAAATAAGGCCATTCAGCCCATCGAGTCCACTCCACCATTCAATCACGGCTGATGGGCATTTCAACTCCACTTACCCGCATTCTCCCCGTAGCCCTTAATTCCTCGAGACAAAGGAAGGACAAATTGTGCTGAATATTGTGCCACCTTCATAAACATCCCCGTTTTTGATCACATGCTAAAAGAAATGCTGTTGATAAAGTACCTGAAGTTAAGAACTAGGAGCAGGACTGATTATGGCTAATCTTGAACTTCTTTGCCACTTTCCTGTCCATTTACCTTATCCCTGAGACATCAAATATCTCTTTCAGCCTTAAATGTATTCAGTGATAGAGTGTCCACTATTCTCTGAGAATTCAAAAGATTCACAGCCCTTTCTTTGGAGTAATGATCATCCTTTACCCTTATCCTGAAATTGTGGTCCCATACTTTAGACTAGGGAGGTAGTGGCCTAGTGGTATTATCGCTAAGACAAATCCAAGAACTCACCTAATATTTTGTGGACCCAGGTGCAGAGCATGCCATGGCAGATGGTGAAATTTGCATTTAATGGAGCGTCTAGAATTAAAAGTGTAATGATGACCATGAAGCGATTGTTGATTGTCAGAAAAACCCATTTGGTTCATTAATGTCCTTTAGGGGAGGAAATCTATCATCTGTACCTGGTCAGGCCTACATATGTCTCCAGAACATTGACAATGTGGTTGACTCTTAACTGCCCTCTGGGCAATAAATGCTGGCTTAGCCAGAGATGCCAACATCCTGTGAGTGATTTTTTAAAAAATTCCCTAGCCATTGGAAACAACTTCTTACTATCTATCTTATAAAACTCCTTCAGAAGCTTCTATGTTTCAATTGAATAATATCTCTTTTCTCTAAATTCCAGGGAATAAAGGCACATTTTAAATAGCCTTCCACAGGACAATGCCCTCATTCTAGGGACAATTTATTAACTGTCTCTGACCTGCCTTCAATAGACGTATATCTATCTTCATTGGAGGCATGCACTGACATAGTATTCTGAACTGGGTGCCAATAAAGCACAGTATAGTTATCACATAACTTCTTTATTGCAAGAGGAGAACAGGAATGAAGGCTAAAGGTACCATTAAACCTATGTTATGTACTGTGTTCAGTTTTGGACGCCATAGCATAAGCCTGGAGTGAGTTCATCAAAACAGTACCAAATTTATTATGAGGGCAGGTTGAATAGATGAGGCTTGGGTCTCCTGAATATGGAAAATTAAGGTGTGATCTAACTGAATTGTTTAAGGTGACAAAATAATTGGTTGAGAGAGATGGGGAGAAACTATTTTCTGCGATGGAATTATTCACAACAAAGATACAAAACTTAAATTTTAGGATGCTTTATCTAAGGAAGCTTCAAAGCCATATTATGAATACTCATCATTTCGAAATGGAAGTTCAAGAAAGAATCTGAGATTATGTAGGTGTTTTCATGGACTCCCAGCAAATGTTCACACTCCCACATTTATGACCATGAGATGTAGGAGCAAATTAGGCATTTGGGCCCATCACGTCCTGGCCCAACCATCTTCAGCTGCTTTATCCAATGACCTTTCCTCCATCAATTGATTAGAGGTGAGGATGTTTGATTGCACAATTTTCATAACCAATTATGATGACTTAGTTACTGTTGAAATGCAAGAAGATCTGGACAATATTAGGGTTTGAGCGCAAGTAGCATTTGCACCACACATACCAGCCAATGACCGTCTACAATAAAAGACAATCTAGCAAAGCCCCTTGACACATAATAGTGTTACTATCAATGAATCCACCACTGTTAACAGCATGGGAGTTACCATTGACCAGCAATTCAAGAGTAGGTCAGAGGCTCAGAATACTGCAGCAAAGAACTCTCACCTGACTTCTAGAAACCTCCAAAACACAAGTCAGCAGTCCAATGAAAAAGTCCCTACTTGACTGCAGCTCCAACAATACTCGAGAAGCTTTGTATTATTGAGGACAAAGCAGCTCACTTGATTGGCACCACATCCACAAATGTCCACAACCTCCATTCCTGATGCTCAGTAGCAACAGTGTACTATCAATAAGATGCACTGCTGAAATTCACCAGTATCCTTCTACAGCACCTTCTAAACCCATAACCACTTCCATCCAGAAGACAAGGACAGCAGATATGCGAGAGCACCACCAACTGCAAGCTCCCCTCCAAGCTATTCAGCTTCCTGACTTGGAAATAAATTGCCGTTCTTTCACTGCTGCTGAGTCATATCCTGGAATTTTGACCCTAACTGCGTTATGTCTACCTACTGCATGTGGATTGCAGCAGTCTCCCACCAAATGCCACTAAGATGGGCAGTAAATGCTGGTCAAGTCAGCAGCATCCAAGTCCCACAAATGGAAAAAATTGATAACCCAGTCAATGACGCCTACATCGCACAATGAATATTTTTAAAAGTTATGATCTGCCATTTGGTGAAAAATTGACTGATTTTATAATCCTCAACTCCACTTTTTTGCTGTTTCTTCATAACCCTTGATTCCCTTACTAATTAAAAATCTGGCTATCTCAGCCTTGAATGTACTTAATAACCCAGACTTGACAGCCTTCTGTGATAAAGATTCCCAAAATCCCCTGAGAGATGAAATTCCTCCCCATCATGGTCTTAAATGTGTGGCCCCTCTGGTACTACAGACTCCCACAGGGTAAAACATTCCTCCCTCTATCGACTGTGCGAAGGCCTCTAAGAATCGTATACTTCAATCAGGTGTTTTATCATTCTCCTAAACCGCAGTGCATACATGACCAAACTACTCAATCTGTCCGCAAAGAAAATGTCTCCTTACCTGGGATTAACCGAGTGAACTTTTTGTGGACTGTCTTCAATGGCAGAGTATGCCCTTAGGTAAGGGAACCAAAACTGTGCACAATATTCCAGCTGTCGTCTTATTAATACTTTGTACAGTTTAGTAAAACTTCCTATTCCTTTTGAAATAAAGGTCAGCAGTCCATTTGCCTTCCCTATAGCCTGCTGAGTACGGATGTTATTTTTTTTGATTGATGTTGAGGACCTCCAAAATCCTCTGTGCTGCAGCTTGCTGTCTTTCCATATTTAAATAATGTTCAGCTCTTTTGTTCTTCCTGCCAAAGTGCATAACCCCTCATTTCCACACGTTCCTTCTGACAAATTTTGCACACTCACATAATCTGTCTATATCTCACTGTAGTTCCTTCTCATTACTTTGCTTTCCACTGATTTTTGAGTTATCTGCAAATCTCACTATTGTATGTTCACTTCCTCCTGATTTATTCTGTCCTACAGACAGTTATTGTTAGGAGCCTATAAATTTTGCTGAACAGGGTCATCTTTCCCTTGTTATTCGTTGTCTCCATCCATCAATATTCTATATCATTTGATCCTAGATCATGTTATCATATTAGCACTGTTAAAGTTGCACATCACTCATATTAAGTTCCTAGCTCTGATCTTGTAATCTCTCTGTCACAGCTATAAAATCATACTCATTAGCCTATGTTTGTGCTGTTCAGTTATTCAATTGTTTTGAATATTATGTATATTTAAGTAAAAAGCCATTCATTTTGCCTTTCTGCCAGTGGAGCGATATACCATATAGAAATAGTTTGGCTGGAAAACCAGCTGTTTGCTGTAGATCTCAATTCTACATGTTTTTGTGTTGAGCATCACTGCTTTCTGAAGCTTACTCTTTGCTCTGATATGGAGTGACCAATATGAAATTCTCCATTTGACTTGGAAGACGGTATCTAGTGTATTCACATTGTTTAAACATAAGGAAAAACCTTAGTGTATTTCTAGTTGTTCAAGGTATGTATAAAGATTTGTAGCTTGGGTGCTGGTTGCAATTTTGGGCATGTGTGCTGAGCTGGGAGTTTGGTTTGCAGACGTTTTGTCCTCTTTCCAGGTGACATCCTCAGTGCTGTGGAGTCCCTTGTGAATTTGTTTTTTTTTTAATTAGTTGATTGAGTTAATTCCCGTTACACCATACACTGCCTTGCATATACACAATTCAAATACTTTTCTAGTATTTGAACGCATTATAGTCTCCTGTTGTTGCATACAATCAAATCTCTGCCCCACACAAACTTTTTACTGAATTGACTGAAAATTTAATTAGGCAACTTTTTGTTTAAAAAAAAGTTGAAACTGTCATAGAGTCTTCACATTTATAAAATAATTAATGTAACTTGTACATATGTTATAAGTAATATGAATAATAAAATTCTATTGCAGTAGAACAATGTTGAATAATAGTATTTTGGCGATCCTAAATATGATAGTGTAAGAAATAATTGGAGAAAATACTGCAAAATCAAACTAAATGGTGCAAAACTTACCTTGGATAAAATAAATCCACCTTTACATTATTTTTGAAATATGAATAATGCTTATTGAAAAGAGGATTGTTTTGAAAAGCCCATCAGTTAGAGTACCTGAATTTATAGTTGGGATATTTTTGTATGATCAGCTTAAAATCTGGATGTTATTTCTGCTCTCCCTCTGAATATTATGATGTTAGTAGCTGAGATGCTGTTCCTGCTCTTCTAGTATTTGCACACAGTTAAACCCACTTTCATTCAAATCATGTATGTAAATCCTGTTGTCTATACATTCTCCTGATGTGTTGTCTTTTTTGCTAACTTACTTGTTTGACCTATGTTTGAAACAGCTGCATGGGCAGTTAAATCAATTTTAAGCAATATTTTGACATTCCTAATGCCAAATTGAAAGTACAATTATAGTGACATACGTAGTGTAACTATTTGAATTAACTAATTCTGCTATGGTGTTTCGGATTTTGGAAACATTATTTGCATCTTTATTTAATTCATCGCAGGGAGCAGAATTCGGAAGTTCCAGAAACAGAAGTGAGTGAGAATGAGGAAAACCCAGTCATATTACTTACGGTTGTACCAGCTAAAACGGAGAAGAAGGATGAGCCAGTCAGAAACAAGGTGCAGTACGCTTGGTCTATTTGGATCTTCAACCCTTAAAAGTCACCACAGCAGTCTTGTTTTTTTTTTCCTGACCTTAGAAGGAAGGATGGGAAATAAATTTGATATGAAACGCACTTTTCACTATCTGCCCCTCATCAAATCCATATGCTTTGTATCAATGTCTTTCTCTTGGAAGATAAAAATGAGCAGTTATGGCCAATTGTGATTTCTAATGTACAAAAATTCACAAGAAGGAAAATGTATGGTCACTTATTGAGAGTCACTTATTGTTATACAGCCATTATAACACTGAACGGCTATGTAGTCTGTCAACTCCATGTTACTCTCTGTAAAGGACTCCAGTTGGTCCCATTCAACTATTCTGTCCCAATAGTGTTGCAAATTTATTTCCCTCAACTGCCTATCCAGTTTCTTTTTGATTGAAATGGACTTCAGTAAGGCGTTTGACAAGGTTCCTCATAAGAGGTTGGTTAGCAAGATTAGATCTCATGGAATACAGGGAGAACTAGCCATTTGGATACAAAATTGGCTTAACAGAGGGTGGTGGTGGAGGGTTGCTTTTCAGACTGGAGGCATGTGACCAGT
Source organism: Hemiscyllium ocellatum (assembly GCF_020745735.1). Taxonomy (NCBI): domain Eukaryota; kingdom Metazoa; phylum Chordata; class Chondrichthyes; order Orectolobiformes; family Hemiscylliidae; genus Hemiscyllium; species Hemiscyllium ocellatum. Next base: position 105,573,384 of record NC_083401.1, read on the forward strand.
GGAGTGCCAAAAGGATTGGTGCTGGGTCCACTATTTTTCGTCATTTATATAATCGATTTGGATCTGAACATAGGAGGTATAGTTGGTAAGTTTGCAGATAACACCAAAATTGGAGATGTAGTAGACAGCGAAGGAGGTTACCTCAAATTACAAAGAGATCTTGATGAGATGGGCAAATGGACTGAGGAGTGGCAGATGTAGTTTAATTTAGATAAATGCAAGCTGCTGCGTTTTGGGAAAGCAAAATGATACGGTCCGAGGGATTGTTGCTGAACAAAGAGACCTTGGAGTGTAGGTTCATAGCTCCTTGTAAGTGGAGTCGCAGGTAGATAGGATAGTGAAGGTGGCGTTTGGTATGCTTTCCTTTATTGGTCAGAGTATTGAGTACAGGAGTCGGGAGGTTATGTTGCGCTATACAGGATGATGGCTAGGCCACTTTTGGAATATTGTGTGCAATTCTGGTCTCCTTCCTATTGGAAAGATGTTGTGAAACTTGAAAGGGTTCAGAAAAGATTTACAAGGATGTTGCCAGGGTTGGAGGATTTGAGCTATAGGGAGAGGCTGAACAGGCTGGAGTTGTTTTCCCTGGAGTGTCGGAGACTGAGGGGTGACCTTGTAGAGGTTTATAAAATCATAAGGGGTATGGATAGGATAAAGAGACAAAGTCTTTTCCCTAAGGTGGGGGAGACCAGAACTAGAGGGCATAGGTTTGGAGTGAGAGGGGAAAGATATAAAAGGGACGTAAGGGGCAACGCTTCCATGCAGAGGATGGTGCATATATGGAATGATCGGCCACAGGAAGTGGTGGACGCTGGTACAATTGCAGCATTTGAAAGGTATCTGGATGGGTATATGAATAAGAAGGGTTTCGAGGGATATGAGCCAAATGTTGGCAAATAGGATTAGGTTGGAATATCTGATCAGCATGGACAAGTTGGACTGAAGGGTCTGTTTCCGTGCTCTATGACTCTATGAAATCATCTGGTATTTTCAGCATTTGCTGCCATCACCCTCATAAGCAGTAATTTACAGGTATTTGCCACTTGCATATAGTTTTTACAAAGGTGTCCTGCATCTCTGGCCCAGAACCTTAAATCTGTGCTCCCTGATCCTCAAATTCTTTTCTTTATCTACTTTTCCTACTTTGTATATCTTTTCAAATCTCTACTCTTGCTCCATAGTGGACCAACCCAGCTTCTCAAATATTATCTTGTAGTTAAAATTCCATAGAATAAAATTTTGCTAAACCACCTGTGCACCCTCTTATGCATCCTCACATTCTTCCTAAAGTGTGATGTCCAAAACTGGATGCAGTACAGGTAGTTTTTCAATAATGTGATTTTTTTTTCTTTTGCAACCTCACGTTATGGAAAAATCACGCTTTAAAAATTACACTTAAGTGTTGGCAATGTAATTGCATTACAGCCAACACAAGTTTTAAAAATTTGTGCCCCCAGTTCATCAATTGCATTACAGTGAATTCGCATTAATAAAATGCGTGTTATAGCAGAACTTCAGTTGTGTCCTAACTGGACTTTTGTAAACATTCCTCATAACTCCTCTCCTTTTGTAGTCAATACTTACTTCTATAAAACACAATCCCACATGCTTTGTTTACAGTTCTCAATATTCTCTCAAATTAATACACATGAATCTCCAGGTATCTCTGTGAACATTCTTTAAACTATGTTATGAATGGTGTATTGCATTTCCTTGTTTCTTATACCAAAATGCAACATCTCTCACTTCTCTGTATCATGCTCTGTTTGCCAGATACCCAAGTTTGGTATTGTAGAAAAAAATGTTTCTGTATTCCTAATTTTAAGTCATTTTATATACACCAAAGAAAAGTTGTCCTAGCACTGAACTATGGAGAATATCACTGCAGCCATCCTCAGTCTGAAAAACATGCTGTTTTCTGTCCATAGACCATTTTTTATGAAGGCTAACACTACAATTCCAGCAGCCTGAATCCTGTTAACCAGCTTTTTATTTAGTATTTTTGTTAGACACTTTCGTACAATCCCTGTAGGCACCAGCTATTGCTTTCCATTCATCTGCCTTTCATGTCACTTCATAAAAACTTCACTTATTAGTCAGGTATGATATGCCTATTCCAAATCTGTAGTACCTATCTTTTAATTAGTTTAACTCTCCAGGTCCTTCTTGACTTTTTTCCTCTCAAATTATTGTTTCTAAAATCTCAACCACCAAAATCCACCATTGGTGTTAAACTGGTAGACTTACAGTTACAAGTATATATCCTTGCGCCCTTTCTCAGATATTGTCATGTTTACCAATCCTTTGAATAAATCATATCAATATACTTTATTTAATTGCAAAATATATGGTTCTGGTCAAATTGGATTGAAAACATTTCATCCTTTCCTCAACTTTATTATAAAATCTTGGAGACAAGCTGTGCATTAACAATTTTGTGCCTTATGGTAAGCTGTCCTTTAGACATGAAGAAAGTGAGGTCTGCAGATGCTGGAGATCAGAGCTGAAAATGTGTTGCTGGAAAAGCGCAGCAGGTCAGGCAGCATCCAAGGAACAGGAAATTCGACTTTTCGGGCATAAGCCCTTAGCCTGCTGGACACACTTTCCTCATTCCTGATGAAGGGCTTATGCCCGAAACGTTGAATTTCCTGTTCCTTGGATGCTGCCTGACCTGCTGCGCTTTTCCAGCAACACATTTTCAGCTCTGTCCTTTAGACATGGACAGCTGACACATTGCATTCCACCATTCGAATGTTATTTTAAATCAATGGGTTTTATAAACTAAAACAAAACTTCTTCAAAATAGAATCATGAGCAATAGCTTCTGTAATTATCTACTGCAGTATTACGCATTGCTCTGTGTACATTCTGTCCTCCTTATAATAGGAGATGTCCTCTGAACAGTCTTTACCACCACAGACCAGTACAGAACGTGGAAAAAAAAGGACAGCACCAGCTGGTTCAGAGAATATTCAGCAGATAACAGAAGAGAGAAAATCTGAAGAGTCAGTAGCACCGGTTCCACCCAAAGCCAGACGAGGACGTCCTCCCAAAGCTGTATCTGAAAGTAATACTGCAAAGAACTCAGACCCAAACAAAGCTGCAGGAAGAGGCAGAAAGCGAGTTGCAGCCAGTCAGGAGAGTCCTGCAGAACCAGAAACAACAAATGTTAAAGTACCAAAACAGCAAGAAACAAACGTCAAGCGAGCATCAGCACAGAGACAAATGGATCTACAAAGGTAGTTTTTGTTGGAAGGGGAGCTTTTAATGAATGTTTATTTCTCTTTGTCTGGTTTTTTACTTTCAAAATTTGCTTTTGTCCTCTCTGCCAGCTTTATCAAGTTAATAACTAAATAAACTTAACACGTCAGTTTAAGGGAATGAAGTAGAATTTCCTGCTACTGACTTTGAGCCCTATTTATTTTTCAGAATCCAGGTTTTGGACAGTGATGGATATTCAGTGATGGATCTAGAGTCTACTCCAGAAAGTTCAGCTGAGGAACTGGATTTGTTTAAATCCTGTGAGAGCAGCCAGAATGAGGTTGATAACACAAAGCTAGCAGAGAGAGGCTTCCTTCAGGTGCAGTAGTATTAAAGACCAATTATAAAATCTTATTGAAAGAGACAACATAAAAACATTAAGACTAGCCTAACTAGGGTTAGGTGGAAGACCTTAAATGAATTGTTTTAGGTTCAGAACACTATTGAAAATCAGCTCTTTTACATCTTCCTCACCTGGAGACGACCAGGTCCAAAATAAGTTTCAAACTCTGTGAAATAGCTAAGACTCAATGCAGCCAAAATCACTTTTGTTAACAAACTCATGATTGACAACGGTGCAAATTTCACATACTAGAGACTCCATCAATTACCCATACCATAACATAACGTAAGTTAAAATAATTCAAATTCTACAGGTCAGTTGCAAGAAACTGAGATATTTGATTTTACTTTGTTTTTTTTTACGTTACTGTGTGCCATCTGTGGTGAGTTGGCAAATTGGATACAAAACTGGCTTGGTCATAGAAGTCAGGGTAGTTGTGGGGAGTGTTTTTCTGACTAGAGATCTGTGACCAGTGGTGGGATCTCTATTGTTTGTACTATATATAAATGATTTGAATGAAAATGCAGGTAATCTGATTAGTAAGTTTGCAGATGACACAAAAATTGGAATTGTTGTTCATGAGGTAGATTATCGATGGTTACAGCGGGATGTAGACAAGTTGTAAATTTGGGCATAGAAATGGCTAATGGAGTTTAATCTGGATAAGTGAGATGGTGCATTTTGAGAGGTCAAATGCAAGAGGAAAGTATCCAGTAAATGGCCGAATCCTTTGGAGCATTGAAAACAGAGGGATCTTGAGGTGCAACTCCATAACTCCCTGAAAATGGCCATACAAGTGAATAAAGTGGTAAAGAAGGCGAAATGGCATGTTTGCTTTTGTCAGTCAGGGGACTGAGTAAAGAAGTTGGCAAGTCATATTGCAGCTAATTAAAACTTTAGTTGGGCCACATTTGGAGTATTGTATGCGGTTCTGGTCACCAACAACAGGAAGGGTATGGAGACTTTGGAGCAGGCGCAAAAGAGGTTTACCAGAATGTTGCCTGGATTGGAGTGTGTTAGTGATAAGGAGGCTGGACAAACTTGAATTGTTTTTGCTAGAGCATCAGAGTCTGAGGAGTGAACTTATGGAAGTATATTAAATTATGAGAAACATGGATAGGGTGGAAACGTCAGATATGAGGAGGCATAAGTTTAAGGTGTGAGGGAAGAAATTTGAAGGAGATGTGCAAGGAAAGCTTTTTTTTTTACACAGAGGGTGATAAGTGCCTGGAATGCCCTGCCAGCGGAGGTGGTAGAAATGGAGATGGTAGCAGTGTTTAAGAAGCACTTTGACGCATAAATCCCCAGGCAGGGAATAGAGGGATATGGACCATATGTAGGCAGTTTGATTAGATTAGAATGGCATCATGGTCGGCACAGACCTGGTGGGCTAAAAGGTCCTGTGGTGTACTGTTCTATGTTTTTGTGTGTCTCCAAGACCTCCCATATGATTAGTGTCACAAAAAAGTCCTTGAAGAGAAGTTCAGAATTGGAAGACAAGTGACATGGTGTAAATGTTGGAAATCTGAAGTAAAGGTAAAAACAAAGTGCAGGAAATCCTTAGTATGTCAGACAAAACTGCAATGAGGGAAACAAAGTTAATTTTTCAGGTCAATAACCTACCATCTGGGCAAATGAAAGGTGATTGACCTAAACCTGTAACATTTTTGCTCTGTCCATGGATGCTCCTAGACCTGCTAAGTATTTCCAGAATTTTCCGCTTTATTTCACAATGGGAGCGTGGTCTTCGACCTTCCAGCTAGTTTGCCTGCAGTGAACTAGAAACTTCAAATATATATTTGCATAAAGTGGTAGAAAAACATCCTTGGGATTCCCTCACACTGAGTCTCAGGTGCATCTTTGAAATATTCATCAAAGTACAAATCAGCCTTTTTCACAAGAAAAGACAGGAAAAGATGAATAATCAAGGTGATGGCTTCCTTAATTTTAGTTTAGGGTATGTTCTTTCTCAAATTGTTTTTTTTTTGTTTGAATATGACTTACTTTGTGATGGATAATCTTCTGGTCAGCCTTGAAGCTTTTGAGATTTCCAAGGCAGTCGGCCTCTGATGGTTGTTCAGTTCTTCCTGACAACTTCTTCGTACTCTTCAGTATTTCACATTGATTTGTGAAGTGAAGGACAGTTTTTGTGTTATAGCAAATCATTTGAAGCTGGTGTAGAAAATCCAGGTTTAGATGTTAAGAAATCTGTTTTGGATCCCTTTAAAATATTTCATATGAAGATAAAAACAGAGTTGTATGGGATGCTGACAGTTTGAGCATCGGACTATCTGTGGATGTTCTTTGAAATCTGATATCATATGATGACAATTTTAAATCTTCTCAAGACATAAAACTTCCGCTATTTTCTAAATTAAAATGTTTTTCCAAGAATTGTCCATGTGCACTTTTATTGCCTCTGCTTCTGAATCCTTTACGTTTAGTTTTATAAACTGACATCTTGATCGTAATAATCTCAGCAAGAAAATGTGTAATCAGCCAAGTACACATGAACCAAATTGATAAAATCTATCAACCTTTGTTCTGCCTCTTCAGTTTATTCAGTTATTTCCTCCCTTGGAAGACTAAAGGTAAAACTATTGAGAATAAAAACTTGTGAATTTCATCTATCCCTCTTGAGGAATTAAGTAAAAGCATATATATTCTGTTAATAGAGAATTTTCCCCAGTGAGGACTTCACTATTGATTGTCTCACATAATGAGGTATATGCTGAGCTTTGGTGGAAATATGCATAGACTAACATTACAGACTGCCTTTGACTGTAAGGGTTCAATATAGTTGCTAATGTGGAATATTTGCATTACAGCTTGTGTACAATGCTTTATACGAATGTTTGATGCTGACACAAAGTAAGATCATGCTAAGTCTCCCAAATTCCAGTGTTGACATTCTTTACTATGGGCACGGAATTCACTCGATATAAGTAAAAAAAAATCTGTAGTTTTGAGATTCTTACAGGAAGGGGTTAAAAATAACTTACTCCTATAAATTAAACTACCTTATCAAAGTTGAGCTTCATACTCTTCTCACAAGACAGCCTTCTAAATATGCAACATTTCCTCTTGCCATCCTAGTTGCTACTGAAACTGAGTGTTTCTAGAAAAGACTGCTCCTGCAAGCTGTCTGTCAAAGCTCTATTATTTAGAATGACTTCCACGAATTTATCATTGAATTTAAATTCCTCATCCTTCCATCTTTCCAAACCTTCACGGTACATTTTGCTGCTTTAATTCCTTCTTTTCCCTTTGCTTTTCTAACTCTAGCCCTCTGTGTTGTCCCTAACACAAACTTTCATCTTTAGCAGCAGAACTATCTGCGATCTCAACCCTGTTCTCTGAAACTCCCTCTGTAAACCCTTGTTCTGAACCCATCTTTAAAAGATTTCTCCAAATCAATTCCTTAACTCAAAGCTTCAAAATCAAATTTCTTCACCTCCTAAAACTTCCATAAAGCATCTGTATTTGTTCTCCTATATGGTATGTTCTTGGATATTAAAGAAAAATATAAATGCAAGTTGTTACTTCCACAAAATTGTAAGCACTCCTTTGCATTTGATCTCACAGAAAATACCAATTCACAAAGCAATCACAATATACATACATATATAATGTGTGCCTGTTCAGTACGACAATTTCTTTGTTTTGCTTTCTTCAACTTTTCATAATTTGTTTTGTGTAGGTAAGAAGAAAGTCCATGCCAAAGGGAAGGAGACAAAGGCTGTAGAAAAGAAGTATTCCTTGCCACTGAGGGAAATGTACCACATAAAAGGATTTGAGTTACTATATAAAACCTTAAATTAGTTTACACAACTCCTCACCCTCAAAACATCAGGACAGCATTGCATCAGAGTTTTAGTTAAGATATTATTGAACTCCTTCATTTAAATTTAATTGAACATTTAACTTTGCAATGTTGGAAGGGCAGCATTGTAATTCCCTGGGATTATTTTTATGAAGCATTTTTATATGTTAAGATTACTTAACTATTATCAACACTCATAAAAATAATTGCTAGATTAGGAGTTTGTTACAAGATGTCTTATTTAACCATTTTAATTATGCATCAGTAATTTGACTGCAGCAGTTTACCTTCCAAAGTAAGTTATTACACTGATTTGTGAAGTCGTTAGTGGTGCATCATCGTCATGCGTTACTATAAATTTTTACAGGCAGAAGCATTTGTATTATTTAAAATAGTCCCATATTGAATAGAATTTGATTTTGGTGAGTGTGGAAGAATGAAACTATTGCTTAAAAGAGCAGTTGGATATACACATAATATTTGGATCTACTGCCATACATGTCGTAAAGACTTACAAAAGAAAAGTGATTACTAAAGTCTGCTGTTAGACGTTGGGGATATTTTTGACACTGTTCTTTGAAATTTTTGCACTGAGTCCATATTGTTTATCCTTCTCAATAAGAAATCGCAGCAAGTTATGTGTATCTGTAGACTAGCCAGAGTCTGTATTTACAAAAAAAATCATTTTTGTGTAATATATATGAACAGTTAATGGAATTTGCGCAGGGAAATGTGGGTCTTTTGTGAATACAGACTGAAGTCTCATGATGGCATGATAATGGAATTGCTGCCTTTTGTGCTTTCTCCACTCCCCCCCCCCCCCCCCCCCCCCCACTCCAATGTATCCTCTTTTTTTCTCTCTCTTCTGCTTACCTTCATTTCCCCAGGAGAGTGAGGATGATCTGAAAATATGGAGTTCTCTACAGTTGCCAATGGCCAGTAGGCAACACACTTTCTAGGGTGGGATTGGGCTATTTGTATTTATGTCTACCCTTTCCCTACATGGTTGAGCTGACAATAAAACTCTACCATCTGACAACCCAGCTGAGAACTCGTGAAGTTGAACCTTCGTAGCAAAGTGCAAATGTTTGTTTAAGCTAGTGTTTGAATTTGAGGTTCAAAGGACCCTTATGTGGATGTTCAATACTCTACTTAATGGGTTATTCTTGAATTGCAGCTTTTAATGTTGAATATTGGAAAGAGTAAAAATTAGAACAGGATGTTTTTAAAAAATCCACTATCCTAACATTACCTTTTAAATCCTGCTTTTAGTAGTTTTAATTTATGAAAATTTATCAGAGGCCTTTTATGTTCTACTTTCTTATAAAAGTATATTGCTCTGAAGGGTAAATGGAAACGTTTTGAGTTTCAGATTTTTGTATCAAATCTTGAAGTAAATTGAGGTACTTTTGAAAGACCAGTTTTATGATGAAATGTTCAAGTTACCAGGCTCTGTAACCAATGATGTAAAAAATGAAGTGTTTTAGAAAAATTTGGATTTTGGCAGCTTGTGAAGACAGTTCAAAAAGTTCAGATTGTTAATGCATTTAACTGAGTGTTTTTATTGATATGTTCGAATTTTTTTAAATACTATTTTTCACCAGTTTGTCTCCCAGTTCACGCTCATCTTTGTTTATTTTAGTGAAATTCGTTACAATTACATCAATGTTGTGATTCCAGACATTGTTCATTGTAGTTATTGTGTACATTTTGATGTACACATGATCATATTTAAATTTTTGTTGCATAAAAAATAAATGCTTCTTAGGTGTTTCCTGGTTTCTGTTTCTCTCTCTCAAAACCTGTACTCCTGAACAATTTAACAGGATAGATTAATGGCAAGAGATGCATATTGAAAATGATTCAGTCTATGTTTAAAATTTTAAATGATGTGGAGTCAGGAGCAGGGAAGGAGAAACTGTCCAGAGAAGATGAGCCTTCTTAGACTACTGGGAAACTTAATCCATCGCCACCATACATCATGAATTGAATCCTCTCACTTTTCTTCTGCCCTCAAAAATACATAATAAGGTGGGAATTTTGGAGTCTTAATTTTCTACCTAAACCATTGGGGCACAGTCAACATGGTTTTAAAAAAAATTTACTTGTTGATAATGGACTTGTTTTTTGTTTCCATGTCAATTTAAAAGGATTGATCAATCCCAGGCCATTAGCAGTAGCATCCTTGTGAACAGTTCACTGGCTTCAATGTTGAATCTCATCAATTAAGTATCCATTAACCATGGCTAATGAATACCTTTTATAGGTGGCCACTGTTGAATTTCTATCACCTGAATTTTTCTTATGCTTTAGTTATACCTTCAATCATGGTGTCATTTCAGTTTATAACTGTAGTGTCAACGTCACCTAAGATTAGTCTTTATTTTCTGAATCCTGTGTCAATGGACGACTCCTGTAGCTATTAATTTTTAAAAATTTATTTTCCAATTACTGAATCAAGCTGTTACATGGAGTGCACAGCAGAGCTGAAGCTTTATTAACAGGCTTGACAAGTTATACAGATTCACAGTAATCACCTATCTGTTTGGATTTCGCAGCTACAAACAAAACACAGGAAGTCACCAGGACAAGGCAGGTGCTGATATCTCCGTAAAACAAATTCAGCAGCTGGCTTTCTGCCAATAGTGAATTGTGCCTTAACAGACATGTCAAATAACCACAACAGTCACTTCCTGGTATTTGTAGTACTTCCTTCCAATGTTGCATGACTTTAAGCAGTATGAGGCTTGCTTCAAACTCCGCAAAGACTTCAATGCAGCTGGCTTGTTTACTAGAAGACTAGTTTGATGAGCGTGTACTTTCTCAATTGCTCCAGGTCAGAGTGTTTCACAGTTGAGCTAAGCAAGAGGTATTCATAAGTATTGCAGGAAAACAAACCTGAGGAATGGTTTCCAGCAATTTATGACCAATTTGAAATTGTTACCAAGTCTTCTGGACTAGCACAACCTTTGATGCAAGACTTGTCTAACTCTAGGTTCTGTATCCAGAAGATAGATAGATAAAAGTGGAAGAGCACTTTTGTGCTCCAGGGAACTTAATTTTATATCTTGTCGGGAAAAAAGTCATTAAGCAAACTGGTTTTAAATACTCCTGAGAAGTCAACTTCGATTTTATAAGAAAAACAAAGATGGATATAAGCTCTGTTATATAAAATGACAGAATATGGAAATGCCCAAAGCTGCTAACCACCCACGAAAGTGTAAAGAGAATTAAATGTTTGAAAGGAAATTGTATTCAGCATTGAAACTGCAAATGTGCATTACCTCCTCCCCATTCCACCAGATGAAGTTTGTGTATGTTCTCTAGACTATTGTTAACACTTCCCAAAGCAACTCTGCAATTGTGAACAATGTACAATAAAAATATTGAAAACAATTAGGAGGATCAGTGTTATAGCAATCAACTATGAATGGCCTTAATAGATGGAACACACCACATTACATATATGACTGAGGAACTCCAAAAAAGAACCTCTTGAAGTTACCTTTACAGAGAATGTACTTTATGAACAATCCTAACTATTTTGAGGACTACCAATGGAGTTTGAAACGTTTCGGAGACTTTGAACGCTTTAGAATGCACGTCAGCAGTGAATGGCTGCCATAATAGATCGTAGCAAGAATTCCTGTGGACTGCATCCAATAGTTTTTTTTTAAAAATGGCAAGTGGCACATTGTCATGGATTCAACTGTCAATGAAGGATTGCAACTATCCAAGAAATCTTGAGTTCAGGGGAATACATGAAAATTGAGGGCTACCTTTCTCAAAGCAAGTATTCAAACCTTTTGGACAGTACAGAAATATCTAGTTATCTTTTAATGGCTAAAGAAATGTGCCATTAGGCAAAGAAAATTCGAGGTTTGTTCCCTTTGTAATCTAAAAAGGATATTTATTTTCACTTGGCAACCTTACAAGATATCTGTCATGTTGCATTGAAGAGGAATGAAACAATTGAGAATCAGCATAATGTGCAGATTTTGGAATCATTCCTTGTAATATATTTGTGTTACTTGGTGACTGACCCAGGAAGTTGAGGTTGAGAGCCACGGATTTGTTTTAACATGTATATAGCAAATGCAATATTAACAATTATCAAACTATCAACTCACTTGATTAAATCTACTTTTCCAACTTTCCCAATGACTCAGCAGGTTTTTCCAGTGCGTAATTGAACTGTATGGACCAAGAAAGATACCAGATTGGTGTCCTCATCTGAATACAATTAATTTGCCAGGGCAAAGGTGTACACGTGTTGCGACTAACGTCAGTGCCACTAAACTGGGAGGAGAGATTAAGTCAGTATTTCCTCCTATCACTAGCCTACACTGCCAGTGTGTTGCCCTGTTTTTGAGCCCACACTTGGTGCTGTACAACCAGCTTGAACCTAGAATTGAGCAAAATGATTGAAGGAAAGTGGACCTCTGACCTCATGCAATCTGCATCCTGATCATGCTTCCATACGCTTGTGTGTATTAGCATGCAGGTAAGTGCCAGGTAGAGAGACTATCACAGAAGGGATTGGGGAGTGCCCATGTGCTGTTCCAAAATTGAGGATATTAGAAATCAATAGCACTTGCTTTTTTTATTGGCAGTTGCAGGGTCTCCTGAAAAATGCAGGATGGTTGATAAATTTTGAAATAGTGTCCATTATCCCACATTAGTGTTGTTTACATCTCAAATAAACCCAATTTCTGTTCAGGGACATCCAAGAAAATATGGGCATTAAAGGTTTAGGAACAGCTAAATTAGAATGCTTTGTAAGTGATTTTTGAGAAGATTTGTAGCTCAGGTTGATGATAAATATGTAAGTTAGTTTGCTGAGCTTGAAGGTTTGTTTTCAGATGTTTTGTCACCATGACTAGGTAACATCATCAGTGAGGGTCTCTGGTGAAGCGCTCGTGCTTTGTCCTGCCTCTCTATGTATAGGTCTTAGTTTCTTAAGGTGGGTGGATGTCATTTCCGGTTCTTTATTCAAAGGAAGGTAAAAGGTCTTAATCAATGTGTTTATTGATGGAGTTCTGGTTCGAATACTATGCCTCTAAGAATTCTCGTGCATGTCTTTGTTTTGTCTGTTTTAGAATGTGTGTTGTCCCTGTCAAATGGTATCCATCTTTGTCTCTCTTATAGCAACTAGTGGGTCGTGTCATTTGGTGGTCAGTTGGTATTCATGTATCCTGATGGTAAGTTTCCTGCTAGTTTGTCCGGTATAGTGTTTTTTCTAAACAGTTCTTGCATGGATCTTGTAAATGACGTTAGTTTGCTAGTGATATCTAATAGATCCTTTAGGTGCATTAGTCATTGTTTAAGTGTGTTAGTAGGTTTGAGGGCCACCATGATGCCAAGGGGGCTAAGTAGTCTGGAAAACATTTTTGATATATCTTTGAAAACATTATATAGATATTTTTCTTCTGTATTTTGTAGTTCAAACACCATATAGCACCAACTTCATCAGCAAAGGCAACATCCTCAAACTAGTGGACCTGTGCCTCACCACCCATTCAGTAACAAAACCTACAAACAAGTCAATGGGACACCTATGGGATCACCAATATCAAGGCTCACAGTGGAAACAGTCATGCAGAGACCTGAACAAGCAGCACCCCCCCCCCCCCCCATATCTATCCAACCCAAACTTTGGGTCCACTACATAGATGACACCTTTAACAGAACAAATTAGAGGAATCATATAACACCATAACAATATCTTGACAGACATAAAATTCACAAAAGAGGAGAACGACATCAGACTCCCATTCCTAGCCGTGACAGTTGAACGTACAGTCAACAGAAAAACAATACACATGGGTCAAATACTTAACTTCAAAAGCAATCATCCTAACACCCACAAACTGAGCTGCATCAAGACATTATATGAATGAGCTACATCACACTGCAGCACCCAAGAACTACAAAAAGTAGTAGGAAAATATCTATACAATGTTTTCAAGTAAACACGGAGACAGTGAGGACTGCAGATGCTGGAAATCAGAGTTGAGCATGTGTTACTGGAAAAACAGGTCAGGAAGCATCTGAAGAGCAGGAAAATTGACATTTCGGGCTGGAGCCTTTCATCAGGAATGAGAAAGGCGATGTGGCTGTGGTAGCGAGTCTGCTTGAGGACATGGCTGAAGAGCTTCAGAGCAGAGGAGAGGACTTGGGAAGAACAGTGAAAGAGTGACTCGCTGAAATCTTTGTAGAGACAGGAGGAGAACTTATCAGGTAGATGTCCTTGGAAGAGGCTTCACAGTAAGGTCGAAATCAAGCAGGAGACAGTGAGGTCTGCAGATGCTGAAGATCAGATTTGAGCGTGTTGCTGGAAAAGCGCAGCAGGTCAGGCAGCATTTGTGGAGCAGGAAAAACAATGTTTCGTGCCAGAGTCCTTCATCAGGAATGAGCCCCGGATGAAGGGCTCCAGCCCAAAACGTCGATTTTCCTGCTCCTCAGATGCTGTCTGACTTGCTGTGCTTTTCCAGCAACACACACTCAACCCAATAAACACAATCCACCGATTCCTCAGAAACAAACCCAAACAAGCAGACACAACACAGCCACAAAATATAGCCACATCAAAGGCATATCAGAAATGACTTCCAGACCACTCAAACCCCTCGGCATCATGGTAGCCCACAAACCTGCTAACACAATGCTTTTTTACAAGGTACCTTGCAAGAACGGTTTTAAAAAAAACACCACACTAGACAAACTAGCAGGAAACTTGTCACCAGGATACACGAACACCAACTGACCACCAAAAGATACGGCCCACTATCACTAGTTTTAATATACAAAGAAGGACACCACTTTAGGACCCTACACATGCGCGTCTTTGTTTTGCCTGTCCTAGCATGAGAATTCTTAAAAGCATGATATTCTAACCAGAACTTCATCAATAAACATATCATTTTAGACCCTATCTAACTTCCCTTGAAAAACAGGACCAGAAATGACATCACCCACCTTAAAAAACCAAGACATATAAATAGGTGGGACATATCACCAGAGACTCACTGAAGATATTATCTAGTATGGTGATGAAAACATCTGAAAACAAACCCTCCAACTCAGTGAGCTAACTCATATACTTAGAATGTTTTTTTTTGCCTCCTTTACATCCCAAAACAAGTACAGGATATCAATTTCTACCCATGAGTTCAATATTGGATGAAAGCATGTGACACTAAGTATTGTACCAACACTTGTGGTCCAGCTTCCACAGTGGGTGGGCGGCACAGTGGTTAGCACTGCTGCCTCACAGCGCCTGAGACCCGGGTTCAATTCCCGACTCAGGTGACAGACTGTGTGGAGTTTGCACGTTCTCCCCGTGTCTGCGTGGGTTTCCTCCAGGTGCTCCGGTTTCCTCCCACAGTCCAAAGATGTGCGGGTCAGGTGAATTGGCTATGCTAAATTGCCCGTAGTGTTAGGTAAGGGGTAAATGTAGGGGTATGGATGGTTTGCGCTTCGGCGGGTCGGTGTGGACTTGTTGGGCTGAAGGGCCTGTTTCCACACTAAGTAATCTAATCTAATCTAAATGATTGGTGCTCATGATTCCTCAACAAGAGGTGAATTCCCATGAAGAGAAGTAGTAAATATACATCTAAATCCCAACTAAATCTGTGTTCCTACTTTGTATAATGTTTTGTCTTGCTGCTATAATTTTAAACTGCTAAATTTGAGTATTTAAACGTAATCTTTGCTAACCTTACACATTTTGTCCTTCAAAAACTTGAGATTATCTAAAGCTTTGCTTGTGTCCTGACTTGCACCAAGTTGCATTCATCTGCCTCAAACTATGTTGGCTTCCAGTTAAGCAACACCTTGATTAGAGAATTCTCATCATCCTTGATTTCAAATTCTTCCATGACCTCTCATTTAACTAAGTCTAATCTCTTCCAGTCCTACAAACCACCTCAGGCAGCTGGTGTCTTGGGCATCCCCAATTTTAAATAATCAGTACTTCCAATGATCTCTTCAGTTGCCTAGACCCTACCTAGAATTTTATTTCTAATGCATTGCCTTGCTATCTTGCATTCCTCCTTTAAAATGTTATTTCTAAAACCTATTTTTGACTAAGTTTTTAGCCATCTATTTTAATATAGCGTTCATATCGTTTAGTGTGTAATTTTCCTTTATAGTTCTACTTGGAAGCAACTTCGATAAATTACTCCTGAAGCATGGACTAACTAATATGCTTGTCAGTCTGCCACATTATTAATGGTCAAGAATGTTAATTTTTTTTTGAAGTATCCACTGCTGAATTCTTAATAATTTAAGGCCAAACAAATTTGGAATTGTCCTGTTTTACTCAGACAGGGGGTCAAGGAGGAGTCCATTCCTTCACATTTCCCTATCTTCTCAAAACTGAGCAAGTGTGACAATCCAAACCAAAGATGGTCATTTACAAAGTTAAAAATCACAACACCAGGTTATAGTCCACCAGGAAGCACACTAGCTTTTGGAGCGTCGCTCCTTCATCAGGTGGTAGTGGAGGGCTCAATCCTGCCACACACAATTTATAGCAAACATTTACAGTGTGATGTAACTGAAATTATACATTAAAAAAATGATTGTTAAGCCTTTCATCTGTTAGAACACCATGACAGTTTCACTTCTTTCATGTGTAAATCACAAAACCTTTTTTTTAAAAAAGTTGCATTCTCCGGTTAGCTGTTTGGTACCCATAGGGAGGGCCTCAACCGGGACCTTGGGTTCATGTCACATTACAGGTGACCACCATTACATTACACACACACACACACACACGCACTCCGAAACACACACACACACTCGCAACCCCCACCCAGACACATACACACACATTTTGTGGCGTGAATTTGTACTTGCAGGGTTGCATTGTACTTTGCTCAAAAACTGTATGAATTCATGTAAAACTCCATTATCTCACTTTTTAGATTAGAATCAATCTAAACATCATGGCATAGACAGAGAACACAGGGGGCTAATACCTTCAACATATTGTCTAGTTAACACCATTGTTAACAGCTAACCTGAGAATGCAACCTTTTTTTAAAAAAAGGTTTTGTGATTTACACATGAAAGAAGTGAAACTGTCATGGTATTCTAACAGACGAAAGGCTTAACAGACAGTCAATTTTCAATGTATAATTTCAGTTACATCACACTGTAAATCTTTGCTACAAGTTCTGCGTGTTAGGATTGAGCCCTCCACTACCACCTGATGAAGGAGTGACACTGAAAGCTAGTGTGCTTCGAATTAAACCTGTTGGACTATAATCTGGTGTTGTGTGATTTTTAACTTTGTCACCCCAGTCCAACACCGGCATCTCCAAATCATGGTAATTTACAGCTGCTTTACTTCAGAAGCAACAGATGATCCTCTGATGATTCAAGTACCTTTTGATAAATAAAAGTAAATTACTACAGATGCTGTACATCTGAAGTAAATCAGAAAATACTGGGGAAAGTCAGGTGTGGAGAAAGTAAAATGGAGTTAATTTTACTAGGCCAGTATAACTTCAGAACTTAAATCTTTGCCACTCATCCCCTTTTCCCCCTCCTTCTATAAACAGCATTTTAAAAATTATCATACCCTTTACGAGTAGCTATCCAAATCAATGAGCACTATTTTAAGCTTTAACATAACAGAACTGGCCCTTTATAGATCTCAAGTACAAGTTTTTACCTGACATTCTATTATCACACAGAAAATGTAAATGAACTGACAAATTAAAAATGACTTATTGTATTCCCTGTATTATGTATCTACCTATTCAAAATGGTCATCAAATGGAGAAGACAAAAATCAAAAAGGACTCTGTGCATTACGTTTTAATACTGCAGGATTAATCGTGTCATCATTTGATGTTAGCCAAAAGGCATTGCTGTTGGAGTTCTTGGAGCAGTGTCCTTCAACCATATTCAACTACATCATAATTGATTTCTCTGTTAAAAGGTCAGCAGTGAAGATGACTGTTCACCACCATTCACAACTTTTCAAATAATAAACAGACTGTGCAGAAATGCAACACAACTAAATTCTGCTGTGGTGTACCAGGTAATGGCTACCTCAAAACAACAACCACCTGCACTTGGTGTTCAGTGTTAATCATTGATGAATGCACCTACCAATTTTCATTGTTAACTAGCATATGTTGCTGGCTGGGCCAGTATTGCTCATCCCTAGTTGACCTTGAGAAGATGATACTTAGTTGCCTTCTTGAACCACATTTGATCTAACTACTTCTTAGTTGCTGTTGGGGAGGGACTTAATAATGACCCAGCAACAGTGAAGGAACAATGATATGTTTCAAAGTCAGAATGGTGAGTGACTTGGAAGGGAACTTGCATGTTATGGTATTACCATGCCTCTGCTGCCCTTGTCTAAGTGGCTGTGGGTTTTGAAGATGATGGCTGAGGAAGCTGGTGAGTTTTTTTGCAGTGCATCTTGTAGTTAGTATACACTGCTGCTGCTGTCAGCCTTGCTACGGAATGCTTGTGGACATGATGTCAACAAAGCTGATTGCTTTGCCCCACAAGGTGACAAACTTCTGACCTCTCTTAACCATGGTATTTATATGACTAGTCCAGTTCAGTTTCTGGTCAATAGTAACCCCTAGGATGTTGCTGATGAGGATTCAATGCTGGTAATGTAATTGAATGTTGAGAGATAATGGTTAGATTCTCTTTTGTTGAACACCACAAACTGCAAGTTCCCCTCAATCTCTCAATTTTGACTTGGAAGGATAGGCCAATCCTTCATCTTCTCTGGGCCAAAATCCTGGAACTTCTTCCCTGTTGCCACAGGGGAGTATCTTTGCCACAGAGACTGCATCAGTTCAAGAAGGTTCATCAACATTTTCTAACGACATTTTGTGATGTAATTACACTGGTCTTGCCAGCAAAATCTGCATTCCCATGTATGAATAAATTGAGCAGGGTGCAGTTAGCAAGGAGATACACAGTGCAAAATGAATCAGACAATAGTTCATGTTACATTAAGAAAGACAACTTACATACCTTGTCTACTGCAAGTCTTTCAAGGAAAAAGTGAGGTCTGCAGATGCTGGAGATCAGAGCTGAAAATGTGTTACTGGTTAAAGTGCAGCAGGTCAGGCAGCATCCAAGGAACAGGAAATTCGACGTTTCGGGCATAAACCCTTCATCAGGAATTAGGAAAGTGTGTCCAGCAGGCTAAGATAAAAGGTAAGGAGGAGGGACTTGGGGGAGGGGTGATGGAGATGTGATAGGTGGAAGGAGGTCAAGGTGAGGGTGATAGGCCGGAGTGGGGTGGGGGCGGAGAGGTCAGGAAGAACATTGCAGGTTAGGAGGGCGGTGCTGAGTTCGAGGGAATCGACTGAGACAAGGTGGGGGGAGGGGAAATGAGGAAACTGGAGAAATCTGAGTTCATCCCTTGTGGTTGGAGGGTTCCCAGGCGGAAGATGAGGCACTCTTCCTCCAACCGTCGTGTTGTTATGTTATGGCAATGGAGGAGTCCAAGGACCTGCATGTCCTTGGTGGAGTGGGAGGGAGAGTTAAAAGTGTTGAGCCACAGGGTGGTTGGTCCGTCATCCCAGAGGTGTTCCCTGCAGCATTCTGCAAGTAGGTGGCCCGTCTCCCCAATATAGAGGAGGCCACATCAGGTGCAGCGGATGCAATAGATGATGTGTGTGGAGGTGCAGGTGAATTTGTGGCGGATATGGAAGGATCCCTTGGGGCCTTGGAGAGAAGTAAGGGAGGAGGTGTGGGTGCAAGTTTTGCATTTCTTGCGGTTGCAGGGGAAGGTGCTGGGAGTGGAGGTTGGGTTGGTGGGGGGTGTGGACCTGACGAGGGAGTCACGGAGGGAGTGGTCTTTGCGGAACGCTGATAAGGGAGGGGAGGGAACTATATCCCTGGTGGTGGGGTCCGTTTGGAGGTGGCAGAAATGACGGCGGATGATACGCTGGAGACGGAGGTTGGCGGGGTGGTAGGTGAGAACCAGTGGGGTTCTGTCCTGGTGGCGGTTGGAGGGGTGGGGCTCAAGGGCGGAGGAGCAGGAGGTGGAGGAGATGCGGTGGAGGGCATCGTCGATCACGTCTGGTGGGAATCTGTGGTCTTTGAAGGAGGCGGCCATCTGGGCCCCAGCTATGCCTGTCTCTTCGTAGGATATGTGGAACAGTCCATCTTCCGCAACTACACTGGCACCACCCCCCACCTTTCCCTCCGCTACATCGATGACTGTATCGGCGCTGCCTCGTGCTCCCCCGAGGAGGTTGAACAGTTCATCCACTTTACCAACACCTTCCACCCCGACCTCAAGTTCAGCTGGACCGTCTCAGGCTCCTCCCTCCCCTTCCTAGACCTTTCCATTTCTATCTCGGGCGACCGAATCAACACAGACATCTACTATAAACCAACTGACTTCCACAGCTACCTAGACTACACCTCCTCCCACCCTGCCCCCTATAAAAACGCCATCCCATATTCCCAATTCCTTCGTCTCCGCCGCATCTGCTCCCAGGAGGACCAGTTCCAATACCGTACAGCCCAGATGGCCTCCTCCTTCGAAGACTGCAGATTCCCCCCAGCCGTGATCGACAATGCCCTTCACCGCATCTCCTCCACTTCCTGCTCCTCTGCCCTTGAGCCCCTCCCCTCCAACCGCCACCAGGACAGAACCCCACTGGTTCTCACCTACCACCCCACCAACCTCCGTATACAGCGTATCATCCGCCGTCATTTCCGCCACCTCCAAACGGACCCCACCACCAGGGATATATTTCCCTCCCCTCCCCTATCAGCGTTCCGAAAAGACCACTCCCTCCGTGACTCCCTTGTCAGGTCTACACCCCCCACCAACCCAACCTCCACTCCCGGCACCCCGCAAGAAATGCAAAACTTGCGCCCACACCTCCTCCCTTCTCTCCAAGGCCCCAAGGGATCCTTCCATATCCGCCACAAATTCACCTGCACCTCCACACACATCATCTATTGCAGCCGCTGCGGCCTCCTCTATATTGGGGAGACAGGCCGCCTACTTGCGGAACGCTTCAGGGAACACCTCTGGGACGCCTGGACCAACCAACCCAACCATCCCGTGGCTTAACACTTTAACTCCCCCTCCCACTCCACCAAGGACATGCAGGTCCTTGGACTCCTCCATCGCCATAACTTAACACAACGGTTGGAGGAAGAGCGCCTCATCTTCCGCCTGGGAACCCTCCAACCACAAGGGATGAACTCAGATTTCTCCAGTTTCCTCATTTCCCCTCCCCCCACCTTGTCTCAGTCGATTCCCTCAAACTCAGCACCGCCTTCCTAACCTGCAATCTTCTCCCTGACCTCTCCGCCCCCACCCCATTCCGGCCTATCATCCTCACCTTGGCCTCCTTCCACCTTTCACATCTCCATCACCCCTCCCCCAAGTCCCTCCTCCCTACCTTTTATCTTAGCCTGCTGGACACACTTTCCTAATTCCTGATGAAGGGCTTATGCCCGAAACGTCGAATTTCCTATTCCTTGGATGCTGCCTGACCTGCTGCGCTTTAACCAGCAACACATTTTCAGTGACTGCAAGTCTTTGAATAGAAAGAAAACAAATACTCATTGTTGGGATTGTTTCACTCATGGGATCTTTCATGTGTGCACATTATATACAATGTCAAGTTTAATACTTGTAATCTACCTCTGGCTTTTTTTTAAGTAATTTGGATAACATTGGTTGTTATACAAGTGGCAATTTATTCTGCTGTATTTAGAGAATGATATTTAGAGTGGAAAAGTATGGAGCTGAATTCAACCTTTGGTAGAACTGATCTGTAACTGCAGTTAGCATTTCAGTTTGTTTAATAATCAAAGATGACTATTCCACTTTCTCAATTTTTAAAAATATTTTGGGCTGCTTGATCAAAATTAATCCATTCTCAAGGGCAACTAAGAACAGGCAATAAAAATGCTGGCCATGCCCACAAATTAGTTTTAAAAATTATCAAGAACTGCCTTTGTTGTCTTCAAATCATGTTTGTGCTTCTTTAAAATAACTGTACCTTTTCAAAATAGTATTAGTTCAGATTTTTTTTAATAAGTGCTAGAAAAACTCAGTAGGCATGGCGGAATCTGTGAGGAAGAACCAGTACCCCTCTCAACAGATGTGGTTACATCTGCTGAGTTTCTCCATTTTGCTTTTATTTCAATGATTAGTTCAAATATATTGCATTGAGTATAATCAAGAACACCATTTTGTGGTCGCTATGTAGCAACAGTGCCTCTTCCTGAATTGGCCAATCAAGATTGACGATATCTGTCAACACATTACCTATCTAGCATGCCTTAGCTTTATAAAACTGCAGGGTGAGTACTTGCAGAGCCAACCTTTGAGAATGGTGAAAGTTTTTTTTAAAAAATGTCTGCACAACTGTTCATATAAACGATTCCATAACAATAGAGAAGTGGCAAGTAAATGTGTAATAGTTTAGTACATATTAGCATTTATGGTGAGAACAAATAGAGTTATAAGGTTACCGTGAAATCGAAAACAGTAAGGATTACAGCTATTTACTAAAATGAGGAATTGTGTCGCACGGAGACCAACACAGACTTCTTAAACATAATTTGGACTCTGGAATTAGAGATGCAATTTCAAAATTTGGGATTTATAATTATATGTATAAATAATACAAAAAGAATAGGTAGAATACAAGTATAACTGGAAAAGTAATTTCAAGACTAATGTTAAATGCATTTTGATAGGAATAACGACACCCCTAGCATCTAAATAGAGTAGAATATATATAAAGTCTCTAGAGGTGAAAAAAAATCACAAGGCTGCCACAAGAACTTAGGGAACCCTGAAGAGGAGATGGCTTTTAAAAAAAAGACACAATTGGGGAGCAGGGGTTGCCTTAAAAGTCTTTAAAATTATTAGATTCAATTAATTATAGCAATGACGATTCAAGTTGTGAAAGAATTCAAAAACTGTTACAACAGTCACCCATTACAGCAATCTGGAGAAATTAGTGGTTGTAACTCTGAATGACTACCACACAGGTGGAGTCAATAACATATGTATTTAAGGGGACCCAGATGAATACATACGGGAGAAAGGAATAAGGTGTTTGTATATTGCTATCATGTATTTTGAAAGCCTTGTGTGAAGTATAGACAACTGAGCATTGAGTGTTGGGTGGGATAATTCTGCAAATTCAAGGTAAAAATCAGGTGATGGCAATTGTGTCTTAAACATTAAAATACCATCACTCCCCACCCCACCCCCACATGTATTTAAATCCTACTTGTGATACTAAGACATCTTTGAACATATTTGGTCATTCTGTCCAGTGCACGAAATTATAGTGCAGATTGAACTGTTCCTCCAGTTTAGTGTATGTTCAATTATGTATTGGTATTTATGAAATAAACTTGTAATTCTAGGCATAATCTTCAGAAGTGCTACATTGTTTATATTCTTTTAGCATAGTTGGTGGATCAGATTCACTGGTTACAAATATGAAGACTTGAATGAGTGATCAATCTCGACTGTCAGTGCAATAATGTTTCATTTCACATTACTATGTCTCCGATTACTGTGAGATGTGAAATATTTTAAATATACCTCTCTTTAATTTCAACTATTAAACTGCTACTTTTCACCAGTTATAACTACCATACTGGCAGATGAGGTGGTCAAATACAGAGAATATCTTCCCAACTAACTTGGTATTTATTAAATAGCAAATCTTTGGGTAAGAGCAAATAACAACATTTACTGAATATGCTCAATTATGCACAACTAATGATACTTTTTAATTTATCCATAGAATTTGGGCATTTACTGGCAAGCACATTTGTCCACACCAAATTGCCGTAGAGGAGGGAATTGTTAGCTCCTTTCTTCAACTGTTGCAGTCCCTAGGAATGTTTGGACATGCATAGGTGTAGTGCTGTTAGAAAGGGAGTTTCCGATTTTGAGAAATTACAATATAGTTCAGTCTCAAGATTGCCTGTGATTTGAAGGAAAACTTGAAATCTGTGGTGTTGGTGTCTCAACTGCATTTGTCCTAACTGGAAAAGGTTGGTGATTTGAAAGGTGCTGTAGTTACTGTATTGAAGTTTGTTGATGATATGTACAAGTGCCGTTATGTTGAAGAAGAGTGAATGTTGCAGTTTCTGGATGGGAGTGCCAATTCAGATGAGATGAATTGCATTGCTTGCTGCAGAGTTCCAAGGTGACTGGTGCAGATAGACTTTCTTAAATGTCTCATGGATCAAAGTGGGGATTCACTGATAGCAATCGCCATTGACGGTCACAGCAATGATTAAATTCTTCCTTCAGGGAACCTGTCCTCACCTGACACGAATGTCGTTTGACACTTTTTTCAGTATTCAAAGACTTCTGAATAGTCCTACACGTTATGCAAACATCCCCACTTCTGACCTGATTATAGAGAGAAAGTTTACAGATGAAATAACTGAAGACTGCTGGCCCTTTGACAACTGATTCTTCCTCTTGCACCAAGTATGACTCTAAAATTGGGAACATTGACCCAGCCACAGATTTTCCAAAGAATGCTTTTAAGTCATTGCAGACTCAAATAGACAACTATTAAATATTTAGTTTGAAGATTTTGAGGGTTCATATGAAAATGTTTTATTTTTGTGGTTTGCTCAATTTCAAGAGAAAGCTCTCCAATGTGTCTGCTCCTGAATTTCTATACAGAAATGGCATTAGCATTTTGATACAGTTCAGCTCTGTACCATTGAGATTGATTTCAATTTGTGATATTACTACCATCACCACTCATGAGCCTAAAAACACAGACTTTAAAGCACTATTGGATTTTGTCAGTTTGTCATCTTGACTCTCCAACAATCTATTGGTAGAATTAGCTAAGATAATAGTTGTTTGCTTCTCCCATCTCATTTTCCATGAAACCCAACTCTCCTCCTATTACTTTATGTCACCTGCAGAACTTCTAACTTTTGGTTTTGTATTTATTAATGAATTGTATTTCTCAATAAGACTGGCATCAGTAATTTCCTTACAAAAGTTATAAATTACTATTTTACTGCCGATGGTCAATTAACCTCACCCCAATTGACCTAGCTATAGCCTTGGTTGTGGTTTATTACACCATTCTCCTGTAACATGTCTCCACTGTTCTGGAGTGTTCTCATCTGGTCATAGTCAGAATATCACTTACACCAGTCCCTTAAGTTCCATCCTTCTCTATTCCATCTCCCTGATTCTCATTCACAAGCTATCCCGTTAATTACATCACTCAACATTAAGAACTTTCACATACTTGGTACATGTTATGATTGGCTACATAGAGAATGTCTTTAACATCCAGTAGAGGAGTAGAAATTTAAATTTCCTCCAATTAAATATCAAAGTGTAAGTCTTGCTCCAAACTCATTCTCAGTTACTGACTCTAGCCATCTCTTTTACAACAGTATGAATTTAAACCAATCTGTTTGCAACTTTGATATCACATCTGTTCTCAACAGGAGCTGTCATTGTAATATAGTTAAACTCAAGAAGCAAAGCCCGCACTGAAGCTTCCATCAGTCAAACCGTGATATGGAGATGAAATAAATAGGCAGGTTTAATGATTGTACAGGTCCAGAAGGAAGCTTCTCTCACTGATCTCCATTGCTCGAGAGTGAGTCAGTGACTGGATTTGGACAATTATTCACTCCTATCTCCTCTTCAGCCCTTCAATTCTGACATCTATTAGTCATTTTGTTTCTCTTGACTTCTTAAGCATCCCCAATGCTAAATGTTGTACATTTTTGGTTGCGACTTGTTACCTGTGCCTACACTCTGAACTGCTCTCCCTTCGCCCACCTGTGCTTCCTTTATGACACTTACCTGTTTAAAACAATCTTCTGATCATCTGAATTGATCCCTTAACATGGCACTGTTTTTAGTTTTGTTTTATTCCAATTAAGCATCCCAAGAGGCTTAGTAATGTTCAAGGCATTGTGCAAGTATAAGCTGATGTTGATAAAGCTTTTAAGCAGAGTTGCAGGAAATGTTGAAGACGAACAACACTGCCAAAACTAACAAAACCAGCAGTGCTTTGCAGCCTAATTCAAAATTGGGAGCTATCTATAAATCATGACACTGAGTATTACAGAAGAGCTGAAGAGTTAACTGATTAATTTGTAGATAGTGGAAAAACTGTCATACCTTATTGCAGAACAAAAACAGCATAAAAACAGTACAATCAACAAATAAATTAAGCTCACTAAATATTAATGTTAACACACAACAGAACTGTGTCCTAAAGGGATGGAAAATAAATAAAATTGACCTCTCAGAAGGAATATATTTTTGTTTCCAAGAGGTGTGTGTTAGAAAAGTTCTATTACTCCTGGAAATGTGTGGATATTTTGTTTGAATAAGTTTATAGTATTATATACTTTCCCAAACATTAAGATCATTTAAAATCAAGAATAATTGTCAAAAAGGACTTGCAGCTGCAAAAGTGTTGCTGGTCAAAGCACAGCAGGTTAGGCAGCATCTCAGGAATAGAGAATTCGACGTTTCGAGCATAAGCCCTTCATCAGGAATAAGAGAGAGAGAGCCAAGCCGGCTGAGATAAAAGGTAGGGAGGAGGGACTAGGGGGAGGGGCGATGGAGGTGGGATAGGTGGAAGGAGGTCAAGGTGAGGGTGATAGGCCGGAGTGGGGTGGGGGCGGAGAGGTCAGGAAGAGGATTGCAGGTTAGGACTCCTCCCTCCCCTTCCTAGACCTTTCCATTTCTATCTCGGGCGACCGACTCAACACAGACATCTATTATAAACCGACTGACTCCCACAGCTACCTGGACTACACCTCCTCCCACCCTGCCCCCTGTAAAAACGCCATCCCATATTCCCAATTCCTTCGTCTCCGCCGCATCTGCTCCCAGGAGGACCAATTCCAACACCGCACAACCCAGATGGCCTCCTTCTTCAAGGACCGCAGATTCCCCCCAGACGTGATCGACGATGCCCTCCACCGCATCTCCTCCACTTCCCGCTCCTCCGCCCTTGAGCCCCGCTCCTCCAACCGCCACCAAGACAGAACCCCACTGGTTCTCACCTACCACCCCACCAACCTGCGCATACAACGTATTATCCGCCGCCATTTCCGCCACCTCCAAACGGACCCCACCACCAAGGATATATTTCCCTCCCCTCCCCTATCAGCGTTCCGCAAGGACCACTCCCTTCGTGACTCCCTTGTCAGATCCACACCCCCCACCA
Source organism: Hemiscyllium ocellatum (assembly GCF_020745735.1). Lineage (NCBI taxonomy): Eukaryota > Metazoa > Chordata > Chondrichthyes > Orectolobiformes > Hemiscylliidae > Hemiscyllium > Hemiscyllium ocellatum. Next base: position 105,600,037 of record NC_083401.1, read on the forward strand.
ACCCAACCTCCACCCCCGGCACCTTCCCCTGCAACCGCAGGAAATGTAAAACTTGCGCCCACACCTCCACACTCACTTCCCTCCAAGGCCCCAAGGGATCCTTCCATATCCGCCACAAGTTCACCTGTACCTCCACACACATCATCTATTGCATCCGCTGCACCCGATGTGGCCTCCTCTATATTGGTGAGACAGGCCGCTTACTTGCGGAACGCTTCAGAGAACACCTCTGGGCCGCCCGAACCAACCAACCCAATCACCCCGTGGCTCAACACTTTAACTCCCCCTCCCACTCCACCGAGGACATGCAGGTCCTTGGACTCCTCCACCGGCAGAACACAACTACACGACGGCTGGAGGAGGAGCGCCTCATCTTCCGCCTGGGAACCCTCCAACCACAAGGTATGAATTCAGATTTCTCCAGCTTCCTCATTTCCCCTCCCCCCACCTTGTCTCAGTCGGTTCCCTCAACTCAGCACCGCCCTCCTAACCTGCAATCCTCTTCCTGACCTCTCCGCCCCCACCCCACTCCGGCCTATCACCCTCACCTTGACCTCCTTCCACCTATCCCACCTCCATCGCCCCTCCCCCTAGTCCCTCCTCCCTACCTTTTATCTCAGCCGGCTTGGCTCTCTCTCTCTTATTCCTGATGAAGGGCTTATGCTCGAAACGTCGAATTCTCTATTCCTGAGATGCTGCCTAACCTGCTGTGCTTTGACCAGCAACACTTTTGCAGCTGTGATCTCCAGCATCTGCAGACCTCATTTTTTACTATAAAAAGGACTTGCACACAAGATTCAAAAATCAAATACTTACAAACTGAAAACTGTAATGCAGAAATAATTTAATAGTTGAAAAATGAAATGTGAACTGAGTAAAAGAAACAAGTCAGCTTTTGAAAGGAGTAGATTGATTTCTGTGTGCTAACTATCCCCGTATTCTGAAAAATAAATTTAAAGAATAATATAAAAAAATTAGTTGTAGTCAAAATTCATTCATAGCATTTGAAATCAATATATTGCATGGGTAGTAAGCTAAAATATCACACTGATAATCCGACAAGCCAGAAAATGTACAAATAGTTTAAAAAGTATTGTACTGCCATTTCTTTAAAGTGTAAAATAAAATGCTGAAACCTGCTTTATACCACTAAATAGAATACACCAGATCTCAAAGTATGCCAAACATATGTATTAATTAAAAGACCGTCCTCCCAAGTTAATGAGGTGGCCCATTAATTATCACTTAATATCCATTACGTAAATACATTTTCTTCAAGTCAATTCCAAATGATAGTTGTAGACTCAAATATGTCAAACTTTAAGTTCTTTGTAGATGATTTAAAAATTAGAAGGAACACTAGAAAAAGATTAAGTTTATCGATGGATTACCCTAGTGAGCAGAAAGATGGCAATGTGATCTGCAGAACATGTGTATATGGGGAAGGCAAACACGGCAAGGGAATACATGATAATTGATATGTACACATTTCTCTGTATCCTAAGAAATTTAGAGTATTAGAGTAAATGTATGCTGGCAAGACAGATAATAAGGTTAAGGTAGCACATGGGAGATATTGTGTATTCTTTTAAATGCACATGGAATCTGGGCATCTCCGGCTAAGTCAGCATTTATTGTCTATCCTTACACATGGTTGTGGGTCTGGAGTCACATGTAGGCCAGATCAGGTTAGGCTAGCAGTTTCCTTCTGTTAAAAGATATTAGTGAGCCAGATGGTTTTCCTAATTATCAACCATGGTTCCATAGTCATCATTAGACTCTTAATTCCAGATTTTCTACTGAATTCAAACTTCACCATTTGACTGAGTTTTTAGATTAATAGCCTAACAATAATAGCACTAGGCCACTACATTCCCTCAGCAACATGGTTATGTACCAACTATATAACTATCATTATATCCATGTCTTGTAGGTCTGATCACTGCATTGACAGTGATAGTTTGAGGCTAGTGTGGAGACAGGCCCTTCAGCCCAACCAGTCCACACCGACCCTCCGAAGAGCAATCCACCCAGACCCATTCTCCTATATTCACCCCTGCCTAATGAGTGTGGGAGGAAAGTGGGGCGCCTGGAGGAAACCCAGGCAGACACGGGGAGAATGTGCAAACTCCACACAGACAGTCGCCAAGACTGGAATCGAACGTGGTCTCTATGGCTGTGAGGCAGCAGTGCTAACCACTGTGCCTCCCCTATTTTCTAAGGAACCTGTTAAGTTATAATGAATTTCTGGAGTAGGTGGGACTTGACCCTGGGCTTCGTGGCTCAGAAATAGCACCTCACAAGCAATGATGTTATTGATCAAAGGGGAAAGTTTAAAGCAAATGGGTGGGGGTGGATTTAAGGAGGGAATGTCAAAGCTTAAGACTTTGCAGCTTAAGAGGCACTGCCATTACAATGGATGAAAGGAAGCTGGGAAGTTGAAAAACTGGTATCTTAGAGGATTTTAAAGCTGAAGAAAATTCCAGAGAAAGAATTTTAAAATTGAGGAGTTGAGTAAATGGGAACCACTGCAGTCTAGTGAACACTGGTAATGGTTGTATTTGATTTTGACGCACAATCAGGACATGGCAGTGGCATTTTGGATGACCTCAAAGGTTAAACATAGGTGGCCAGCCAAGCATCAAGTCTGGTGGGTACAAAGCCATTTTAGAAAGAGAGCTGAAGGATGTGACAGAAAAAAAAGCAAGCAGTCTTGATGAAAGCATAGCTGAGTGATTTGAAGTTCCTCCCAGGATTAAATATGACATCAAAGTTGTGAAGTTTTACTCTGCCACTACAGCATGAAGGAACAAAAACAAGACTAAAAAAGCAAAGTTTGAGGAAAGGATCCAGAACAATGAATTTGCTCTTCCCAATGTAGAAGAACATTCCTGCTTATCTAGTGTATCAAATAAGGATCACCTGTAAGACCATGGAACAATAGTTGACTGGTATATAAGATGCAATATTTGGTGATTAAGCAAACTCCCCATCTAATGAGAAAAGGCTTAGTCTTTCAGGCGCACATTTATCTGTAGTGCGGCTGAAAGATTTCTCCAGGATGTACTCCAGTTAAACAGGATTTTCCTTTCCTTTGAACATCAATAAAGGGAGTACATAGAAATGCATAGTTTTGACCTATTAGCACTGTGAAACAACAGTAAAATGTGGGCAATTGCTTGGGACTGAAGAAATGTTATCAGCTGTGGTTAGGGATCTAGCTGCCAACCTAATGTTATAAGCTGAAAAGATACATTGTTTGAGTAACCTGCAATTTGTTAATTTTTACTTGTGTATTTATGGTGTTGGAAACTAAGGTGGTAGATCAGGCTATAATTCCAAAAGTTCTACACAAGAGACAGGAAAAGACTTGGAATTGACTGTCAAACATGTAAGAAATTAATCTGAAGGTAGGAGCCAGACAGTAGGAAGAATTATTGGCATCTACTGAAGAACCCATATTGAGCACTTTGTGACTTGGCTTAAAGAATTAAGCTAAATTATATATCATAGTAAACAAAAGTAAATTGAAGCAGTGAAAGAGCAGCTAAAACTGGCAGATTTCATTCAATGTAGGAATGTGATTGGATCTAAGAGAGAAAACAGGGCATTTCATGAATAGTAAGCAGCTAGGAACTGCAGAGGAGCAAATATTTTGAGGCTTATATTTCAATCTCAAATTTAGCAAATAAAAAGGGTGGCACACTGGCTCAATGGTTGACACTGCAGCCTCACAGCACCAGGGTCCCAGGTTCGATTCCAGTCTTGGGCAACTCTGTGTGAAGTTTGCACATTCTCCCTGTGTCTGCGTGGGTTTCCACCGGGTGCTCCGGTTTCCTCCCACAGTCCAAAGATGTGCAGCTTAGGTGAATTGGTCATGCTAAATTGCCCATATAGTGTTAGGTGCATTAGTCAGAGGGTTTTGGGTCTGGGTGGGTTACTCTTCGGAGGGTCGGTGTGGACTGGTTGAGCCAAAGGGCCTGTCGCCACACTGTAGGGAATCTAAAAACATCTAAAAAAAATACAGAAAGTAAAAATGGCTGAGGGGGCAGAAATACAAAGAGGTGCACATTATACTTAGATTTTCATAAAGCCTTGGTTAAATAACATCTAGAGTACTACATTCAGTTGAAGTACCACACTTCAGGATATAATGGCCTTGTATTTAGATACAACAGAACATAGAGGCTAAAAGTATTAAAGATTGTCAGGAGAAACATAGGTAAAGGAATAGGTCATCCATCCCTCAAGTTGATTCTGCAATTTAATGATCTGTGACCTAAATCCATTTATCTAAGATCAATTAAAATCTTTGGTTTGCCAAACAATGTTAATTGACTGAGCATCAACCACAAAGTGGAGCCCAGTCCTCTCCACAAGTTCTAAAATTCACTCTTGAAAGGTGTGTGACTAATTTTTATGCTATTTCCCTTAAGTCCTAGACTCTCCAAAGCAAAAAAGATAATTGCAAAGGGAATTGCTAAAAATGCAGCACTTTAAGGTAGTTATACTTGAAAATAAAACAGAATATTCTGGATAGGTTTCACTTTTGTAGGGAGTGGTCGGTTGATGGCAGTCATATCAACCTTTGCTGGAAGACGGGCTCATATGATTTAGCAGTCACGTGAGAAAACCAAAACCTTTTGAAAATCAGGAGTGTTTTCACACCTTGGCAAAGGAAAAAAGGACAGCTTTTATTTTAAATGAGATATGAAAATAATGCAGCAACTACAATGAAAAGCAGGAAAAGACTTAATTTTGTCAGCACCCAAGCACGATGATGCTCAGAGCTTGCTCTCTGCTTAAAAAGATAACCTGTCAAAACATTCAATTTGTTCTAAGAAACACTAAATTGGGCCTTGTTGATAAAAGGCAATTCTTGAATATTCACACTGAGCAACAATTTTCAAAAGATTTTGCAAGGTTCCTTCAGCATTATCTGGGACTTGGTCCCATAACGCTATATTTCAACTAGGGGTGTAGTGCACAGTTAAAAGACAAATCTGGTCGCATTAGTTATTTAATGGGAAAGTACATTTATAGTTTAATAAATTAGTTGCTTGTTAAAATCAAACATTTGTGGATTTTAGATTGTTACAGTGAAAAACGTAAAACAAATGCTTCTTCAGTTAAAGTCGGTAATTTGGGACGTATGTATTAAAGTCATTTGTATCGATGGAGAGCATAACATTCTCAGCGAAATGTATCTTGGAAACATTCATTAAATCACCAATAAATCTTTTAAACTGCAGGAAATACAACTTTAGTCTCTGTAATACAAAAGTAAAATATCTAAAGGTTAGAAGGTAAGATTTTTGTTTCCATAAGTAAATTGATGCCATACTTACCTAGCTCAAGCCAATGTATTCTTCTTACCATGCAGTGCTGTATTCCAGGTGGGGTCTAACCAATGTTTTTGTACAGCTGCACCGTAATTGTTTCTTCCATTCTAGTTCTCCAGATAAGTTTTCACCAGTCTGTTAAATTTTAATAATCTCTTCATGTGAAATTCCTTCAGACCTCAACCATTTCTAGTCTTACATTTGGAATGTACCCTGTTTTATACTCTCACGCGCCCATTTGACTGTATAGAAATAATTGCCAGTTTTGTCCATTTGCTTAATCTATCAATATCTTCAATTTATGCTTCTTTCTATGCCACGTAAAGGACATGGAGCTCACTAAACCATTATCTAAGTCATTATTAATATGGTGAATAATTGATCCTGGAGGAACATCACTTAGAGTCACAGTTTACAGCACAAAAGATCTTTCAGTTTTTTGAGTCTGCACCAATCAAAATCAACCACCTAACTAGCCTGGTCTCATTTTTCAGCACTTCACCCATAGCTTTGTATATCATGGCACTGTAAGTGTATATACATCTAAATATTTCTTACATGTTAGGAGGGTTTCTATCTCTACAATGCTTACAGGCAGCGAGTTCCAGATTTCCACCATTCTCTGGATGAAAATAAATGTTTCCTCTCAATCCCTCTGCCGCTTCTTATCTCCTAAGTCTATGCTCCCTGGTCATTTATTCTTCCACCAATGGGAATTGTTGTTCCCTGGCTATGCTACCATGCTCCTCAAATATTATAGATGTTAATCATGTACCTTCTTGCCCCTCCCCTACTCAGGGAAAAACAGCTTCAATCTCTCTTCAGCTCAGGCAAAATCCTGGTAATTCTCCTCTGCACGAAACACACCCCTTCCATAACGTGCATTCTGGAACTCTGCTGTGGTCTAATAAACTTCCTATATATTTTCAACTCTTAAAACTCTATGTCTTGACTGATATCCCATGTCTTCTTCATCACTTTGTCTACTGTCCTGCTCAGTCAAAGGACCAGTGGGCATGCACAAGGTCATTCTGATCCTCTGTGCTTCCCAGGGTCATACTGTTCATCACATATTGCCTTGCCTTCCCAAGCCCATCACCGCAAATGTATACAGTGACAAATGGAACTCAGTCTGATCAGCCCCTTCTGACCAGTGGGGTTAGCAAGGGCCTCAGCACTGATCCCAGCAATACCCACTAGACAGGCTTCCAGTCACAAAAACACAACTTGACCACCGCCCCCTGTTTCCTGCCACTCAGCCAATTCTAGATCCAATTAGCCAAAGTTCCTTGAATCCACTAGGCTCTTACCTGTGGTCACTCTCCAAGTCAGGACCTCATCAAAAGACTTACTAAACTCCAATTAGACTGTATCAGATGCATTGCCCTCATCCATGCACCTGGTTACCTCTTCAAAACATTTAATCTATTTGGTCAGATATAACTTTTCCTTATCAAAACTATGCTCACTATTCTGGATTAGTTCTGTCCCTCCAATAATTTCCCCACCATTGAGGTTAGATTTGACAGGTTTCCTGGTTCATTCTTTGCTCCTTGCTTAACAACATCAGTGGCTGTCCTCCAGTTCTGTGACACCATTTCCAAGAGGGGAACTGAAACTTATTGCCAGCCCCCCTGCTATTTCCTGTCTTGCTTCACACAGCCTGGAGATTTATCTACTTTTAAGCTGTCAGACCACTCAGAGAGGAGGTTATGTTAATTTCTTTAAGCATACGACAGTCCTCTCTGATTTGCATACAATCCTGTCTGATCTGTTTCGAGTGCCTACCCCTTTATCTCCACTTCCATTTTTCAATGCCTTGCTAATTTCCTAAGTCTGTAATTTCCCTCAATTCCAATGAGTTTCTGCTTTCTTCAAGTCCATATAATGTATATAACCATATTTACTGTAGGAAAACTAGAAAGGCATTGCAACTTAATTTGCTTAAGTTGCTGAAATGTTCTCATTTCTATACTGTGACACATGACATTTTAATTTTGATGACTCCATCAGCAGATTTCAGTAAATAAGATACCTGATATACTTGAGATTTGTGGTCTATGATGCATCAGCTAATTGCACTGCCATTTTAAAATTGGTTTCAGTTTTCCTGGCTGAAGGGAGGGCAGAGCCAAAGACCTCTATCTGTTCATGACCCCAGAACTGTACACCAACATGAAATAATATATTTAAGTGAAGACATGATAGGAAAACAAACTAATTTCCTTTTACAAACATTGGTTCAATGGTCCTCTTCTCACAGTAGAAATTCATGAACAAAGTGAAGGTTGTTGATGCACTATTTTTCAAGGAAATGAGTAAAACAAATCAATACCGAATGCTTACAGGAATCTATTAATAGTCAAGCACACCATGAGAACTGCTTGGAAGACTTTGGACACGGGCAGGAAATTGTGGGACAACACATCAGTTGCATTAATACAATTGATTTACAGAAAGCCGAGTTATAGAGGATAAATTTATGTCTCAATGCATCAGACAACTATACAGAACATGTGGGCTGAAAAGCTTTTCCCTATTCCAAATTATGAGCGCCTAAGGTCAGAATCTGGAAGTGTTTAAACCATAGTTCCATGGTTATAATGTTTTAAGAGTGAACAGCATCAAAATTAAATAAAGTGCAGGCACTTTCAAAATGCATAGAGCTGTTCTATTTCTCAAATACTCAACATTCATCAGCAAAACAGCAAACCTTTCTGAAGAGACACAAATATACCTTTAAAAATTAGCAGATATGAAATTTTAGAAACCAGTTTCTCGTATGAATATTATACGCTTCAAGATGGCACATTTCAACAGCCAATAACTGTTCATCTATTTGTCATATCAAATAAAAATAATCTTTCAATTCAGCAAAGATAAGATCAATACATGTTTCAAATTTTGAGATATCAACTATTATATTAAATGACCCCGACGTTAGTTGAAACTTAGGATGAAACACCATTTTAATACGAATAGAAAGCTTCGCTGTATATACAGGAAAATCCCATTATTTGAATGTTCAGAGAAATTGGACAGAGTGCAGACAATCTGATCAATAACACCTCTATTTCTGCATGAACTTTAAATTATATACAGAAAAGAAGAGCCACCACAGCCTCCAAAGTTAATTACAGAAATTGTGAATCACAAGCAGGGAGTGAATACTCAAGCGGCTGTTAAGTAATTTAAAATAGTGATCGCATTATTTAACAGCCGTAATAATTTAAGAAAACCTAGCCTGTCAAACTCTTTTTGATTGTGTCATAGCAAAACATTTCAGAGAACAATGCAGCCATGGGAGAATACTTAAGTAATCCCGTCATGATCAGGCACACTCTTCAACCTTTGATTTAATAACCATGAAAATTAACATTCATGAATGTCTTTGCATTAACTTGTGTATTAATGTCACGATTAAAGAGTAAAGCAGCCTAAATATTATCTCTGATCAGAAGTATTACAAGTAATGGCTGCAGAAGCCATGACACATTCAAAAAATAGAAAACAACCATTTTCTAGAATGCAGGCCACATTACATGTCTTTATTATCAAAAACAAATTGATGCAATCAAAAGCCTTGGTCACTTTGTTAAACTGTACTAAAGCAGATGTGTGTGTCATCTTCAGGGATGAATGCAACTCAAACTCAGGATCCTTACAATGGTGAGTAGGAAAAAAAATTAAAATGTATTTCACGTTTCCCCTTTGTTTTAATTTACACAGATCTTTTGAGAGCTTTATTTACAGAGCATCGAATCCAGTCTCGTTTATAGCGACTATCACATATTACAGTGATGTTTAAAATGGAATCTATGCAGAACCCAGAAAGAACAAAGGGTAGAGGTGTTTGTCAGTGAAAGGGCATCTGGGTACAGAAGGGATCCCAAATTCATCAGTTACTGAGAAGTCGTTCTGTTGCACACTCCACGTCCCAGGATTGTGAAGACAAGGCCACTATTACTGCATTCTGTAGAAGAAATACAAAAGTTAAAATTTGCAGCAGCCAGATTACACTTTCTAATTCTAAATTTTCTATAATTACAGAAGTAAGGCATCTCCCACAAATGGTCAACTGCATGGCATTATTCCAGAGTGTACATTTACCCAAGATCAGATGATAGCAAGTTAATACATAGTCCATAACTAAACAAAATAGCTTGTTAACATAAACAGATCAATGTAAACTCCAAGGCACCTTGAAAATATGATGCAAGGAAAATTTCAACACTAGAACAAATCAAATCTACTATAGTCGCATAATTCCACACTATCTGCCTTAGAAATTACATTGAGGATATTTCTGGATTGCATTGATGTAAAATACCACTATTGTTGTAATATGTACAATTTTTCTAACTTTAGAACCTTACTTGCTGTACAATGGCCCAAACCCTAATTATAACATAGTCAAAGATTTGAGGATTAAGTATAAATGGTGGCCATTTTTAGGACAGTCAGATTGTGTAACTCTGACAGGAATGTTGGAACAGGCGTCAGCCACTTTGTCCCCAGTACTTGTTTCACCACTTAGCAAAATGATCGGAGGCCAGACTCCATATATTTCCTTTATCAAAAAGGAGTGTGATCATAGTAACAAGGGGCCATTAAACCTCTTGAGCCAGTGTTCATATTGCAACACAAAATTCACATTCTTACTTAATACTGATAACCTTTTATCACCTCACTTATCCATCCTCCTTTGCCTTAAAAATATTTGGAAATTACTTCAATCAACTTTTCAGGAAAAGAGTTACAAATATTCTCAATCCTCAGAAAACATTTTGTCTCATTTGTTTTAAATGGCCTACTCATTTTACTCAAGAGTCTTTTATTTTCAAAAAGATTCCCTACAGTGTGGAAACAGGCCCAACCAGTCCACAATGACCCTCAGAAGAGTAACTCACCTAGACTAACTCGCTTTGACTAATGCAGCTAACACTAACAATTTAGCACGGCCACTTCACCTGATCTGCACATCTTTGGACTGTGGGAGGAAACTGGAGCACCCGGAGGAAACCCACACAGTCACCCAAGGCTGGGATCGAACCTAGGACCCTGGTGCTGTGAGGCTGCAGTGCTAACCACTGAACCACTGTGCTGCCCTTTTATTTGCGAAACTCCATCAGATAGAAGCCTAGTCTCTTTCTAATTTTCTCTCATAAGACAACTCCCAATTCCAGTTATTAGTTTGGTAAACAGGTTCTGAACGGCTTCCAATGTATTTCTTCCTTAATAAGATGACCAACACAGTACACGCTAAGATGTGGTCTCATCAGTGCCTTGTTTAAGTGAAAGATAATTTTTTTGTATTCATTCCTCTCTCAACAAATGATGATATTCTATTAGTTTTCCTGATTACTTGACATACCTGCACATTAACCCTTTTGTAATTTCTTTCCCATGACATTCACATACCACTGCATTTTAAAACATGCTCTCTTATTCTTCCTGCCAAAATAAACAATATTGCATTTTTCCACAATGCCAGTTGCCAGATCTTTGCCCACTCACTTAACCTATTTATATCTTTTTGTAGCTTCATGACTTGTCCAAAACGTATTTTCCTTTACACCGTTGTACGATCAGCAAATTTGGTAACTATACCTTTTGTCCCTTCAGTGTCAAGAGTGTGGTGCTGGAAAAGCACAGCAGGTCAGGCAGCATCCGAGGAGCTGGGGAAATAAACGTTTTGGGCACAAGCTCCTGCTCCTCGGATGCTGCCTGACCTGCTGAGCTTTCCCAGCACCACACTCTCGACTCTAATCTCCAGCATTTGCAGTCCTCACAAGTTATTTATATAAATTGTACTATATTCAGGTCCTCCAACACCCCTGTCAGAGTTACACAATCTGACTGCCCTAAAAATGGCTACCATTTATACCTAATCCTCAAATCTTTGACTATGTTATAATCCCCAAGACACACAACTTATTGCATCTTCCCAAACTGAAAGAGATCAGTTTGCCTATTCTCTGCTTCCTCTTAGCCAGACAATCACCTTTCAATGCCAATATGCAATCCCATGCAATGAACTTTTATATTACTTAATAACCTTTGATGTGGTACTATATTAAATGCCTTCTGGAAATTAAGCACTGTACTGGCCTCGATGGATTTAGTTATGACAACACTCAAGTCAAAGCAATTTCATTGATTGGCACTCCAGCCACTTTCATCAACATTCATAAGATGCACTGCAGCCACCAAACTCCACATCAGGTTCTGCCATATAATAAAACCAAAAATTAGACTCTGTATTAATGATAATAAAGCAAATAAGTTAATTCACTTCATGTGAAATAACAATTTGAACAAAACTCAAGATTATCCTGTTCTCACCTGGAAAATAAGTAGAATCTTCCATTTCCGTGATGCTTTAGGATCAGAGCTAAACGGCAAACTGATTTTTCACTAGTAATCCATGCAACATTAGAGACAAGTTTGCTTTCCCATGCATGACAAGGATGGAGCTGACTCACCTGGCAAAGCTTCTGATAACGTCAATAATTTTATAGAATTTTTTTAAAAACCAACCCCCTAGTCACATCTATATAACTGCATTGTTAGTCTATAGGATTCCAACTGGCTGCAAAAGAAAAAACCTCAAGCTTGTTTTTAGTTAATTACTTGGATTTTCATACAGCACAGCAAAAGCCAGGCAAAAGGAAGTGAAAGTTAATTTAAAGTGATTTAGATGTGGTAAAAATTAATAAGAACAAGTATAATTAAATAAATAAATGAGGAGGAGAGAATGAAAAGAGAACAAAAACCTGAGCAGAATTTAATACTTATTTCTATTCAAGGTTGTACATTTCAGTGGTATGGGGTTCGCTCCTATCACTTTGTTGCTATATGGTTATCATGATGTTATAACAAGAGTGCTTGTACTATAATTCAAGAATGAATATATATATACACAACACAGTTAGCATTAATATTTGGACATTAAGCTAGATTTTGCACCTTTGGGAAAAAAACTAGCTCAAATAAACATGAAAAGACCAACACCACATTCGATCGATACCATAAATACTTCAGTATTTCAAGGCACTCCACCTCTCGAGGACAATTAGGGATAAACATTAAATGCTAGCTTTGCCAGTGACATTCAGCCAACAAGTTTTAAAACTCTGCAAAATTTACACAATGTATACGAAGACAGCCCTTAACTTTCTATTTTGATAAACCCAGCAACATCATACTTTCTTGATAGGCACAACCCTGTATTCTGGCATCATCCTTGGAAAAAAAACATTTTGTACTTTCTGTAATGCCTCTATATTTTTAGAATACTGACTAGATTGTCTATCTGAAGTTCAATCTAAGTTTATTATTGGTTCTCTACTTAAATTCTGACACTGCCGAAATAAATCTGAGTATTTGCTTGGACTTTAATGGTCGTCTTAACCTGTTCAGTATCAGACAGTTCAATATATACTTATCCTTCGCTCACCCTTTCCGTAGCTGCCACTTAACTTATTACCTCCTCTGCTGATGCATCCTCACCAAGAAATTAATAAATTTCAGTTGTAGCTCGAGGCTACAGTTCTGAATGGCCAACAATATTCACATTTTTTTACTAGTTGCTGCACATACCTGTATTTTGTTCGAAGTATTTCATCTCAAAATACTTAATAATATGTGCCAAAATTATAGCTCATTTGGCTTGTTGAAACATTGGTAACTAATAAAGCCTTAATGATGTTTGAATAGTTAAAAACTGATTAAAAACATTTCTCATGAAGAAACTCTCCAGCAGCTTTTAAAGTTTCATCCAAGCAAACAGAAACAATGAAAACTTCTTCACTAATGAATAACAATTTACACAAACAATTAGTAAACACTACTAGAGGTATATTTTGGAAATTGAAACACAGGAGAAAATAAATGTATATTTTATATATCAATTACAGTGGAGCTTGATAGCGAGGACACAAATGCATTAGTGTATTTTCTATTCACCACGTAGTTAGTGGATTGCAGGCAGGCAATCCATATAACATTTTGTAATTTACAACTTTGGAAACAGGACCAGTCTGACTCAAAATCAGAATGCAGACAGACTCTAACCTCACATCTTTCATGCACTGTTTGAGTGAAGATGTCAAGTTATCTTGGGAATGTGACTTGAAAGTAGTCTGGGAGTTACATATTAATGAACCAAAACCTGCAACCCATTCTAAAAGATGAAAGACTTAACAGCCATCTAGGTTTGTTTTAATTGCATGACGCTGATCTTTTGCTATAAATTTTGTGACTTATGATCCTGCCCCACTAGTTACCTGATGAAGGAACAGTGCTCTGAAGGCTAGTACTTCCAAATAAACCTATTATTGTGCGATTTTTAACTTCGTCCATCCAACACTGGCACGTCCGCATCGTATTCTGTGTAAAACAGTTTAAACTTCAAGAAAAGCAGTTAGCTTTCCTGCGGCAGTTGCTAAGAGATGTAATTTTTGAATTGATAAATCAAAGGCATTTCCTCACGCATCAATCTCTCTAAACTTCTTAAACCAATGGAAGCCTCCAGAGAAATATAAATGAATACCAATCGCCTGGCTAGCCAAAGAAACATCATCTCAACATCAGAAGTGGGAAGCAGAGACCACGGAACAAGGTCCACAGGAAATCATGAAGGCAAATGGATTGTTGGGTGCAAGTTTTGAAGGAAACTGAGTATAAAAATAGGTAATTGTTTCTAAACCTATATAATGCAATGATCAGACACCTGGAATACTGTAAACAGTTTTGGGCCTCCTTTATAAGGAAAGATATACTGTCCGGAGAAGATTTACTAGACTGATACTGGTTATCGAAGGATGTCTTATCAGGGAAAGTGAATAATTTGGGCCTGTACTCACTAGAATTTAGAAGAATGAGACAAAGGCTTATTGGAACAACAAGATTCATCAGGATCTTGACAAAGTAGATGCAGAGGTTACTTGAAGAGGAGTCTCTGATCAGATCTTAGAGAAAGGGATAATTCATTTAAGAACCAGATGAGGTGGAATTTCTCCTTCAAATAAGAGTGAATCTGTGAAAATTCATTATCACAGAGGTCTGTAGAGACTATGTCATCAAGTATATTCAATACCTAGGGAGACAGAATCAGTAAACGAATCAGAGTTTTGGGGAAAAGACAAGAAAATGCAGTTAAGGATTATCATATCAGCCTTGATCTCATTGAATGGCCTACGTTTGCTCCTAAATCTTATGATCTAGCCAATTCCTTCAAGTGTCCTTGATGGCTACATCCAGAGTAGGATTAATGTAAATGGGAGATGTGTAAAGGATAGAGAAGACTAAATTGCTAGCAGTTTCAACATTCACTTTCAGAAAAATGGAAACCATCAATTTGCTAAGTAACAAATGAATGGGAACCAAATTGAATATATCTCAACAGAAGAGTTGAGTTCTGCCTTGGCAGAATTTGGACCACAGTCTCCAGAACATGGATGTTCTGGATTGATAATCTAAATAAGAATACCAATGGTCATTCATTGCCTTTTCACTGTAAGAGCCATGATGGAGGGGAGATTTCAAAGAAAAAGAGGAAGACAAGGAAGGTAATATTAATGCTGAATCACTTAAAAATTAAAGGAAGTTATCAGCAAATGAAAATACCAACACAGAAGGGGCATGGAAAGAATACCAAGACCCTCCTTCAGGTACAGTATACATGATAATAGAAGGATGTAAAATTCTACATTTTGGTAGGAGGATAAGGTAAAAATGATATGATTATCAAGAAAACAGTGAAAGCATATTGGAAGTAAGTATAATAGCCACATAAAAGAAAAAGAACTGGATGAACATACAGTTCTAATTATTTAATTCTAGCAGAGGGTGACAGATCCAACACATGGAAGTGCATCCCTCTGCTGTATAATCCTATTATTCTTAGTAGGCAGTTGTTAAGAGGAACGATAGTAACCTGCGTCTAAGTGACAGGATCCAAAGTGGAGGAAAAGGTACATTGGAGGAAAGAAATTCCAAAGAACAAGACCGAAACAGCTAAAATGTTTGCTGCCAATACTGGAGCAAGAATTGTAGATGCATTGTTTGACATAGTTTGGTTAGTGAGGAGAAAGGATAGGGAAGAAAACAGACAACTCTCTCTAATTTAATGCATTACAGGACAGGTACTGTATTAACAAGAAAGGGCAACAATTGTGAATGTGAAGAAAAGGATACTTGTGACAGTGCAAAAAGTATTTTTCATCAGTGGCCTCCTCGTAAGATTTTCTGGATGGCTACATTTTGGGTTTTTTTTTGGGGGGGGGGGTCAGTTATTTAATTTAAACTGTGTATTTGTTCTGCAAAGATCATCTTTTTTATTTATCTGAATGTTCCATGGTCGGTTGAAATGGTAAATGAGCAATTTTAAAAATCAAAGTTTGTGGAAGGCATTGCTGCACGTTTTGAAAACAAGCTACTGACACTTATCACAAATGCTCTTTCCACCATTGCTGGATTAATGCAGATGAGCTGCAGGGTGCTCACAAAGAGAGATATGGTTGACAAGTTGCTGATCGAAAACTGGTCATCACTCCACAGACCAATGGCAAAGGTCTTCTGCCTGCCTGCCGATAACTATGTGATTGGCTCCTAAGTAGGTGAACAGCTCCTGGCTGTGAACGTGATAACCAGAAGCCTTCAGACTGCTAAGCAGAAGAGAGGTGGTGTCCTCATCACTGCACCAAAAGATACCTGAAACCTGAAGAGAGCAGGCTAATTTTACATCATGCACTGCTGTAAATTGTTTCTTTCTATCTACAAGTCAGAGATTTTAAAAGTTGTGAACCTGTCAAGACAAAGAAACTGGAGAATAGAGATTGAGGAGCAGCAAGTCCTGGCAAGGATCATCTCGGAACTTTGAGGACAAGGTATTCCCACTACACAGAATATACCATTCTTTTTATATGTAAGGGGACCAGATTTTTAATACAGTGATATATGTCGAAAATGTTGTTTACCTCTATTTATAATAAATTAGAAATTTAGTCAATTTTGTTAAACTAGGTCTAAGACAGGTAAGTTGTGGAATTTTGCGTATACAGAAAGCAGAGCTCGCTCTTTAGCACATCGCCCCATTCAGATGAGACAAAGTTGACTGACTCATCCAGGTTCAGTTTTGAAACAGACGAGGATTTAAGTGTGATATCGTAAATAATACAGATAAAGGAAAATGCCATGTTCTGTGCTGCATTTAAGACATGGTGCTGAAACAGGAAAGGATTACCTGCAGAGGGCAGTATTGACAGTCTTCAGGAAACACTGAATTGGGGGATAAACTGGCCCTGGCCCTGGCTGGCAGAAGTAAGGAGGGGATATAATTAAGCACAGCATTTGGGTTTACGGGAAGTAGAAGAGATACCATATACTCCAGTTAGAGAAACATAGGAATCAACTACTGTTAAATCAGCTTCAGCATTCGGAGGAAAAGAAACTAAAGGGAAGAGCGAGCAGAGAAAATCAAGGAAAATGGAAATGAAAAGAATGGACATGAGAAAACTAGAAGAACTGTGAAAGAGAAAGCAAAGGGAATATGAACATAAAGTTAAAATTTTTCAGCTGCAACAGTGTCAGATGTTGATGCAGGCCCAAGTCAGAGTTATAAATTTCAAGTCCAACATGAAATTGTTTCAGTTCGCACAGGGCTTTCCAAACTTTGAGAGAAAGGATATGAAGGTAGTTTTCTGTAATTTGAGACAATGGCAAGACAAATTAATTGAGTAAAGTAGAGTTGACAATGCTCAAGCAGAGTAAGTTGACAGGTAAAGCACAGGAAGTTTACACTTCAGTCAGTTTTCAAGATTAGGATGCTGCACAAAAAAAACTACATTGGCGAGTAAGTAGTGCCCAAGGCACATAAACAAAGGTTCTGAAATTTAAGATAACAACACAGGCAAATCTATACTGAATTCACAGCATTAAGCAATCAACTGTGACAAGCAGATACAAGCATTAAAAGCTGAAACTCTTAGTGAGACAATTCTTTGAGGAATTTAAAATCACTCCTTTCCTAATACAAACATGATGAGGATCAAAGAGTTGCAACTGCTAGACTGGCAGCAATAGACTGGCCGACAAATATGAGCTAATCCATAATCTGTACCATTTTTCCAACACCCTCAAATTCAAGAGGGAAATAAAATAAGAGTCTGAAAGGAAGGGAAATAGCGAGCATACAGAATGGATGGCTGAGAATGCCTCAAGGTCTCCACCACATATCAGAAGCAAAAGTACAGAGGGTGGAGATGTATATAGGAAGCTGAAGTATTTCTATTCTAAGGCGGCAGGACAGATTCATTCAGAATACTGGAAGTTGCAAGGGAAATCCACGGAACTTACTTGAATTTTTTTTTTAAAAAGTCCAAAAAAGAAACTCAAGGAGAAAAAAAAAGACCAACGATCAGATTATGGCTTTACCTATAACTAAGAGACTTGAGGTAAACACAGCTTATGTAGATATGCATAGGAAGATAACTTGAGAATATAATAGAGGTTTTGTCTCAGAAAAGATAACACCTTTTTCTTCAAATAAAATATTCAAGCCCATAACTATACTAAGGGATACAAAGGCTACTCAAACTCTCTTTTACTGGAGAGGATTTAGTTTTTTTTTCTCCACAGAGTTCATCGAAAGCAAACATATGGGCTATTTGGATAGGTGGAGAGAATAACCTGGTTCTATTGTACAAAGTCCAATTAGAGTTTGATTTTTGTCTAGACTAGTGCTAGTTAAGGTGGTGAAGACATTACCTGTGGACAGAGTTGATTTATTTGTCACCAAATGATTTAGGACTGCAAGTTAAAGCTTTATAAAAAGTCATAAAAAGTCTTATGGAAACTGAAGGAAACAAACAGTTGTAAGAATGGGTTCCAGGTTTTTTTCCATCGTATGCAGTGATCAGAGCAATAGCTAAACAAATTCCATCATCAGAGATTATAATACAGCAACTAATATTAGTGTAACTGAAACTCTATTTAAGAGTGAGGATAATTCAAACATGCTCTTGGCAATATCTTTGATAATATCTTTGATTATTGAGGCTCAAGAAGCAGATCCAGAGTTAAATACATTAACACACCCAGCTTTCAAAGAAGATGAAGCTAAAGGAGTTTCAGAACTTTTGTATTAGAAATGGAGTTCTGATGGAGAAGTTGGGACACCCTCACAGACCTGTAGATGAAGATGGGATGGCTGTTCAACAAGCAGTGATATCACACTTGTATCATAACAATAATACTGCAAGTGGTACATTAAATTCCCATGGCAAACTTGGAGGAATGCAGAAAACATAGACACTGATAAACAAAATCATTTAACATGGCCAAGACTTCATAAAGTCAGTGCAGTTCTATAAAACATGACATACATGACAGGTGGTAGGAAAGCTTTAAAACGTAATTAAATCAGCACCTCTGACACCATACTAGTTTTTGAAGAATTGTTCAGACTGGTAGGATTGTGTAGGATCATTAAAGGAAACAAAAGCAGGACATCAGAACATCCTTACAATTATGGATACAACAACCCAGTTCCCAGAAGCTAATCATTTAACGACAAATATAGTTAGGGTATTCATGGACAAGCTAACTAGCTATTTTTAAACTCCATAAACTTCAAATCCTGATAAACCTTCCACTGACTAACCTTTTTCAGAGGAACTTGGGCATAAAAACAATTCAAGTCAACTGAATATCATCTACAAACATTTGGGGGGGCGGGGGGAACTTTGGAGAAATACCATCAAAAACATTATTAAGGCATGCTGTCATGAATATCCGCAAAGACTGGGACAAAGTATTACATTTCTTATTATTGACTACCAGAGATTCTCCAAATCAATCTACTGGTTTTATTCCATTTGAATTTAAAAGATTAGGGGTCTATGAAACTGATTAAAGAGAAGTACTTAAAATATAGAAGGTAGGATCCTCAGCATTGGTTTACATGGCTGTTTCTAGAAAGATTCACAGAAGCACATAGGATAGCACAAGAACATTCAAAAGTTTGACAAGTGAAAATGAAAGAATGGGTAGATAAAATATTCAGCAACTAGAATTTTTCAAGTCGAGGACAAAGTATTGGTATTATTGCCTTTTCAAGGTGAACCTCAAAACAAAATTCAGTGATCTATGCAAAGCAGTTAGGAGGGTTAGTAAAGCAACTTCTCATAAATACTTGATTGAGGGGAAGAAGAATCAGTAATGTCGCACACACACTGAACATTAAATCATTCATTCACTCATTAAAAAATATCATTGTAAGGACAAGGGGGATCAAGTGTGTCAGGTGGTCAGACTAGTGGAAGTTGACAGAGACAGTAAGAGTGAGGTGGAATGAGAAATAGACAGTTCTCAAAGCAAACCTCCCACAATTTGACCAATTAACAGAAATACTAGAACAATTAGGCATTGTCCTCATTTAAAAAGGATGGACAATGTAAGTATAAGGTAACCCAAATGTACTGTATTAGCTATGCATGATGTGGACTTGGCAGAGTCAGGACTATCAAAATAGCAAACTTGTTAGTTAAAGCCAGAAAAATAAGCTCAAGTGGAAACAGAGAAATTGGAAATCCACTGATGGATCAAGAGATTCTGTATAGATTGTAGAAAGATAAATAGTGTCATGAAGACAGATTTCTACTCACTTCCAGTTAGAAACTCCACTGACAGAATTGGCAGCATTTGTTTCTAAGATTGATTTATTAAAGTGCCAATAACATGAATGGCTAAAGAAATATCAGTTTTTGTTACATGAAATGAATAACATCATTGCTGAGTGATGTCATCTGAATTAAAAAAGCACTTCAGCTACATTCCACAGACTTACGAATTAAGTTGTAGCTGAGATTCAAAACGGCATACTCTTATTTAGATGATGTTGAGGTATATAGTAATGTACGGAGAAAACAAGACACAAGTAGGACACTTGCTTGAACAATTTAAGCTGGCTGGCTTAGTAATAAATTTAACCAAAAGTATACTTGCAATAGCAAGAGTTTATTACCTAGGGCAGATCGTAGGATAAGGAGATGTGTTGCTTGACAAGTGTCGACAATGAAGTAAAGGTTCTCATAAAATATTCCATTCCTAACACTAAACAATTTTGAGATTTTAGGGGCAGGCTTGCCTGCCATTCTCACGTATCTTCAGTATTGCTGTGACAGAATGTTGAAGTGTCTAGCTATTAAAGGCCAATAAGTAATGGGTTAGAATAGTGTTGTGTGCAAATGAAAGAGATATGCATTAATATTTCACTTCAGGAGTGGAGGTGAAGCAGAGCTGGAAATACTGAAGAGGTAGGAGAAAGCAAAATTAGTAATCTTTACAATCTGGCATTGAAATTCAGTTCACACAATCTAGATCATGAATTACTGGTTCACGTAGAGCAGCAAGCAGGGCGGAGCCACTCAACAGCAGCACGACACAATTAAGATAATTTATGGTTCCCAACATTCAACGGAAATAAAATACTGATGATAGATGTTCAAACCCTGGAGGTGGAGGAACAAGAAGAGTGGCCATTTGAGAGCTGCAATGATAGCTCGTTGGTAGAAATTGAACCAGGACTCAGATGGAATTTAATACATGAACAAGATAGTTGCAAGTGTTTTTTTTAAATTTAGTTTTCAGTACATCCTCCCCCTAGGACAGGAATATGCAACCCATATTTGCTCAACAGACTTTGCACATACTGAACTGAAGTCTGTCCTTACATTTGGATGGGATGTTAAACTGACTTTGCATCATTTATTCAGATGGGTGTTCTGATCCATTGGTTTTATTCAAAGAAGCCAGGAGTTCCCTATTGTCTTGACCAATATTACTCCCCAAACCATTTGCTAAACAAAAAGATTAATTGATCTTTTAATTCATTACTGTCTGTGGGACAGCAGTGATATAATGTGGTTACAATTTTATCTGTAAGACATAGTGAATTCCATTCTAAATGCACTGCCAAGCAAACTTGAAAAAATTCAATATGTTGAGGAACCATTTGTGGCAAACAAACTAAAAATTCAGAGACTACTACAATTGTGATTGTGTTTAAATTTTGCACTTCTAACTTAAATTTTATGAACAAACACTTACTGCATGTGCTAAATAAAATTACTTTAAGTACTCACTTTATCAAAGCCCATAGCACACAGTTTGTCTACCTTTCTAGTGTACTCGGGGCTAGGAACAGGTGCTCCAGCATATACGTGCGCCCAGAGTCGGGCTGTCTGTTTAAACATCTCTGGATTTTGTTTGTACTGCAAACAGAATATATTGCATAAATATATTGCACATATAGAGGCTTTAAGAAATTACATTAGTTTGTTGTGATGAATTAAATATTTTAAAAAGGAAACAAATTTCAACATGAAAAAACAAATTGATACAAATGTACTTCAAAAATGCACACAAGCAGTTTCATAAAATTGAAGATAGAGAAAGCAACATTGAGTGAGATCAGGGGCCAGACATCCATCCCTTCAGCCTCTGAAAACATGGTTGGTTTGGAGACAATGATGAGGGAAGTTAAAAAAAAGTTACCAAAACAAATTACATCATTTCTGTTAACTACAAAGTAATACTCAAGTCTATACAGATTCATTACCTAACAATCCTAATATCCATTCTAATCATTAATTATAAATTCCAAGAGGGTTATCAGCCCTCCATCTCTAGTCAAAAAAAATGAAAATTTCTGTTAAATTTTTAAAAATGAAAGTGGCAAAATTTAACAGTTTTGAAGATTAAGGACTAGAAATAACTTCACAGCACAGCCTGCAAATTTAGTGACAGATTAATGTCTTATCCAAAAGATACACATCAAACATTTGTCCTCTCGGGTGGATGTAAAGGATCAATAAGTACTTTTAATGAGGAAAACAGCAGTGTCCTGGCCTATACTTATCTCTGAAACAACAGCAATGAAACAGATGGTCTGGTCATTTAGTTACAAATCACAAGTCACCAGGTTATAGTCCAACAGGTTTATTTGAAAGTACAAGCTTTCAGAGCGCTGAACCTATGTCAGGTAGCTAGTGGATCTAGTGAATTCTGCCCCACGAGCTACTTGATGAAGGAGCAGCGCTTTGAAAGCTTGTACTTTCAAATAAATCTGTCACTCAGTATCCTGTGATTTGTAACTTCATCCACTCCAGTCCAACACTGGCATGGGTACTTCCACATGCTGGTCATTTATCACACTGATGATATTCATGGGGTTTGCTGTCTGCAAACTGGTTGCCACATATCCTGCACAACAAAACAATGGTTGGGTCTAAGGCACTACTGTGAGAAATTCCTGCAGAGATGTAAAAAAATTTGAGGCGGGGGGGATTTTGGGATGCCCCAATATCATGAAAGGTGATATATTGTGAGGCATTTCTCTCTTATTGGCAATTATTCATTCACAGCTAAAATGTAATGCATCTACAATGGTATTATTACTGGGATAAGACATCTAATGACATTCTTCGGTGAAATCAATTTGATTATTTTTAACATGTCTTTTTGTTTCAACAAATAGGAATACAATCAATGTATTTTTCTCTTGCTCTCTATCAAAGTCAATGTTCAGTATCGAGAAACAGAAGCAGTCTTTGAGTGATCTGCATTGGGTATTCTCCAAATCAGAGTATGATTACAGATGGTGATAGGAAGGAGGGGGAAAAAGGAATAATTAAGAATTATGCTCAATTTTGGCCTCAGATCCACGACTTACAGAATGAGCACTCTTGGATTGTAATCCAGAAGAAATATTGTTAATTTCACCCACCACCTTCTCTTAATCTGAACAATAAAGATCAGATGCAACAAGCCTTACTGCTACATTTTTAGCTCAATCAGGGCTCCTGATTCACATAGGTTAATGTTACTTCAGAGTATATTTAAGGAGGAATTTCAAATTCCTGAACAATTATCTGTATGCAGCATTTATTTTCATATTCCTTTTATAAACAACCATTGTGGTATTTTTAAATCACTTGATGCTTACACTGACAAGCAAATTCATGACAGTTTAAATGTCATATAAACTTTTAATTTTCATTGTTTTAATGGTGAAAAAATGAAAACCTAGACTAATAAATTACTGTTACAGCAATGTCTCTTCTGCAAGGACTTCTTAAAGGCCATTTTGGTGTGGTATATTAACTGTGGTATATTAATTTGCTTTTATGAAAAAGAGAAGTGCCCGTCACCTGATTAGCAAATGGGGTCTGTTATAGGAAAATACACCTGTTAAACAATGATGGACAGTTAAAGGCCAAGCTTTATTTTAATTTAAAACAGGCAGGTTGACTTGAATTAATGAAGGCATTACCCTATTTTGTTAGCCTGAGACAGGCACAGCATGTACACACTGCATAAAGTGCAATGTTGTACAATTTTATATTAGGAAAATAAAGAGCAATTTGAACAATCACACAATCCGTTCTAACTAAATTGTTTACAACAGCAATCTGTAAACGTTTTTAAACTCTGCAAGTTTTCAGATGGTCTTATGGTCACCCCCCGAAGAATATACTTATGTGCCACATAGCAGTACTGCCAGGAAATTCACATCTGTTCTGATAAATTATCCATATTATTTGCACTTTTGAAAAATAAATATATATATTGACCATAAACCCAAATACATATCTTTCTACATCATGCTTGCAGCTGCCAATTCTATTCTAACCTGTTGTGCCACGACTGCATCTTGTGGATCATCTGGTTCTGCTGCTGCCAGTAAGGCTTGTAATGATAATAAAACTGTCCTTAAAGTCATTGCAGCAGCCCTAAAAACAAAATTGAACAAAGTCAGTCTCTGAGCAGAGTACAAAATTCCAGAAAGTTCACATTCTACAGATAACTCTTCTTTGTACAATTCACTTCAACATAATACAACTTTCTTTTTAAATTGTGAAAAGCAAGAAGGGCAACATTAAACAACACTGCTTCCTGGCCTTCTCTGAGCGGATGAAAATGGGGAACCAAAGCTTGAGAATAGATTATTTATCTACAGTGCTCAGAATATGGTACAATAAGAATTAACAATGTGTACAGACAATAACATGATCGTTATTGAGACGCTACTGGCCGAAAGGAAAACCATAAGTTGGTGAAGACACTGTTTGCATAACAGATTGTAAAATCTCATACAAGGTGTAATTCATCTTTGACAATATCTGAACTTGCAGTCAACTTCAAGCAGGGGTTTCTGCTTGGAGGAAGGGGAACCCAAAACACTGGGTGCTAGAGATCCAAGAACAGCCACTGAACTCGAAACGTCAACTATTTATCTCTTCACATTAAACTCAATCCAGTTCACATCGGTCATATTTAATAGCATACGCCTCTTAGCTAACACTGCATTAAATTATTTCTACTGAGTTACAAAGGAATGTGGCTACTATAAAAACTGTATGTCAGTTAGCAACTTTGTATAGGTTTTAGATTAGACTTACAGTGTGGAAACAGGCCCTTCGGCCCAACAAGTCCACACCGACCCGCCGAAGCGCAACCCACCCATACCCTTACATTTTACCCCTCTAACACTACGGGCAATTTAGCATGGCCAATTCACCTGACCCGCACATCTTTGGACTGTGGGAGGAAACCGGAGCACCCGGAGGAAACCCACGCAGACACGGGGAGAACGTGCAAACTCCACACAGTCAGTCGCCTGAGTCGGGAATTGAACCCGGGTCTACAGGCGCTGTGAGGCAGCAGTGCTAACCACTGTGCCACCGTGCCGCCCACAATGCCACCGTGCCGCCCACTGTGCCACCGTGCCGCCCACACGTGCCACCGTGCCGCCCACTGTGCCACCGTGCCGCCCACTGTGCCACCGTGCCGCCCGTGCCGGTTTTTAGCATAAATTATTTTCTTTATTCATGGGATATGGTCCACCAGTATCACTGGCTGGACTAGCTTTTACTGCTCATTCCTTGTGGTCCTCTAAGGTGGTGGTGCCTTCAAGCTGCCACCTTGAACTACTGCAGTTTGTTTGCGATAGGGACTGCCAAGATTTTACTGAAGTAATGGTGATGTATTTCCAAGTCAGGATAGTTAGTGGCTTGCAGGTAGTGATGTTCACATATTTGTTGCTCGTCTTTCTAGAAGATAGTTGTTGCTAGTTTAAGGTTTGGTTGAAGGATTACTTCAGTAATTGGTGATTACTTCAGTGCTTTTAAAGATGGTGTACACTACTTCATGTTGAGGATGGAGGGATTAAATGTTTGACGATGTCTATCAATCAACCAGGCTGCTTTGTCCTGGATGGTGTCAAACTTCATTGTTGTTGAAGCTTTTTCATCCAGGCAAGTGGAGAATATTCCATCACAATCCTGACTGTGCCTTGTAGATAGTGGGTAGGCTTTGGAGAGTCAGAAGTTGATTTACTCGCTGCTGGATTCCTAGTCTCTGACCTACTTTTCTAACTACAATATTTGTATAGATAGTCTAGTTCAGTTGAGGGGAAATACACTGAACGCAATGTTAAGGGGTGAAATAGCAATTGCCTGGCACCTGTGTGGCATAAATGTTACTTGCCACTTAGGAGTCTAAACTTGGACATTGCTGCATTTCGATCTGAATCACTTCAGATCTGAGAAGTCACAAATGGTGCTGAACAATGCACAATCAGCTAACATCCAACATCTGACCTCAGTGGAGACATGGCTGTTGTAATTTGTAAATAAGTGACAATTAAAAGCAACATCGACAACACCTTCCAACATTTATTGGTGATGGGCCAGGAACTGGCCAAATTGATCATGTCCTGCAATTTGTTAGGAGGATGCAAGTGACATTGCTTTACTGGAACAGCCTGGCAAGATGGCACGAGTTTTGCAGAATAATCCTTCACCACTATTGTCAGAATATGCACCTAACACTGCCTTAAAAATGTGTCATATCCTTAACTACCTTCTGAGAGTTTCAAAATCTCACAACTCAAAATAAATTCTCATCTCTCTTGAGGAAACTCCTAGTTTTAAAACAATGCTCCCAAATTCTGTACTCACCCACAGCATAAACATCCCTGCCAAATCCATTTTATCAAGATCATTCAGGATCTTATAGATTTCAATCAAGTCACTCCTCCCACTTTTAAAATCCAGTGGAAAAAACCCAAACTGCGCAATCTTTCCTTATAAGATGACACATTTATTCAGGATATCAATGTAGTTATTCTCTTCTGAACCATCCCAATGCATTTGCATCTTTCCTCAAATATGATAAACTGCATAGCATTTCAAATGCAGTTTCATCAATGCCTTGTATAACTGAATGAAAACAACCTTGCGTTTACATTCATTTCTTCTCATTGTA